>NC_031782.1:10314446-10462623 GCF_001522545.3 Parus major | reverse complement strand
GGAAATACAGGACATAGTAATTTTTCTCTGCTGCTCTGGACTAATCTGAACATTTATTTGATTCTTGTCTTCACAATAGAAGTATGGATATTACAATTCTATTCAAGTAATAAAAATAGGAAAGAAGCTTTGAAGACAGATGGTAAACTGAATGAACTGAATACCCTCAGAAAAAGGAAAGCTGACTTGGGAGAGAGCCAGGAACAAAAAATACAACATTACATCAGTAAGCGTATAATTGCCCTTTCGATGTCACCAAACACCGCAAAGCACTAGAGAGTTTAAATGTTTCAGTGTGAGCACATTTCTGAGAGCACTTTGAGAGAAATATCTTCTTCCTTCATCACTGAACAGTTGCAATCAGCACCTCGATATCTTATAGGTAACTGGAGGCAAGTCTGGGTGAGATGGAAAGTGATGCAGGCAGTTACCTTTTGATGAGGGTTCACAGGCATCCAGGGCAGCTCTTTTCCCATGGCTTTGTTCTTAATTTTGCTACATTATTTCTTCATATAGACCCTAATAAAATAACTTAGTCACCTTCTCTCTGATCAGAAATTAACATGAAAGAAAAACATCTTAATTATTTAATTAGTTAATTTATTCTTTTATTTTTAAGTTCTCTGCATATATCCTTTGGAGATAGGCCAACACAAGTAATGAGGTTTTTTCCATCACTGTTATTTCTGTCTCTTGTGCTACTGTGCAAAGCCAAAGCCCTGCAGGTCCTTGGCACTGGGACCCATCAGTCTCTGCTGTTGTCCCTGCAGGGCTGCAGGTGCTGGGAGCAGGGACAGCTCAGAGGAGGGACAGTGCAGACCTCCGCTCCTGCAGCTCACTGGTCTTGGCCCCTCTGGAGAAGATACTGCTGGTCCAAACTGCTTCATCCTCTCACCTCTTTTCCCACTCAACAGGAGGGTTAGTAGAGCTTGGGAACCCAAATACCCTCTTACCCCGTGAAACCACTCAAACAGAGTGGAGAAAGGTATATCAGAGAACATACGGCTATAATATGTATGTATAAATACACTTGAAATATACATGCAAAATCCATGCGTCCCCTGCAGGGACCCTCATGCTCCTTTCTACACTTTCCTGCATTTTGCTGTGAGCCATGATTGGCTCTCCAGGAGTTTTTCTTCCCAGATATGCTGATTCAGAGTATTTGCAAAGGCTTTTTGGAGACTTCAAGGAACTGAGCGTTGATTCCACACAGCATGATACAGGGAAATGTTTTGATTGGCTTGGATTGATTGTACAGTGTGCCACCAAGACATACTGATGACAAGTCATTTGCTGTGTCAAAGCCTCCTTGCACCATAAACATTGTCACAGAGCCTCCAAGGTGACCTGAGGCTGGTGGGAAGGTGGGTGAGGAAGCAGACCAGGGGCTTTGCCTCATTCTGTTTCTTCCTACCCTCTGTACATAGGTAAAATTATAAGTATTTTACCATCCTGCTGGAGACTGCACTACGAAAAACAGGGTAACAGGTGTTGAGAAAGTAAGACACTGGGATGAGTAGTGATTTTTAGTCAGGAAAGAGTGTCAAAACCACAGGGGTAGTTCAGCACCTGTAAGCTGGTCTCCAACTCCCTGCTGCAGCCACACTTCAGCACCCTTTACTCACTGCTTGGGCTTTTGCAAGCAGTGATGTAGCTGCTTCAGCTACAGTATGTAGCAGATACTTTGGAAAAGCATGGCTGAAAATGCAGCCCCTTCTTGTCATGGGCTGAGTCCACAGCAAGGTTTGGCCAAACCCCAGTGGTGATTCCCCCACAACCACCTAATTACTCCCTCAAACTCCCCTGTCAGCCACATGGGGTTTTTCTGTCTTCTGTGCTGTGTGGGATATTCCACTCTCATAAACATGGAAAGAAGCTAAATCCAACCAACCTGTTCAAGTAATTTTCTTCCATTCCACACCACAGGAAGAAAGTGTCACTTGTAAAAAAAGTGTGTAGCTCAGTGGAAATCATTGTTTCTCTAGGAAAACCCCAGATCAGGGAGGAAAAGTTTTTATTCAGACCTGTGTGCCATGGTGTTGCAAGACTGCAGCTCACATTTCCCTTTGCTCAACAAAGCGGCTTCTGTTGTGTAGATAAAATCTCAGAGACGCCACATATGAACTGCAGTGAGGAGTAAGTACTTTCCACTAAGTACTGCATAGTCATGATGCAAAATTCGTGCTGGATGAGTTGGCCTCTGAGAGTAACAGGCTCCAAAGGCATTTGGGGATTTTTAGGTGACTTTTCTCTCTGAGGTCAAGTGGATCACTTGGCCCAGGAGCAACAATTCCAAAAGCTGGTGTTATCATCCCTGGAAGTGCTAAAAAACCATGTAGCTCTGGTGTTTGGGAATATAGTTCAGTGGTTTGTTTCGCAGTGCTAGATTAACCATTGGACTCGATGACCTCTGAGGGCTTTTCTAACCATAATGATTCTATGATTCTGTAATTTAAGATATAACTTTGGGTCAAGAAGCAGAAGCACTGAGGTGGTAGGGACTGTTGTAGCATTCTGGGGCTGCAGGATCATGTCCAGGGAGGCTACAGTTACTGGTGACCAACATGGGACTCAATAAGATGGGCTTCTGCTTGGTTAATCTCAGGAAACCATTTATTCAACACAGGAACAAACTCAGCTTAAATCCAGAGACAGAAGGCCCAGAACAGAGGCTGGGTGGTGGGTTCTATGGGGCAAAGCCAGGGTGGAGTTCAAGGTTGAGGACTAATAGGGGCACAGCAAGGGAGAAACCCCAGGGGTACAAACCAACCAGAACCCCTGGCTGATATCCCAAGAGGGTCCGCGGTTGGGACAATTCTTCCCGGGCTCACAGGACACATCCCCCGAGGCAGAGGGATGGAATTTACTCTTCCCGGGCTTTAAAGCCACTCCTCTCACTTTAACAACGCTTATCTGAAACGAAATCTTTGCCTCCCTGGGCGGAGACACCTCACACCTGGTGTGTGGTGCCATGTCAGCTAATCCTTCCACATAAGTGTGACACTTCCTCCTGTGAACATACTTTCATTTGGAAAGTTATAGAAACTACAAAATCTTCCAAGTTTCCTCTCAGACTTCCTTATGACTAATCCAGATCCTGTCTATTTGGATGTCTCAGCTAAGCTATTTGTTTTTCTCCCAAAGTTTTCACCCCAGACAACAGCACAGCCTTCCTCTCTGGGACAGTTCTCTGTGTCAGATCTCTGCCCCATTCTGTCAGCTCCTGGGGCTGTGCCCCCTCTTCAGCCTGGTTTCTTTTGCCTTTGGAAAGAATGAGTTTTTCCTGCTGAGAGCAGAGGCAGTGTATGGGTGGATGCAGAAGGCACCACAGCTCACTTTGGGCTTCTGCTTGACCTGCTGCTGGATGGAAAATTGCACAGCCTCCACTTCCTTTCTTGGCAAGCCACTGTGCTGGTTCATGGCTGAGAATCAAAGGGGCAGAAATGATCTTTCCTTCTCTCACCAGCCACTAGGAAATTGAGGATGAGTTGCCCATGTTCACAAGGCAGGGCAGCACCTGGGCTGTGCCTACCCATGTGGACCAGTGATGGTGCCCAGGGAGGGACAGGGGCTCTGGAACAGCTTCTTCAGGGAAGGGCCTGCATGTAGCTCTTCATGGTAAGGGTCAGAGCTGCACTCCTCTCCAAAGCAACAAGCAACCCCTTTCTAAGGGCAATGAAATCCCTAAAATCAGCCTCAGGAGCCATACTGACATCTCTGTGGCTGCTGGGATGTCCCACTCGCTGTTAGATGCCCCCAGCCAAAAGCTATAGCAGGGCAAGCACTGAGATGTTTGCTAAGCTGGCATTCTTTTTTTTTTTCCCCATCTCTAAGGGCAAGTATGAGTTGGTTGGCACAGGAACGAGCACTGAGATTGCTAAACTGATTTAATTTATTTTTTTTTGACTCTTTGAAAAATTATCTAGAAAACAGTCAATCATTCTGCTGTTGATTGAAGTGAGTTGGAAGCGATCTAAGCACTGAAATTACAGATGTGAATGATGCAGACTTAATGTCTTTTCTGCAGAAAACAGTACTTAGTTTTAAGTGGAGAACACATTATTTTGTTTGTTGTAAGATTTTTTCCAATGATGGAGAAAAAAAGATAAATATATTAGAACCCCTTTTGAAATATTAAATATACTTTATTTAGTATCTCCAATTGCTGGAGGTTAGGAGTTTTTCCTCTTTTTTTTTTTTTCTTTCTCTCAGGGAATTTTATCCCCTTTGATGCCCAAGAGATAATAACAACCGGTACTTAAGAGCACAAAAGATGTGGATGGGAGGAGGAGTGAGGAAGAGGCAGCTGGCTACTCTCTTAGCTGAGGGGTTTCTCCTGGGAAGGGCAGAGATCCTGTGAGATTTTGGCTGGGGGGTGAGGGGCTGGATTCAGCTTCTCACTCTTGGATCAGAGGGGAGATGGCTGGGCTGTGGTTGCTGTGGGAAGAATTCGCCACCAACAGAGTTCTGTCACCATAACTGCAGGAAAAGGAAAACCCCTCCAACAAAATTTTTAAGGCTAGAGAGTCAAGGCATTACTTTACTCTTGCAAGAATATACCACTGAAATAATCTCATCCACACATAGCCCAGGTGTGCAGAGAGAAACACTCCATGACACATGCTTTTGCAGGAATTCCCCCCCAAACTTTATACAGTCAAAACCCATAGAGATGCACTGTTTCAAAGTTCATTGGTCTTCAAACTCTAGTTGAGCAACCCTAGTACTCAGTTTTCCATTGGATCCGAATTTCTTGCCCTCCAATGTTAATTAGATCTTCATTCTTTGATTTTCTTACCAGTGCTTTCTGGACCAGATGTCTTCAACTTTGCAAGAGGTGGCATCTGGGGGTAGATATTCATAGAGGTGTTTCCTTGATGACCTTTTATCTTTCTGGGTATCTTTGGGCTACTCCCAGACTTCTGCTATGTTAAGCCCATCTCCTTAAGAGTGATGTTATATCTCCTAAAAAAAACATAGAAAATTCCTTTCTCCAAGGCAAAGTCATGTCAAGCCTAATTAGAGAGACAAAATAAAAATGTAAAAGTTACATTGTTTCCAACAGTTCCATCTTTTACTGTTTCTCCTACCATGGGCGAGCCTTTGCTTGTAAGAGCAGATGTTGAACTGGGACCTTATCAACACCTGGCCTCACTGGAAAAGGGCCCTCACCATCCACTGGGGCGCCCCAGGGAAAACACAAGGCCCAGAGCACCTCTGAGGGAGCATCTCCCGGCTGCTTGTGGGAACCCGGAGTTCCCACTAGGGCTGTGGAGTTTGTCACCGCGGGGTGTGCTCACCTCTGCCATTCCAGCTTCTGCTCCGAGGTTCCTCCTGCTGCCCGTTCCGCCATCCGGAGGGGCACCGGGACCGGCTGCCCCATGGGCTTTGCAAAGGAAATCCCTTTCCCCTCTTTCCTGCCGGCCTGCCCACCATTACCCACACGCAGCGAGGCGGCCGAGCTGCGCCACAGCGCCCCTGCAGGCGCGGGGGAATCATCGCACCCGCCCTGCCCGGCCGGGAGCCAGCAGCGCCCCTGCCGGCCGTGCCCGGAACTGCACCCGGGGAGAGGGGAGACAGCCAAGAGAGGGCTGCTGGTTCTGCTGTTGTTTGTCCTTCTTGTGCTTTCTTTGCCTTGTTATACACATACATATTAGTGAAGAACTGTTACTGCTTTTCACATATCTTTGCCTGAAAGCCCCATATTCTCAAAGTTACAATAATTTGGAGGGAAGGGGGTAATATTTTCCATTCCAAGGGAGGCTCCTGCCTTCCTTGGCAGACACCTGTCCTTTAAATCAGGACATGAGGTCTGCTTTTTCCAACCCAAATCTTGATGTGAAATGCCTGATAAAGTATATTTCTAGCCCAAAACAACACACTACCAAACGTTGAAATAGCTCCTTGGAGCTGAGAGCAGCTTGTGGATAGTCTGTGAGCACCAGCTTGTGAAAGTCACCCAAGTTGTGCCAATGTCCTGATGTCCCCTGAACCTTTTTTCACTGCGGGTGTCCCTTGTGCACCCCACTCATGTTACTGCAGGGCAGGGACACCTGCCACTAAACCAGGTTGCCCCAAGACCCGTCCAACCTGGCCTTAAACACTTCTAGGGATGGGGCAGCCACAGCTTCTCTGGACAATCTGTGCCAGGGCCTCATCACCTTCACAGAGAACCAGGGTTTTGAGGTGCCGGGGGAGCCATCCCCAGTGACCTCCTCCCTCTGTCTCCTTGGAATACCCAAGTCCTGCTTTCTTTCTGCCTGAAAAGAGTCTTTTTGTGCCACCGCCTCCTCTAGCCTGAATCTCCTGCAGCTGAGAGGCTGCTGAGGGTGGTGTGATGCTCTGACCTGCCAACAACAATTCAGGGCTGTGTTTCCTTTTGGAAAAGGCATTTGCATATCCTCTATTCACTTTATTTGGTTAAATATATTTGAAAAGGCAAAAGCTTTCGGTCATTGAGACTGCAGAATGAGCCTTCTGGGGGCCTCCTCCATCTTAACCCTTTGGAACCTTGCTCCAGCATCTTGGAGGATTTAAAATATCCAGAAAAAAGAGATTTTAAAGCTGTTTTTACAGCAGGTATGGGGAAGGAGGCTGGAGACAAGGAAAGCCCTGACAGAGGTCAGCAGAAATATGCCATATACCTTTGAACTGAAAATTCACTTATGTGCAGCCTCAGACTGACTTGCAGAGAGTTTGCAAAATTTAGCATGAACAGAAATGTTTTCAGGGTGACTTGAAAGTACCTGTGAAATCAGGAGAGCAAAAGCAAGTTACAGCAGTATCAGGCACAGAAAAGTTCTGGGTGCTTCAGGGTGTGGGATAAGCATTCTGGAAATGAAAATAGAAATAACCTAATTGCTGCTTTAGTTAAGAAAACAAATAAAAAATCCTGAAGCAGCAACAAAGATCCTGAAACGTAAGCCAAGTGTTTAAAAATCATTTAAACAATGTAATTGCTTGTTATTAGTGTAAAAAAAAAGAAAAATTCCGCAAAGTATTTAATTTGGAATATTTAAGGACATCTCAAATCACAGCTCAACCACAGATTTCTCAAAAACCTTCCATGAGATGATGCCAAATCCCCCCTTTTTCCTTATTTTCTACCACAGTGCCAGGCCTTGCTGCCAGAGGAACTGGAGTTGGGTGTGCAGTGTGATTAGGGTCTCTGGCTGGTGGATGCCATCCCTGCTGACATTCCAGGGTGCAGGAGAGACCCTCTTGGACTGGGCCAGGACATGGCCCCTGCACCTCACTGTGGTGCAGCAACCATGCTCAGCTGCAGTGTGGAGACTACTTCTGGAGGCTGTAAAATATTATGAGGATGACAGCTAGGAAGAGATGCATAAGCAATAAATTCATCAGCCTGGGTTTATTTTTGTTACTTTGCCATCAGTTGACATCCCTATGGCATAAGGAAACTGAGTGCTAGAGGGAGAAAAGGCAGAAACACTTGCCCAGTAACATAATATTAATGTTCCTAATTATTGAATTAATCCTAAGTTTGTGCTGTATGCTTCCTTACTGCTGCTCTTTGGAAGTGGTCAAAAATATAGGCAGTATAAACATAAAAGCATAATATCTAACCAGAAGATACAGAAAGAAAAGGAGACCACTAAAAAGAAACACAAGGCAGTTCCCCTTTCTCACACATTATTTGAATTAGTGGCTGGTTTATATTTCTACTTGAGGCATGATTTTCCACAGATGGGCCTTCAGGAATGTAGACGTGCTGTTGGCAGATTTCTGTTCTGTAACTGAAGCTATTGCTCTGGTTTATGGGAATGTCCTGAAAACCATAGCAGCAGCTCAGATTTTTTTGAGTTATCCTCAGAATTTTGAAGGGTGAGGTGGAACTCTTCCATAGAGCAATGGAAGCTCCCAAGCTGTCTCAGCTCTGTGTGGTTTCCTGGTGGTACAGCCTTGTTCAGCTGCTCTGATGACTCTACATAGAGTCACAGAATAGTTTGTGTTAGAAAGGAGCTTTAAAGTTCATCTAGTTTAGCCCCCCTACAATGAGCAGACATCTTCAACTAGACAAGCTTGTACCAAGACCTGATCAACCTCACCTTGAATGTTTTCAGGGCTGAGGCATCTGTAGCTGCCCTGGGCAAGCTGTGCCAGTGTGTCACCACCTTCCTTATAAAAAATAATTCCTTATATCTCGTCTGAATAGACAATGTTTTAGTTTAAAACAATTACACCGTGTCCTATCCTGTATTCTCCTGGCTATAAGCAGCAATGTTTCAATTCAACCTTAATCTGCATCTCTCATTAATTTTGATAAAGTATAAAAGCATGGAGAGATCCCATAGGTTACTCTCTTTTATAGGATTATTTAACATTGGCTGGGAGCATTAAAAGCATTGTGATTTACTGATATATCTTTTTTTTTTCCTGGATTGGTCAGGTCTCAGACAAATCCTGTAAAGTCCTTTGAAGTCTTTCCATTGGTTTTACTGGTAGGTGGGTCTCACTGAGCTTTAGACTGAGCACAAAAGATGAAGTCTAATTTCCTTTGTACTTGTATAAACATCCCTGCTACTTAATGCTCTAAGGTGAGGGCCAGTTTGGAGCAGATTTCTACAGACACAGAAGTCACCTACATCCTGGTTTGAAGCTTAAAAGGGTTTTGTGGCTCCTATTTCCAAGATGGGGTTCTGGAGGCTCAGCATCTCAGTCCACCAGTCTTCAGCTTTCTGTTCTGCAGGGCACAGCTCACACATCTACAGGAGGATCTGAAAACAGAATTGAGCTGTTCTTTGTGCTCCCATGCCAAAAATCTCATAGCCAACCCCTGTTTATGGAGAACTGTGTGCTTTCTCTTGGCTGTGAGTCCAAACAATGAGGTTGTCTTCCCATAAAGCTCTGTCCCCATCACTCTGCCCTGCAAATTATCTGGCAGAAAATTCTGGGGCAGGGGGAAAGCTTTTTCTCAGTGTATTACTTCAAGTATGCTTATATCATTTTCCTCTTAAGGTAGGCAGCCCACATTCAGCTTCCTTGCTTTGCTCTCCCTCAAATATCTCCAATGGTTGTTTGAGTGAATCCATACACATATGTATGCAATGGAAGCAAGACAAGAGAAAGGGAATTACTGCTCAGAGGAGGTAAAAGGGTCAGACTCTACCATGAAACACATACTTTACTCAACCTCACCACCTATGCTGAGGGTATATTGCCCACTGTGAGCTTCATCTTGGTAGGCCAGACCAGCCCTTACCAGCAGGGGTTTGAAAGAAGAGCTCCATAGCACAGTATGTTGTTTTTAATCCAATATTCATTTGAAATCAGGATTCCCACATCCCCTTTAGGGCATTTCATAATGAACACAGTTATGCTGAGACTGGGCTACTGGCACTGAAGCCCCAGCCAGTCCAGGGCTGTTCATATCCCTGAAATATTTTCCTGACTACAAAGATTCTGTCAGGCTGTGGCTCATAAGGAACAAAGGGACAGGAACCTGAGCTGGTGAATATTGCTGAGGTCCCATTAAGCCAGCACTGTGAAGCTGATTTGCACCTACAGACCATTCAGTCTAGTACTCCCTGCCCTACCCTGGCACTTTGATGAATTAAGCCTGATTGCAGAACACCCCCCATGTGACCCCAACAGAGTGATATTTGACAGTCCTGCCTGAAATCTAATTAAATAGTCTCTTCATTCATGGGTGTTAAGTGTTCTTTGAGAATTCTCCTTTACAAACTCCAATTTCACAAGTAAAATTTAGGTCAGACAGAAACTTTGTTAACTGTGGTAATAGTGAGTCTTCAGACAGCTTCTCTCCCTCTGCTCCTGCCTTTTCTGCCGGGTGGTTGTGGAAATCCAGCCAGGGAAAAAAAGGAGTTGAGGAAAACAATAATTTCAGTGTTAATAATGTTAATAATAAGATATTCAGCATCTGGAAGGCTGGACCTCTCAAATGCCTTCCTAACAGCCAGAGTCCTAAGCAGGAATCGAACAGTAAAAAATGAACAGTAAATAACATGATGATACAGAGCAAGGGCTCCCGGGGGGGCCCAGGATTGGCACACCCGTGTTATCTTTGCTCAGGAGTGGGGAGTTGGAAGCTATCAGACACTATTGGCTTTCAGTTGAAAGGAATGTTCTTGTAGTTAAGTTAGTATCTCAGCCAGATCTCTCAAATGCAAATGTAAATAATTTACCATGACAAATGAATTTCAAAGTTCTGGTCTTGTTATTTTGAGTGTAAATGAACGAAGCCTGGTTTAGGCTGAAATACCAGGGTGTTGGGTTTTTTCTTTTAATATATATAGCAGTATAAGGATGATGTTGGCAATAGTTACTCTCTTACTATTTTATTGATTCAGGGGATTTGTATTTATTCTACTCGATCATCACAGAATGTTTTGGGTTGGAGGGGTCCTTTAAGGTCATCCAGCTCCAATCCCTCTGCCATGGGCAGGGACACCTTCCACTAGACCAGGTTGCTCCAAGCTCCATCTAAGCTGGCCTTGGACCTCCAGGGGTGGGGCATCCCCATCTTCTCAGGACAGCTTAATCCAGTGTCTCACCACCCTCACAGGGAAGAATTTATCAGATATTTATTAGATATAATGAGATATTTCCAATATCTAATGTAACCCTGCTCTCTGTCAGTGTGAAGCTTTGTCTTGTCACAAGACATTTAAATGCCTATACCGGACCTATGATGTTTATAGTTCAGCAGATCTGAATTGGTGTCAGAAACTTTCTCAGTGTCAGAAACTTTCTCACATGATGGCTTTTCCCAAAGGAAAAAAAAAAAAAAAGCCGTTTCTAATTTTAAATCGCGCATTTGCAGGAAGGTTTTACAGTTTTATACCCAAAAAGCCTTGCTTCCAGTCTGTAAATGCTGCAGTATGACAGAGATGTGTGAAAATCCTGCAATATTCAGGAGCCGACGGAGTAGGTTTTTCCTGTCTGGAAGGCGGCTCCGGTGGCCGGCAAGTGGAAGCTGAAGGGTTACAGCGGGCATCGCTGCTGCGCTAATACAGCCTAAGCCGATATTAGCCAAGCTTAACTTCTTTCAGCCGCTTGCGGATGGGAGGGGGAGGGACGGCCCGGAGTCAGCAGTTCTGTGCGGGGACCGGGAGGGCAGGAGCCCCGGCCATGAGCTGACCGGCCATCAGAGGCACCGGGGAGACCGGCGGATGGTGAGTCCCGCCGGGGCTTTCATTATTATTATTGTTATTGTTATTATTGTTATTGCAGCGCGTGTGAGGAGCCCGGGGGCGCTCCGAGCGGGATCCCGGAGCTGTGCTCGGGCAAGGCTCGGCCGGGTCTGGGAGAAGCCGGGAGGCTCCACACGGGACCCCCATCCCAGGGCCCTCCGGGTGGGTCCCGGGGGCCCGCAGGCTCCACCCGAGCCGGGCTCGGGGATGCCGAGCAGAGCAAAGTCGCAAAAAGCAGGGCGGCTTTGCAGAGGGACCCCAGTGCTGCTGGGGTGGGTGGGCTCGTTTCGCTGGGGTGTTTCCAACAACTTTAGTGAGGGGAAAAGCTCCTCTTCGGCTCTGGCTGGAGCTCCTAGGGCTGGAGGCAGCGGGCCCATAGGTCCTGCGTGGGCTGCGGAGCTCCAGAGTGTGGGGTGACCGCTCCAGCACCCCTGGGATCAGCGGCCAGGGCAGCTCCTCCTGCTCCCGGTCACTGGGATGGCACCTGCGGCTTCCCTGGAGGACTCTGCCCTCATAGATCATTGCCCCAAACTCTTGACCCTACATATCGGGGCTTGTTTCCCACAGCAGGAGCTCTGTGGAGCCTGGCATACCTGTTTAGTCGTGGTTGACCTTGAATCCTGCGTGGAGTTTTGGGTCCCTCAACTCCAAGAAAGACATTCAGGTGCTGGAGTATGTCTAGAGAATGGCAACTGAGCTGAGGAAGGGTGTGGAGCACAAGACTGATAAGGAGCAGCCAGGGGAGCTCAGCCTGGAGAAAAGGAGGCTCAGAAGGGACCTCATCACTCTACAAAGGAGGATGGAGCTAGGTGGGGAGGTTGGTCTCCTCCCAAGTAGCTAATGGAGGAACAAGATGAACTTCATGATGAACCTCAAGGTGTGCCAGGGGAAGTTTAGATTGGATATTAAGAACAATTTATTCACCAGAAAAATTTTTCAGCTCTGGAAGAAGCTGCCCAGGAGAATGGTGGAGTCGCCATCCGTGGAGGGATTTGACAAATGTGCAAATATGGCACTTTGGGACATGATTTAGTGGCAAGCTTGGCAGTGCTGGGAGAATGGTGAAACTTGATAATCTTAGAGGGCTTTTCCAACCTAAATGACTGGGATTCTGTGGCATCTTGCTGGTTTCTAGGCTTTCTGTGTCTCAACTTTCAGCCAGCCAGACTTCAGTGTAGGTTTTTTGCATGTATGTCTCTGCCTGAGGGATCTCCCAGAGCTGGTGGCAAAACTTGCCTTTGCCAAAACTATGCAGCAGTGGTAGGTTGCAAACATTTGGTGTACTGTGTGATGCTGTTCCTACTTCCATGCTGTGCATTCACACTTTCCTCAAGCATGGAACCATGAACATGCTCCATCCACATGGGGAGAGCCTGCTGCTATGTTGGCTGTGAGAGCTCATGGGGACCCTTGGTGTCAGGGACAGAACATGAAAACCTTATCTGTAGCCATGAAATCCCTTTTCTGGACACAGTGTGGTTTCCTGCTTGCTGTGTTGTGTGTGTGCCTGTTGCTGGTGCATCCCATCCTTTGGCACTGTGGGGACAGAGGGTTGGGGACGTGAAGAGAATGGGAGGATGGTGGTTTCAGTAGTTTCAGAGAGTCTCCTGGAAGGTGGAGGGGTCCCTGCCTGCTCCTGGAGGTGTACCATGTGGTGGGTGAGGTGTGGCCCTGGGTACAGCTGCAGAGCTGGCTGTATGCACTGCGGGGCCTCCTTGGGAAACCTTCTGCACCTGGGCAGTGAGAGTGTCCCTAATGCCATGACCTTTTCTGCACTAATCACTCCGATTTTACTGATACCATGCAAGAGAGAAACATCAAGTTGTGTTCCTTTAAAAGCATGGTCATACCCTCGTGTACAGAAGAGATTATTTTGAGAAGCTCTGGCTCTTTGCAGGCAGCATGTTTCAGTTCTGACTGGAGGCTGCTGGCACAGAGCCCAGGCAGGCAGAGGGCATGGCAGGAGCCAGCAGGTCTGTGCAGCAAGCAAGGCTGCTGCATCATGCTGCTCCTGCCCCGACTGCTGTCCCTGCTGCTGTCCCCCACCTGCAGTGGGAAGGTGGAGTTGCTTTCTGTTGGCTTTTTGGCACATGACCTGCCCCTTTATTTTCTTGCCCCTTACTGCACTGCAAGATTGCCAAATATGCCTTGAAAGCTTTCAAGGCTGCCTTCAGTTTCTGGTTTGTTTTGGGATAAAACCTGAAGCGGATTCAGGCAGTCACGTTCTGTGCACAGGGTCTGTATGAAATTCTGCCTTCTCCGTGTGTTCTTAACCTTTGGTATCCCCTCACTCCTTCCCATCTGTGCACACAGGGTCCTTTAGAAAAGCACTACAGCTACAGGGCCAGGTTAGATGGAGCCCTGAGCAATCTGATCTAGTGAAGGGAATCTCTGCCCATTGTGTGGGGGATGGCTGGCTGATCTTCAGTGAATCTTCCAACACATTTGTGGTTCCATGAACTTGCAGGGCGCTTTCTTGGTAATTAACCTGGTCTAATTACAATCAGCTAAATCTAAGAGAGGGATACAACTGTATTTGTTATAGTTAGTGCCACTACTGTTACTTTTTTGTAAGCTCTCATTTTTGATGTAATTTTCTCATTTCAGTTTCCAGTATGACACTTGTACTGTCTTCATGGGCATGTGTTTGACACAAAGCTGGCAAAGCCTTTCAGTCCTCTCCTTTTTTATATGGTTTTGCTTTAACTGCAGTAGCAGGTCAGTAAGTATTGGAGCTCTTCAGACTATAGAATTGGCATAAAGAGAATTGCTCCTTTCAATAAGCAGTGTTTGGCTATGATATGGTCCAAACTGTGAGGTCTCTCTCTACATCTGCAGCAGAAAATGAAAATCTGTGGTGTGATAATGCACAGGCAACCTTCTGCAGACAGCAACAGGCCAAATTTCCAGGATCTTCATGGCTGCAGGCAATGCCATCTGCAGTCTGGCCTGCTTAGCCCTGCTGTGAACACTTACTACATAACTGTTGATATTGCAGAACACAACACAAAATTGAAGTTTGACAAAGTGTTTTGGTCCAGTCTGAGCTGTCAGAGAGACAATGCAGGCTAACACCTGAACACCTGGAAGTGGTATTCAAAATATTCCTGTTCTTCCCTATCCTCTGCAGGACTAACAAAGGGTTTGCAGCTGGATCAGTACCTCTGGACTCGTACACAAATATTTGTGTTGGTGCCTGGGAAAGGTAGGGTGGGTGTGGGAGTGATGGAAGGGGAAGATGGTCAGGAGGACTCCTTGCCCTGGCAGGCCTGGAATATGGTGGCGCATCCCAGTCTGTGTGGGCTCCACAAGTTGTGCTCCAGACAGGGGTGGAGGTGGGTGTGTGGTGGGTCAGAAAGTCATGCAGGGAGGACATGACCCCACCCTCGCACCAGGATGCCATCTGATCATGCCAAGTGGGGATTTGCTTGTAAATTAGCCACTTTTTCTGATTCTATAGCAGGACAGTTATTTCTGTGCCAACAGCCATGTGCCCCAGTGTGGGCATAAGGCAAAGGGCCCCTCATGACCCAGTCCAGCAGTGGTGTGACTTGGGGTCGTCCATCCCACCCTGCTAGAAGCCAGCAGGACTCAGACCTGTGCAGTTTGTACATGCAGCAGGAGAGCAGGGCCAGGGCTGTCCCTTCAGCTGTCCCTGTGTCACTGTGACCAGTCTCACACAGTGACCCTCCAGATGCAGCCAAGGCCAGGGTGTGAATGGTCATGGAGAGCTGGGAACTGGCAGTGCAGGGACTTGCTTGCATGGGTGTCCTTGTCTGGCAGTGACATGCTGTGGGGACAGCAGAGACAGTCCTCAACAGCCAGGGCAATGCAAACTTGTGGTACCAGCTTCTTCCCTGCCTGGCATTGTACCCATAATCTCCTTGCCTCCACCCAGCCATGGGCCAGGGGCTTTGTAGAGTGAGATCACCACAGAGGGCCTGGCTATGGCATGTTCATGTGGAGACTGAAACTGAGCTGGGCAGTGAGCTGAGGAGGGGAGAAAATCCCAGCTGGCTGCACTGAAGGGTAAGTCCCCTTGTGGTCCCTGCACCTCTGCACTGACTCTGCAGAGCCTTCAGGTGACTGGAGTTCTTACCTGGACCAAAGCTTCAACAGACAGTACTAAGGTTTATTTAAATTCAATATTTAAAGGTAAACATCAAAACTTTCCCTTGCAACAAGCCATCAAGCTCTTTGCAAAGCACCTTCACATCTCTGCTCTGCCAAGCCAGCTGTCAGGGGCACAGCTTCCTTCTCCCTTTCTATTCAGTGCTTCTTTGTACTCTGCCCCAGATAATTATTTTTACACTATTCTTTAAGCTGTTTGTTTGCTGCCTGACACAGCGTATTCAAGAACCATATAGTATATGGGACAATCAACAATCAATGTCAGTGAAAAATAAAAAAAGCCAAAACCCAACAAACCTCATTGTTCTGAAGCTGACAATTGCTTGTGGGTACTTCTGTGAAGGAGGGAGCTTTGCAGGTGTTCTGTGAGCAGTGTCCAGAATGAAGCCCCAGCTCTGGCAGGAGCAGTCCCAGGATGCACTGTCAGGATCCAGCCCTGTGTGACAATGCCAGCAGCACATGGCACTTCAACATGAGCCCAGAAAATATGTGCAAGGTTCACTGCCACCTGCAAGCTTTGCCACAGAGCTCAGTGGCAAATTCTCTCCTGCTTCAGTCACCTCAGTGGAATGCTCCTGTGGACTTTGCTGCCTGTGAGCCAGAGAAGCAGACAGGGAGGGATCAGCCTGTGGTTTCCCCAGACAGAACTTTGCAGCCCCTGTGCTAATTTTGGCCCCTAGTTGTGTAAGCAGGCTTCAGGGAACTGAAGACATCCAGAAAACCCCACAACTTTGGTGGTTTGCTTTTCCTTCTGGCTGGGTTATGTTTGAGCTTGGAGGAATGGCCTGACTTGAGGTGAGCACACAGAAGCTACCCTGGCGTAAGTGGAACAAGATTAATATGATGAGGGGGATAGTGGGTGCAAAAATATCCCACATAGGTTTTCCCATCTGAACTCCATCCTCTGCAACCACAGGCTGAGGTTTTTAGCCTGGTCAGTGAAACCTTGTGACAATCATGCTGGTGCTGGGTAGCCCCTCAAGGGTGTTTCAGCAGTTAGAGGAGCTTTTGTGTTACTGTGCCTAAGGCAACTGATAGATTTCAGAGACTGCAGAGTTGTTGAGCTTTTCCCTTTTGGTAGGAAACTTAAAATGCTTGTACTGGCTTCCTGATGCTCTGTTATCCAGAGGAGTGGCAGATTTGGACCACACTTCCAGTCAGGGCTTTTCCATGTGTGTGAGTCATAGTGGCTTCTGAAGGCTGCTACACTGCTCTGCTCAGGAGTGCACAAGGTATTTTTAGGTTGGTCCACATGTTTGATGGGTACTGAGTGGGTAAGGAGGTGTGGGATGGAGGATGGAGCTTTCCATGACGATTTGGTATCAGTGGATGAAGAGGGACCCCATGCAGAGAAAGGAGGATGAGTTGGTGGTCCATGCATGGCTCTGAGCAAGGGGCATTTCCAGACAGCTGGGGGCTGGATTTTGCTCTCTGAAAGATCTCAAATGTCTAAAGTAAGATCTCCGATTAGCACTGAATTATTTATTGAATAATTTCTTTAGGCAAGGGACCAATATGCTGCAGATATTTCAGATACTTTAAATACTTCTATTTACATGTGATTTCTGGTCTCTTTCAGGACACTGAGCTCCTTGTTAGCATTTTTTTGTTTTTAGTGGATGCTTGCAATGATCTTGCATTTTGCAAATACATTTCCCAGCAGTGCAGAGCAGGAGGGAACAGAGGCCAGTGCTGCTCCTATGGTTGATTGGAGATTCCCATCCTTTGTCTGTGCCCTGCCTTTGGGGTTGGGGTTGTCAGGAAGGTGGATGGAAGCTGGAGGGTCAGCAAAGTGCCTGAGCCCAGTGCTGTGGTCTGCCATTAGCCCTGTTCCCTGGAACCATGGGGAGATGTGATACCATGGTCACACCCAGGCTGTTCATGAACAAGCTACTTACTTTTTTAAGGAGTGAGATATTTCTACAGTCATGCTAGGAGCACATGGTTATTATGCAATTAGTGCTGTTAATCATCATTCACTCAGAGTGGGGGGAAATTCTACATTTTATATATATTTTACATATATGCACATGCACACACAAGCATTTACATCCATGCATGCAGCTATACAATTGCATGTGTGTAAGTAACATATAAAAATGGGACCCAGTACTTTAGCAGCCTTTTCCCTGAGACATTTTTTTCTATTCTGAGTGAAAATGCCTGTCTCTCCTTAAAAAATAATACACCACTCAGCCAAGTTTATATCACAGCCCCAGCAATATGCTGAACTTGTCTCTTTCATCCATCCCTGTGCTCTATTCACTCCTCACTCACCCGCTCACCAGAGGACACAGGAAAGCACGGCTGGCCTCCTTGCCATGAAGTTTATTTGCCTTATTCTTCTCCTGCAGATCCAAGGCTTGACCTGGATGCAAAGCCTTTTTCCACTGTGTATAACTCTGCCTTGCTGAATGGGAGGGAAGGCATTGGGAGAGGGTGAGTGGGGAGGCAGGGGCATGGGGACAGTCCCTGGTGCCATTGCTGCAGCCCCATGTCTGCTCCCATGCCCCAGACCCTGAGTTTGGGGTGCACCAAGCCCCCAGCTGGCTCTGCCATCACAAAAGCAATTCCAGCTAAAGAGGCTTAGGTACTATTGAAACCCTGTTCTTTAATAGTCATGTTGGCAAAAGGCCAGTTTCACAGATTGGATGGATCTGATTCTCAAAGGAAAGCAAGAAAGATATTCTTTGTTAATATAAATAGAATATGAAAGTTATAAACTGCTTTTATAACATTTCTTGATTGTGGGGTGCTTCTCTAGTGTCTGCTCCCCAGAGAAGTGCCACAGCCTCCCAGGCACCATGTGCCAGTCTTCCCTTGTTTGCTATTCATTGCCTCTTACACTTGTGTTGCCTGAGCACTGGCATAATAATAATAATCAAAAAAATTAATTTTATCTCTAAACAATTTCCTTTTTTTCCCCCCCCCCCTTTTTATTTTTTTTCCCCTTCCCAGTTATAACTCATTGAGTTACAGTGGAACCACAGTCAATGAGGCCAAATGTCTTGGCTTTGAGTCCTGTATTATTATTTGGCCCTGAAAAGAACTGTGTGATCTAAGTAAAATGCAGTAATTGTGGTTGTGCACTGGAGAGGCAATTATTTTGCTCAGTGAGTAAAATTAAGCACCTGTAAGAGTTCAGTTTGGTCTGGTTTTGGTAGGTAGGGGGTATTTTTTTTAATGGAAAACACAGTTTTTATGAAAATGTGCTGTCCCAAAAATCAAAGCAGTGGTACATCATGTGGAGGCTGTGGGAGATGGCTTAGGGTGATGTGTCTGAAGGTGAGACATTAAATGGAGAAAAGGGCTATAGTGAGATAGGTCACTTTAGTGGAGCAAAAGCAGGTATCATTTCAGAAAGTTTTAGGTAGTATTAGCCTTGGCTAGATCAATAATCCTAGTAATTGCTGGATCCCATGTGAATCAAGGCTGATTAACCCTTGCAGAGTACAGAGGGTCCCTGTACACACATCCAAGTAAGTGTGGTGGGTCAGGGCTGTGAGGTCACCCTGGCCCAGGCTGCTCTGGAAGGATGCAGGATGAACAGTGAAATGTTCTGTGTCACTGTTGTGGTGATGTGTTTATACCACAATTCCATGTGTGGGACAGAAGCTCTAAGGTGTTCTGCAAAACTATTTGGCCCAAGTATTGCTGGTCTCCTGCTTCATTTTGGAGCTGCTTACTGGATTTCCACACAGCGATTCTTTCACAGTTTCAGATACTTCTGGTGTTCCAATTTTCCCCTTTATGTTTATCACACCCTTTACTCTTTCTCAAGCAGTTTGCAAGCCTGCAGACTGCCTGGCTTCCTGTCTCACAGCAGGGAATTGTTCTGTAAGGTTTTCAGTAGCTCCCTGTAATGCCCAAATACATAATGGCATTTTCTCTGTAATTAACACTGGCTTTGTCCAGCTGTAAAGTGTGGCATTACCATTTTGATAAACACTGTCGTGTAAAATCATTAAAACAGAATAAATTGACCTGATCTCAAACTGGTTGAAAATGGAAAGGTGGTGAAGTGTCATGAGTTTTCCAAATTTTCCTCTTTAAGTGAAACAAACGAGAAAAAAATCTGCAGGTTTGGACTAAACTGGGCATTGCATTTGTGGCTGAAGCACAGCACAGTCTGTGGTAGGAGATCTCATTAGATCATTTGTTCCCATAAAATCTAGAGAAATGTGGGCCCAGGTGGCTGCAGAGTTGTCAGTGTCCCCCTTCCTCACCTGGATCTAACCCAACCCACACTGGCTCCAGGATGAGAACTAAAGGCTCATCCAGCTTCTCATCCTCTGTGCCTACACAGGGAAAACTCGTGGAGCTGCAGAGCAGAGGCTGACTTGGCATCATCTCTCTGGTTTTAATTACAGCAGTGATTAGGAATTCACAGCCTGTGGTGTCCCAGGAGCTCTCTGGCCAAGCTGGAGAAGGTCAGAGGTACCTGAGCTGCATTTAATGACGCAGGGGCTTTTCCCACTGCATGCCTACATGGAGTTTGAGGAAAAAGGAAAAATAAGAATGATTGTACTCTGCAAGTAATACACAGCATCCCTAAATGCCTCTGCCTGTATGGCTGTGGCAGCCTCTGTGCTTGTTTTCATAAAGATGTTAATTATTGCAACAGCTTTCATTTAAATAAGCAAGTGATTTCCAGTGATGCAGTCTGACTAATAGCTTTATGTGTCCCTAGGAATGCTGATGCTCCCTTTCCCCTTGGCAAATGGAAATTCTGTTGTTTCATGTCATAATTCATGATATGTTCTTTCATAGTCATAATTGGAGTGCCATTCATGATTTGAATCCCTGTTGCAAAGTCCCCTGAGCCCGCTGTACAGAGCACTAGGCATGTTTTTGTTCTGCACTGGAAGGTGAGGGAGAGTGGTCCAAGTTTTGCTGGATGCCTCTTTGTGCAAATCTTTTGTCACTGACACCATTTCAAGAAAACAACTATAAATCTCAGGGTCTGGGCTCTGCAGAACTGAACATGAGAAAAGAGTTCAAAAAGCTTGTAGTGTTTCACTGGAGTGAAGTCCCTTTAAATCTGCCTGTCTTTTGATTGAGATGATTTTGATTGAGATGTTTTAGATCTTGTAAATTCTGTTTCCTCAGTGAAATGAGTTAGCAGCCAGTGCTGTAGCCAAGGACATGGATCCATGGTGTCTGCTGATGGGATATTCCAGCTTGCTCTGAGAGAAGCAGAGGGTCTGTGGGCTCTGAGCCATTGCATGTCACTGGTTCTGCTTTGGAGTTCCCCACTGCAAACAATTAATTCTCTCAGACATACTGAAAAGCTGCTTATTTGGGTTTGGTTTTGTGCTATGAAGTCTTATGTAAATGGCCTTTTTATTGGCTTGAATAAAGGGATGGTAATGGGACACTTTGCCCACTTTCCAGGATAAAATGAATCACCCGCCTCTTCACCATCCCACTGTGGATGCAGGGGGGCAGAAGGATACAAATGCCCCAATAGGAGTTGTTCTTCCTAAGCAGGAATGGAAGGAAGGATGTGATTACATGGCCACACAGGACCAGTAAAATTTTAATTGCATTAGGCATACACCAGTAGTCTGAGACTGTTCCCACACTGGGTTATGTCACTGAACTCCATTGACTGGAGTCACAGAATCACTTCCAGCAGAAAAAGATGAAAACTAAATTGTACAGGAGAGCCATTTGTTACCAAAATAAATAAATAAGCCCTGTTCTGGGGGTGATTGCTATGGACATAGGCTGGTGAGTGACCTGGAGCCCAGTGTCACTGCTGGCTGCCCCAAGGCTGCAGGAGCCCTGCTCAGCCTGGGCCCAGACTGGGAAGTTCCCCTGTGCCAGACACCCCCAGTTCTTACCCATGGCTGTGCTCTCTTTGCACTTCTCCAGCACTTTTTCCTTCCTTCCTCCAAACCACTTTTTCCCATCCTTCCTTGCATATTTTTTTCTCTTTTCTTTGCCATGGGAATAATTTAGAAATATGGTGATGTGAAATGCCATTTGGAATAAATGGAAATGTCAGCATTTCTAGGTGCCACAGGTGCTGTGCTCTGCTCACTGGCACCCAGGGCTGCTTGCTTGTGGGGAACATGAACTACAGCAGGCTGGTAGATCCCCCTTGGGCAACAGAAATGGGGCCAAGAGGTAGCAGGAATGGAGCACAAAGGTAACAGAAAGGTGGAGAAATGGTGTGGAGAGCATCCTGCTGCTGATCCTGGGTCCAAGGTGACAGCAGCAGCTGATTGCACTGCACTCTGGAGTGCAATGCTGCCTTGCTGATGAGTAACCTAGCCCAATGTGCTGGGTTTAAATTACTATTATTTATTTTCCTGATTACATGAGAAATGTACTCCTAGGGCACATGACCATGAGGTGCTCACCTGCTTGTCTTGTCAGAGGAGGCTGTGATCCAGGCACCCCTGACCCCTCTTTCCGTAGGTATCAGCAGAGAGTGAGGCAGTTCTGTCTGATCATCCCAAACACACCTGGGCCCCTTTCCTGGCCACCATCCCAGGGCAGGTTGGCTGCTTGGAGCAGATCGAGTATGGACTCATCATTAATCACTTTGGGATGCAAACCCCAGGATTAACTGTTGCAAAAGGCAAGTTGGGTGAACTCTGCTGTGCCAAAGTTGAATGTGAACAGAAATTGCAGCCCTGACTCTCATGATCCTTTTGTAGATGCTATGAGCTCTAGATGTCCATGGATGCTGTTGACCCAGATAGATGTAAAGGGCTGATCCTGCTTCCCCCCAGGCAATCCCTGCAGCAGAGCAGGACAGAAGCAGGACAGAAGCATATGGCTGTAGCCAAGCATCCACCCATGGCAGTGCTGTTCCCACAGGCACCTTCCCAGCTCTCCACTTTCAACTTAACTGCATGGATGGATACAAAACACCACTTCCAGGCTGCTGTTGAGGGAGAATTCCCAAGATTTCAGTGTAACCAGCTGTCTTGGGTTACAATGCAAGATGTAACCAAAAGTATGTATTCTATTACCATCTGTTAAAACCAGCTGTGGCAGTGTTCTTTATCTCTTCCATGACCCATGACCCCTCCAGGGGGATATTTGCTGTTAGTGGGCCATTGATTCTCACTGCAGGACTGATAAAATTATAACATCCCACTGGGAGATGCTCCACCCAGGGGGAGGAGCCCAGCATTCCTACCTGGATATAATCAGAGAACACCACAGGCAGCCTTTCTCCAATGGATTCCCAGAGGAGAGACCAGACCCATCTACACCACTGGACCTTCAGTGGAAAACTACACCCTTCTACAGGATCACTGCTGCAACAGAACCACATCTGTACACATCTGTCACTCCAGGAGGACTGCAGCCACCATTTAATTGGACTGCTACCAACACCCTGACCTACAGGGTGTCAGGCTGTATTCTGTCTGTTAGTGGGACTTTTTTGCATTTGCATTTTTATTTTAATTTTCCTAGTTAAGAACTGTTATTCCCATATCTTTGTCTGAGAGCCCCTTGATTTCAAGATTATAATTCGGGGTGGAGGTGTGTGTTATTTTTTTTCCATTTCAAGGAAGGTTTCTGCCTTCCTTAGCCGACACCTGTCTTTTCAAAACAAGATACCAGCAAACTGGGTGGCTGCTTTTGTTGGGACAGGCTGTTTCTGGGAGCAGACAGTCTTAACAGGGACTTGCTGAAATGCTTTTGCACAAATTGGCAATTCATCAGTAAATTAATAGCTCCCTTGCTAAGCTCTCCCAATTTTTGTAGTAAAAGTATGTTTGTCAGGCTGCTTTTCATAGTCTGCTGTTGAGAAATATTGAGGGGAAAAATCAGTATTCTCTCAGTTCATAAAATCATTTTATCCCACAATGATTTGGTTTGAAAGGGACCCTGTCCAGTTCTGACTGCCCTGCCACGACCAGGGATTCCTTATTATTCCAAGCTCCATCCAGCCTGTCATTGAACACTTCCAGGGATGGGGCATCCACAGCTTCTCTGGGAAACCTGTGCCAGTGCTTCACCAGTGTCACAGTTCATCCTAGCATCATTGTAGTCACAGTCAGTATTTTATCACATGTGGAGATTTCTGAAAAGATACTCAAATCTCAGGAGAAAATGACCTCCTGTGTGGGTATTTCCCAGTAACATAATCTGGATGTGATTATTGGAGGGATTCAACCATTCTTAAAGAGGCTGGTTGTGGTCACAGAGGATTTGCAGCTGGAGTTCTCTGGGAGCAGAGGAGACTGTGGGATGTTGGGTCAGCATCAGGGAGCAGCCTGGAGTTTGGGCCAGAGCTCTCAGGGGGAGACAGATGACCCTGATCATGGGCTCTGTGTCACTGTCCTCTTGCTGGTGCCTTCACCATTTCATAACCCAAGTCAGTGAGGTTAACTGTTTGTTATGTTGTTTGGGTTTTTTTTCCCTTGTGCAAACTTACAAACCTTCTCCAGAGCGTTGTGCAAGGGGTGCCCCCCTGTTCACCACCCAGCCTGTGCCAGCCCCAATGCTCACTTGGCACAAACATAGGAGAAGGCTACTAGAGGATAGTCCTGACCCTCATGACTTCAGGATAGTGCAGTCCAGACTCTGTTCCCAGCAGGAAAAAAGCAACTTTGTGTTAGTGGTGCTGTTGTGTGTGAAGTGCTGACCCCCTCATGGAAGTGAAGCTATGTAGCTCCACAAGCTGGAGTAAGGCCAGAGGGCAAGAGGGAAGGGTCTGCCTGGGCTCATGTGGCTGAAAAACTTTTTTAAGACCTTGACTCTTGTAAAGCCATAAATAGAGCTGTGGGAAACCTTAACTGTTTGGATTCCCTCTGGGCAGCACCTGCTTGGCTCATCCTTCAGAGGGCTGGCTGATACTGGAGACTCCCCAGTGAGGAGCTGATATGGGCCTGTCACTGTAAAAGGAGTTATTTAAAATGCTCCTTGTGTATTCAAAACCCAAACATGAGTCCCCTGAGGGCAGCCTGACCTCTCACTCTGGAGCAGTGAGCCACCTGCCTGGCTCCTTCTCTCTGGTGCTGTTTCTGTATGTGCAAAAGGGAAAAGCAAGGCAACCTGCTGCAGCAGAGTCTGGATTGATGCCTGATCCACAGTGTGACCTTGCCTTTCCCAGGAGCATCTCCCACTCTTTGAGCCCAGCACAACTGGCTGTGCATTCCTGCTCAGGGAAGGCAGAGAAAGCTCCTGGCAGCCCTGAGGGGTCATAGCTGGATCCCAAAGCTTGTCCCAGCATCTCTCAGTCCAGATAACTGCAGCTGCATCACCTCCTGTACACTGGTACTTGGTTGTGCTTAGGGAGTGAGCTCTTGCTCACCCTGCTACAGATGCTTCCTCCTTTCTTCTATCTCTTCCACAGATGGTGTTTTTCTCTGTTTTATATTATTATATATATGTATATGTATTATATTATTATGGTGGCTATTGGCAGGCAGCCCCAGGGCTCAGCAGAGCAGGGTGTCTGCAATGGCTGATGAGGCAAAGCATGTTCTCCCCTCCCCAGAGGTCCGTGCTGCCTCTGCCCATCCGCAGCCTGACCTCACCAGACCTGACCCGTCCTTCTGGCTCTTGCAGAGTTTGCCATTTCACTGGTGGAGAAGATGCAGGCCCAGGAAATCCTGCGGAGCCTGCGGCTCCCCGAGTTCGATGACCTCAGCCAGTTCTTCCGCAACCTGCCGGCCACGGCGCTGGTGGGCATCGGTGCCTTTGCAGCTGTCGTCGCCTACTGGTTTGCCAGCCGGCCCAGGGCTGTGAAGCCACCCTGTGACCTGCACATGCAGTCAGAAGAAGTTGAGGTGAGGCCACGGCAACCCCTGCTGGCTTTCTCCAAGATTTGCATGCCTGGAAGTCATAGAATGGTTTGGGTTTTAAGGGAACTTAAAGATCATCTCATTCCAACCTCCTGCTATGGGCGCTAAACTGGGCTGCTCCGAGCCCCTTCCAGCCTGTCCTTTAACACTTGCAGGCATGGGGCAGCCACAGCTTCTCTGGGTAACCTGTGCCAGCGCCCTACCACCCTCACCAGGGAGAATTTCTTCCTAGTATCTAATTTAAACCTACTTTATTTCAGTGTAAAGCCAGTACCTCTTGTTCTGTCACTATGTGCCCTTGTAAAAAGTCCCTTTCCAGCTCTCTTGTAGGCCCCCTTCATTAAAGTCTTCCTGGAGCCTTTTCTTCAGGCTGAACAACCCCAACTGTCTCAACATTTCCTCATAGGGTAGGTGTCCCATCCCTCTAATCACCTTCATGGCCCCCTCTGGACTTGTTTCTACAAATCTATGTCCACAGGGGATGCCAGGAAGGCTTTTTTTGTTGTTTTGGAAGTTTCCCACCTCATCTTCAAGTCAACCATGCAATGCACTGTGCCATGGATCACTTCACCCCTTAATTTATCTTTTTCTGTAAACTAAAAAAACTAGAATAGAGCATGTTATTCTCTTAGATTTTCAGTAAAATTTTGGTCATCACTTTGCTTAACCATCCATGGCCAAAAATTAGAGGCACTGCCATTGCATGGGAGAAACAACAGAAAGGCAACAGCTGATGAGAACAGATCACCCAGCACTCTTCATGTGTGCCCATTGCTGAGTTTGGGGCTGCAAACTTGGTAATAGTAAGAAAAAGTAAACCTTAGGTAAGCATTTACTTAGGTAATTAGAGGCTGAGGAGTTGCCTTAATTGTTATGCTTGCAAAAGGCTCTAATGATGCGGTTCTGTTTTAAAGAACAGAAATATTTCTGAATATTGTCTCTGCTTATTTTAATATCTGAAAGTGGGATGAGAATTTTTAAAGCCTTTTGAGATGTTCCCTCTAAGACATCATTGTCTTTAATTCCAACAGCTTTTTAAAAGGGTGGGAAGAATTAACATTTTTCAGGATGGTTTTTCCCTGTGGTTAGGGCTTTAGTTAGACTTCTTTTCCAGTGCAGTCCTGGTTTGGTCAGTCTCACTCTGGATGCCCACACCTAAAACACCTCTGCTGAGCTCACGGCACTGGGGGCTGGCCTGTGCCTTAGTCTGTCCATGTTGGCCTGGATGTCCTTGTGGAGGTGCTAGTCCTGGAGACCTGTGGCACCCCGAGCAGCTGCTTCCCCCAGCACATCCCCACTCCATTACTTCTAGACCCATAATTCCTTACTAAATTCCCTAGGGAAAAAAATCAGTGATCTCAGTGACAATGAGCTGGGTCAAATGCTCCTCTATGACTATGTGTCCCTGAGGTGCTGAGGTCAGTGTTCCCCCTCTCACATCCCTTTGTGTCTTTGGGCAGGTGGTGGTCACAGAATACCTGCTGGTATTTGGGGAGTGTGCTGCTTTGTGGTGGGGGTTTCTCCATCTCCCAGCTCTTGAACAGTGCTGATGGCTGTGTCATCTCATGTCACCTCATTTCACACAGGGCCTGGCTGGGGCACGCCGCTCGGTGATTGGGGACAGCCCACAGCTGCTGACACACTACTATGATGATGCCAGGACCATGTATGAGGTCTTCAGGAGGGGATTCAGCATCTCTGGTGAGAACACAGTGGTGAGAAGGTCTAGGATCAGAAGTTAGGAGAGATGGGGACCAGGCCATGCAGATGTTCTTACCCCACAGTCAATGGTATTGTCACAAAACTCTCACACACTTGAGAGACATCACTTCCCACTCCAAATAGCCATGATGACTCTTCCCTGCTCTGTCTTAATTATTTCTGTGTCTGCTGTTTATGGTGCCCTGCCTCATTGGATACAATAGTGTCATGGTCAGATTATTATTTTTGGTACCATAAAAACCCCCAATGAAACTGCACATAATCTTCCCCACAAGATGGGTAAATAAAGGACATGGTAGGTGTATGGAGGAATGGATTTCTGCAAGTAGGTACCATTAGCAAATTATTCAAACTTTTCAAATTTTCATCCGGTCATGCACAGCTGCATGTTGTTTTACCTTACTCCAGAGCAGGCTGGACTAAATATAGTAGTTTTCACCTTTTTAAATCAAAAGGCAGTACAAGTAGTGGGAGCTGGTGTTTGGGATGAATGCTATTATTTCAGACACTAATGCTCATGTCACCTTCTGAGAAGTGTCTTTTAATGAGGCTGTTTGGGGCAAACTGCTGCCATCAGTTGGGAAGACAGAAGCCTTTTTGGGGGATCACAGCAGCTCCCATCAGATAAACTTGTGTGTGTAATTTGCTGGAGATTGCTGTGAGAACTAACCCAATAACTATGGATTTACTCCTGGAGGGCTCCCCCACATTATGGCCCTGTGTGTTAACTCCTGGCACTGTCCACCCATAACTCATTATCTCTGCTTGTGTCTTTCAGAGAATGGCCCCTGCCTGGGGTTCAGGAAGCCCAAGCAGCCCTACCAATGGCTGTCCTACAAGGAGGTGAGCTGGAGGTGACACCCACTGTGCATTGTCTTCCCCTGCCCAGCACAAGAAGGAGTGTTGGGGTGCCTGCACGTTAGACTGGGATGTTGCTCATGCACCGTGTGATGCTTCCTGGTGTCCCCACCTGGGCATATCCAGGTGTTAGAGGGGTGTGTCAGCTTTCAGGGTTGGCTCCATGCCATGATCCCATTCCTGACAGCAGCACTGAGGCACTCTGGAGCCATGGGGCATTGCCAACCTCATCAACTGCTAGTCAGCTAATGATGGTTCATGATAACATAGAAATTGGACTTTTAGATAGGAAATACAATAATTTGAGAGCCTCCCTGTAAGTCTTTGCTTAATTTGGTATTGTTTATATTCCCCTTTTTTATGTATTATTTCCTCTCCAAATTCCAGGTGGCTGAAAGAGCAGAAGCTCTCGGTTCAGGCCTTTTGCAGCAGGGCTGCAAGCCATGCACAAAGCAGTTCATTGGTGTCTTTGCTCAAAACCGTCCAGAGGTGAGACTTTATGTCCAACTTGATATTGTATTAATAATGTTCCTAACCTGTTGGCTTGTTCTCAGGTTATATGTGCTCTCATGGTCCCTTCTCACCTTTATGCTTCCATGTTCTCCTGCAGTGGATCATCTCTGAGCTGGCTTGCTATACCTATTCCATGGTGGTGGTTCCCCTGTATGACACCTTAGGTCCTGGAGCCATTCGGTACATTGTCAACACAGGTAAAATCAAAACTGATGTGATCTTCTCAGTTTTGGTGCTTAGAATATGGTTCATTTTCTGCTTCTAAAAGACAGATGATCACAGAATCCTAGAATGGTTTGGGTTGGAAGGGACTCATGTGGTTCCAACTCCTCTTCATGGGCAGGGACACATTTCACTAGACCAAGTTGCTCCAAGCCTCATCCAACCTGGCCATGAACACTTCCAGGGATGGAGCATTGTAATTATACTTGTTGAGAGTCTTGAATTCATTTAAAGAGGTTCCTGATGAGCTGTGTGTCCCTGTGCTGCCTCTGTTGCATTTTCCACATGCCCAGTTGTGCATAGCCATGGATAAGGGCTGCTCTGGATGTGGGAATTCTCCACGGCCACCCACTCCTGTTCTGCTTGATATTTTGCCTCCTAGACTTTTTAATCCGTGTGGGAATATTTTGAACTGAATCCCAGAATAATCATAAATGTCAGCAACATCTTTGGCATTGATTTAGGTTAGCTAAGGTTGCATTTTTTTTCATGTTTCAAGAGAAGCACGTGTTGTATGCTGAGATTTCTGGTGTAGCCTGGAGTGACTATCAGAACTGATGCAGTGTTAGCTATAAGCCAGAGTCTTGCATTAAAAAAGATTTACTGCAAACACTTTGTTTGGCTGTTTTTCTTGTAGCTGACATTTCCACAGTCATTTGTGACAAGCCTGAAAAAGCCAGGCTACTCCTTGACCATGTGGAGAGGAGAGAAACACCAGGCCTGAGCTTTATCATCCTGATGGACCCATTTGAGAAGGAGCTGACAGAGAGAGGGAAGCGCTGTGGGGTTCGCATCAAGACCATGCAGGAAGTAGAAGTGAGTTTGCTCTCCCTCTCCTTTTACTATTTCTTGTAATAGCTGTAAAAAGACAGTACAGTGTACAGAGACTTGTGAATTGAGTGCCAGGTTCAGTGTCTGGAGAGCACAAAAGAGCAGCTTGTGGCTGATAATACCGATGCTGGGTGCACTTGCCTCTCAGTGTTATTCTTTGTTGATAGCAGAGCCAACATTTTAATTCTTTATCAAATACACTATCAGCTGCGTGGGAAGGGGGTTGTTATTTGCCACACTGTCCTACAATGTTACCAGTAAGTAAAACTTAACAAAAGGAAGGCCTTGTAAAATCATGGCTCAGGCCTGTTACTTTGGCTAAGTAGAAAATGATCACGGGAAAGAGACTCAGCGGAATTAGGGGTAGGAAAACAAGTTATCTAACCATTGTCTGGTCACATCATGGTGTATAGTGGTTGGTTGGTCACTATGGACCCTCACCCACACTACATGTAGCCTAGAGCCTCACACTTGTTTGAAACACCCTGGATGCAGCTCAAACAACCCAAACACTACTTGAAATCCAAGGAAGGCACTGCAATTAAGGCAAGAAACTCAGGATAGTGAAGATGACCTCAGTGCCAGCTAGGAATTTGTCTTCTTTAGCCCACACTCTCCCTTAGTGGTTTGCAGGTTATTAACAAGTGGGTTACACTGCAGGAATTAAAGTGTAAGTCACTTTTGTTACTTTAATCTCTTCCAGGATTGTGGCCGTGAGAGTCGACATGTGCCTGTGGTGAGTGTTGGCATTTTGCTTTTCCCACTTACAACTGCAGCAGAAGGGACCTTAAAGCTCATCTCCTTGCAACCCCCTGTCATGGGCAGGGACACCTTCCATGGGTGTTTACTTGATCCAAGTCCTGTCCAATCTGGCCTTGGACATTTTCAGGAATGGGACAGCCACAGCTTCTCTGGGCAACCTGTGCCAGGGCTTCACCATCCCCTTAGGGAACAATGTGCAATATTAGCTTTATTCCCTCTACCTGGAACACTTAATTGAGATAGCTCATCCTGCTATTAACATGTTAATGGGACAGTAATTAAATGTCGTTGTTAAGACACCCTAATTCCACTACCTTATCCTAATGACACTAGGGGAATGTCTCTATACCCTTCACTTTCTGCTGGGGCTCCTATAGTCCAGAAACACTGCTTGGCAGTATTTATATGGGATATTTTGGGAAAATTGCTTTGCTATTTTTCACTTGATGCTCATATTCATAAAAAACTCTCAAAAGCAGCTTCTGATATTCAAACTTATTTAGTCATTCATGACCCAAAATAGTGCATGTATGGGGTGGTGCTGAGAATACAGAGATGCTGCTGGAAATGGGAACAATCAGCAGCTTTGGAATCTTGTCCCCTGTTGTGGAGTTCTTTCCAGAATTGATCTGGAAATTGATGAATTATCTCAAGTTGTCTTCATCTACAGATATAGATGGTGGCTTGGAAAATACTAACTGTGAGATGAACACTAAAGCATGCCCTTAGTACAGCTGGAGCACAGCATAAAGGGAGGAACTGAGTCTGCATCAGCTGAAGAAACCTGGTTATATATGCTGAGGGGAATGATAGCTTTTTATGCCAGAGCAAAAATAGGTTTAGGTTTCTACAATGCCAACAGTCTCTACCACTGACACATCTTTATTTGTCTTGTGTGATTTTCCTAATTTCCTTTTGCATTTCTAGCCTCCTCGACCAGAAGATCTGTCAATTGTCTGTTTTACTAGTGGCACTACAGGTAAAAGAGGCACTTTAATCTTGAAATCTTAGAATAGCTTATGAAATTAATTATTAATCCCACCTCCATACATGCAAACTTGCTGTTATACTGATATGGAAATGATGTTTCTAGGCATTTATTCTAGGCATTTTTAATATTCAAGAATATATAGGTTCTGTATATATATATATGCAAATTAAAAAATAATAATAATTTATTTTTCAATTGAATTCTCTGACATACACTTTGCCAGTATGATTTTCCAGTTGTCTGAAAATCCACCTGTGTGTCTGCTTCCCGTTTTGCTGTGTAGTTGTGAAGCACTTGGTTGACTGGTATTTATCTCTTGCAAATGTTTTAAAACAAAAAACCCAAAACTCTAAAATGTGGTTCCACAATTTTCCATTCTCTGTATCCTGAGCACATTGGTGTCTCCAGCCTCACCAAGGTCCTTGTAGCCTCTGTCTCTTCTTGTGTATTGCTCGTGACACCTAGTGCTGGGGAGGTTTGGGGTGAGCCTGGGCAGCCCATGGTGGTGGTACTCGTGTGCTGCTGGCTTCCTTTTCTTGAAGAGAGAAGCAGCATCATTTTCCTGCCTATTCTTAGCAAAGGCAGTGAAGATCTTGGTCTTCATCAGCTTGCAGAAATTTCCTACTCATGAGAACTCAGCCTCCATAACATCTCCCTGAAAGCTGTATGCACAAGGCATGACTGCTTGGGAAACTGCTTTTGCACTTGCCTGCAGAGAAGGTCCATGCTCCAGAGACTGCTGGAGCAGCTTTTCCAGATCCACCTGTGCTCTTGGGAGAGCACATTTTCCTACACCAAAGCATCCTCAGTTTGGTCTCAGCAGAAGAAGCTGGGAGCTGCTGGTGCTTCTCAGATGGTGGGTCAGGCTTGAGCACAAGGGAACAGCTTCATCCTCCGCCTCCCAGGAAAGACTTGTGCTTCAGACCAGGTAGGCAACTGCTTTATCAGCTCCAAGTATAAACTAAAGATATATTAAAAGGGTTTGGGTATTTTACCTTTGTGCATGGTCCTTAGTTTTGAGATCTGCACTTCAGACTGCCCAGGGCAGAGCACTGAGGGGAAGGAGCCTGTGACTCTGCTTTGTTCCAACACTGACAATTCCTAAACAGGAAAGACTGAACTCAGTGGTGGATGTGAACATCACAGAACATGTACAGAGTGAGCACAAAGTGACCATGAGCAAATGGGAGCAGTAGGGATACAGCAGGGCACAGTGTGTTTGTGTGGATGTTCAAGTACAGAGCAATTATTGTTTCAAGTCACATTATTGTTGATATCTTTTATTTCTAAATAAGAAATTCTGCATAGAGAAGGTTTCTTTTGATTTTTTTTTTTTTATTTTTTTTTTTTAATTGCAGATGCAATCATGGGCCTGTTTCTGATTTTGTGCTTTTCTTAAAAACATGCCCAGAGTTGCAGAAACAGGACAACCAGGAAATTCATTTCCCTTCTCCCATCCAAACCAGAGATTTCCAATTTTGCAAATTACCTTGAACTGAACTCTCTCATAACAATGCTTTGTGATGCATGAACCATCCTCTGCTGCTGCAGGACTTTGCACTTCACTCTCTGCCTTATCTAGAGGTTGCATCAACACTCTGGTCCATTTTCTACACTGTGCTTTGATGTAAGAGTTTTATATAGCCCATGTAATTTTTAGTGACTAAATTTAGAATTTTCTTCCAAAAGATATGTTCTCTAGGCCTTTTCCGATTCCAAAAGGCTTTAAATATTTTTGTGTGGTGTGAAAAAAATCTCTGCTGTAGAATTTGTCACCTGAAAAATTGTAGAATTAGAAAAAATTCCCCAGGAGCAGACTTTAACACTTGCTTTTCTTTGATAGGATCAGATGCCCCAATGCCTCCCCAGGGAGGAAAGAAAGGCTGTGGTTGCTGATCTTGGATGACAAGACCATCATCCATGGTTGTGCCAAGAAGCCATCAGCACTTGGAAATGGGCCAAAGGCACATAGATATCCCCAAACTGTCAGGATACAATTTTTCATGTTGGCTACTCCAGAGAAATCAACTGTCATTCTCTCAAGGACCCACTGGTAACCAGGTGGATAAAAATTGCTTCCCAGTGGTTTCTCCCATCCTGGCAGTTCATGTTCCTTTTTGCCAGACCTCCCCAGGGGAGGAAAGTGCTTGTATCCCAGAATGCTGATGGATACACCATCAAATTAGTGTTGGAGCACTTGAAAGACCCATTTGGCAATGTGAAAAATGTTTTTCTATTCTTTTAAAGGTTCTACTATTGCTTATAAGAACTGTCAAACAAGCCTGGCACCAAGATAAGGAGGAATTGACATTCCTGGGCTATTAATGGATTGCAAGGTATCCATTCTACAGAATGGACACTCACTGAGTCTTTCTTTGTGAGTAAATTAAACAAGAACAGCGTTACAGAAATGGCATTGATTTTTTAAATAGAAAAGCAGCATCCCTGCCAACCTTCTTCTCTCAAAGTGGTAATTCTGGGAAAAGGCTTATAGGAAGAGGCACCTCTTTTGCTAGTTTAACTCTTAGAACTGCTAAGGAAGGTTAAAGTTTACAGGAGTTCCCCAACCCAAAAAGCTGCAGCTGTCCCATAACAGCTTGGTTTGTTCTGGATTTCTCCTGCTGGAGGCTCTCCTGGCTCCAGCACTGCTGCTCTGCTTGGACACCATTATTACTACAGCCTATCCAGGATGTTGAGCCTGTGTGAGAGGGATGCAGAGGAAGGAGTCAGGATGTTAACACTGCTTCCAGGCATGGCAGAGATACTGAATCTGCATTCAAGTCAGAGGTGGAGTGAGTAAATAAGTCAAACATCTGAGAAATCTCATAGAATCATGGAATAGTTTGGCTTGGAAGAGACCTTTAAAGCATATCTAGTTCCAATTCCCAGACGCAGCAAGGGACACTTTCACTTAGACTGGTTTGTTCCAAGCCCCATCCAGCCCATCACTGAACACTGGAAATCCTCCAGAAAAAGTGCAGGGACTATGTATGTGCCAGAGGGCACAGTTTTGAATTTCCAAACCATTACTGAGCACATCCTCTCCACTGGTGCCTGAGCTTTGCGATGCTGCAGGAGCACAGCTGCTTCTCTGCAAGGACTGAGCACATGTGTTTGGCTGGACACAACAACACAAGTGATTTTTGAGTTGTGTTGTGTATGTACAACTGACATCTGTTCATGGACTCTTCTTGGACCCTGGATCCATGTGTGCAGCCAGCTGTGAAAATAACCTGCCAGGCTGATTTGATACCTGTGAGCCTGCTAGTTCAACAAGTTACAATGGGAGCAGCTTGGCTGGCAAAGCTGTCAGCTTCACCCCTGAGCTTTGGATGAGACCAAAGCAGCTTCCTGTGCACCATGTTCATCTGCAAGTGTTTGGGACTGAATTACTCAAGACACTCGGAACAGCAAATAGGGATTTTCAGTATAATACATTGTGTTAAAAATATCCTGTTCTATTGCAATAAATGTATGCAACAATTTCTACTGCTGTTTGTGCCTGCCTTTACTTATTTGTGAGGTTGAGTAGTGATGGTTGTAATGCTGGGAGGGCAAAGGACTCGGTGCTGAATGTGCCCATGCCCACACTGGAGGGCTGCTAGCAATGTAGCCCTCAAACTGTTCTGAAATTAGAGGACTAAACATACTTTCCTGTGCTGAAACATATTCACAGAGCACCCCAGTCTCTTCCTAATCTGAGGAAGGCAGAATGAAATTCTGGCTGATTTACAATTTTGTTGCATTAACTGCAGGAGCTTTGCCAGGCTGCTCATTCCCACTGTATGGGGAACACGTGGGGCACCTGCAGGTAAAGCTCCTCTGATCTGCCTTTGCATGAAGCAGCAGAAACTACGTGGCAGTGGCGTGATCGAATTAAAACAATCTGATTAAAAACATGTTGGAAAGAGGCTGGCCCTGTAATCTTTATTGGAGCTGAGTTACACCTTCTTTTCACAAGTAAAGCCTTGGAGGGTGATGAAAAGGGACAGTACTGTGACAGGAGGACATGCAGAGTCCTCTGTGCCACCTTTTTGTGAACATGAGGGTTTCAGCCTGTGTATTTGCTGCTTAACAAACACTGTGTTTTGGTGTCCAAACAGATATGAAATGCAAGAAGTGTACCATTACCAAAGGAGTGTAAAAAGGCAAATATTGATGGTGCTGAGGTACCTACTGGTGCTGGATGAAATGCTGCAGGGACAGTGCACAGCTGTGGAACACAACACACAGGGGCTTTGCTGACTCCCTAATGGGTTTAGGGCTGTCTTCAAGGCACCTCTGCTGCTGCTACTATTCACAGCTTCCCTTAACTGCAGTCTCAAAGGGTCTTGTAGCCTAATTTTTACCTGCACTGCTCTCTGCATTTCTCCTGTTATCCAGAGTACTGGCTAAGTAAGAGTGTATCAGGCTTTTAAACAGTGTTTCTTGGTATTCAAGATCATTCTTAGTCAAAATCTGGATGAAATAAATCCTTCCAGAAAAGGCTGGAACAGCCAGCCAAGTCTGATGGCTGTACCCATTGAGTGGCTCCATCTAAGCTCTCTCAGAAATTGCATTTGGGCTGTTTCTGCTGGAACCTGTTTTCCAGAGTCTCCAAGAGAAATATTTCTGTTTGCAGTATCATGTTATTAAGTTTTGAGTATTGCAGTAAGCAATTCATGTTTTTGGTGCATATTAGTGCACAGAAATGATGGTAAAAAATATGTATGTTTTAAAATTGAAAATGTGAACATAATGTTTTAACCATTTCTTGGGATTTTTTTTGTTTGTTTGCTGTTTTTTTGTTTTGTTTTGGATTTTTTTAAAGTTTTTGAAATTGACCTTCTGGCTTATCTTTTAAACTCCCTCTCTGTTTCCTTTCAGGAAATCCCAAAGGTGCTATGCTGACCCATGGAAACGTGGTGGCAGATTTTTCAGGCTTTTTGAAAGTGACGGAGGTGATTACCCTGAACTAGAAAACATTGCCATGTGCAGAGTGTGTGGGTTAAGCTGTGGCCCTGCACGGGCTGTAAGTACGCTCTTGCAGATAAAAGATGACATTTTTCCTGCTCAGAGGGCCAAATCCATGGGAATGGAGCAAGGCTGAATCTACAGTACTGGAAGGCATTAAATCCTCTTTCCAGCCCTGGCTCCCAGGCTCTGTAGGGCACTAAGGGCATCTGAGAAACAATGCTGACTTCTGTAAATCAATTCATTAACTCTTTTTGAATAATTAGGAGAGCATACAAGCCCTGTAGAATTGCAACTGGTGCTTGAAGAGGAGTTCAAGCTCCTTTTGTGCTCTTTGTATCCCATTGTGCCCCAAAATATTGTCATATATTTGAAATCTCTCTGCATACAAAGTGTGTGCGTATAAATACATATGCATGTATACATGTGTATATGTATATATATATATATATATGAACATATATGATTTTTTACAAGATTGATTAATGGTTAATTTCATTGATATTCCAGTATATCTCAGTTTTGTTATACAGATTTCTAATAGAGCACAGCATAGTGCTGGCCAAGTGACTTTATAATATGTTTCATACAACATGTAAATTCATGTTTAGAAACAATATAGGAAGCAGAATCAGTTTACCATGACATAGTAAGGATTTTACACATTATATAGAACAAATATAAATAATGTAACTTCTGGTAGTGAACAGGCAATTCTATAAAGTAGTTACATGCACATGGGATGGACAATTGGTTACCTCATACTGGTCTTATTGTTGATGCTGAAATTACTGCAGTCCTATTACTGTAATCCTTGAATTTTCTGAGATTTCTGGATCACTGGTGTAAAGAAACTCATACATGTGATGACTCAGACATGTAAGGAATCCCACTGAACTCACATATTCCAATGTTTGCAGGACTGTGCCTCCACAGTGTGCAGGATGAAATGCCAGTGCTGCAATGAGGGCTTCTCAGCATGGAGCTCTCCATGGCTTCAGTGGCAGCAAGAGGGACAAATGAAAGCTGAGGCGTGGAGGGGCCCCAGCTTCAAAGGGCAGGAATGTTTGTTTTGGAAGTGCACTGATTTAGAGCTGAGAGAACTTGGTATCTTCCAGGACTGGTCCATAAAAATGGATTTAGTGTTTGCTGATGGCAGTGGGACCCTGGTTCATTTCAAAGGTATCAGGTTGAGACCCAAGTCTGCTGTGATTGTAAATTTGGTATCTCCAGTCACCAGAGTATTGCTGGCAGAGGGTAAATGCCTGTAGCTGATCCACAAGATTTGGGTAATGTCTGACCACAATAATGAAATAAAGTGTCAAAGACTTGAAAGTAGTATAAATTAAAGAAAGAAACTGAGAAGTTCTTTGGTTTTGTTGTTTGCAAGTTCTTGTGGCAGTTTTGCTTAGTTCAGTGATTTTTTAAAACTGGACATATTTTTTAGTGAGCCCAGAGCTTTATTAAAATGTTGTTTTCTAATACCAATAAGCTCTTTGTATTTTTAAATTTAACTGGACAACTGTGCCAACTGTGAAATGCTATTCAATGGCATAATTTTAGTCTGATTTAAAACCAGATTATTTTGTCTGGGCCCTTACAGCAGTAATAAAAAAAAGAACCCTAGTTGATATTAAAAGTTTTGCATTACTGTGTTTGCAGAAAATGAAGCCAAATTGAAATAATGTATAAATAGATCTGAAGGCCCTAATGGCTTCATTCAGATTGACAGACACAATAACATGAAATGGGATGCTGAGAACACCCACATGGTCAATAATGTTTGACTTTGGTAGGTGATAGTTGGGAGGGCATACCCAAATCTGACCAGCCCAGATTTACCTTCAATAAAATATCCCCTGAGGGATGAGCTCCTGTGTCTGCCTCCACTGTATCCCAGATCATGGGCCATTGATTCCTTCTGAGCAGTGAAGGTGCAAGTGGGTATAAACTGTTAATACTGTGAGCTGATAGATTTTTATACCCATTTTCCACTAGCCACTGGCCTTGATGGAAATTAACAGGTATTCAACCTTTCAGTTTTTCTAATCCATAATATTACAGCAAGCTGTACTGTAGGAAATGTGGATAGAAAGGTTATTTTCTTTTGGGGAATGGGTTAGGTAAGGCTCTTGGGGCCTTTGTTTATTCCAGCCTTCAAGAGAGAGTTAAAAACTTTGCAAAATCAAGACTTTGGCCACTGTTTTTTAAAAATAATATGTCCAACCTTCTCTTTCCCCTGTCTGTAAGACAGTCATAATGCCCTTAAAATCATATTTTAATCACTTAAAAATACAAGAAACACTAACAGAAGTAATTAGTTTTTGAAGCCTAAGATTAAATAATTAGTTTTCCACACATTCTGATTCAAATCAACGATTAACCAAAGGAAAAGGAAAAAATTCACTAATTTTGACTCCAGTAACACTGTGATTCTTGAATGGGCTGTATACAAAGCAGGAAAGTGCTGCTCCTGCAGAGCCCTGCTGGTGTCCAGAAGGTTCCTGTAGGTTAGCACTGGGATCCTGGGGGCTCTTGCAGGTTTGCACCAGGATCCTGCTGTCTGTGCACAGCTGAGAGCACAGACCAGGGTCTCGGCACCTCCTGGTAGAAAGCAGTGAATAAAAATTGGATTCTCCGTCAGGGTGAGCCTCCATTCCCAGTGTGAGCTGCGTGGATACAATCTGCCTTCTGCCAAGGAGAGCCCTCTGCATTGCCCTGTGTCTACATCTGCGTGCTCTTTACTCCTCCTGCTAACTGAGCTCCATGATGCTGTGGCTTTAACGCTTCCCTGTGTCCGCTGCTCCCTCCTCTCTTGACAATCTTTACCCTTTTGCTCCTCTGGTGCCATTTTTCTTTTTATTATTTTTTGACTTTCTTGTTGTCTTCCTGTCAGTGTTTCTTTCCTTTCTGTCTCCCATGCCCTTCACCTGCAGAAAGTGATCTTTCCGAGACAGGACGATGTGCTCATCTCCTTCCTGCCTCTGGCTCACATGTTTGAAAGAGTTATACAGGTAAGAAACCTGCCTGAACTGACGAGGCCTTGTGGGGCTCCTTGTGTTTTCTTCCAGAGTCAGTGGTCTCCTACTTGTGAGGATGTACACATTTCCTATTTGCCTTTAGCACACATGTTTGAGAGAATGGTACAGGTAAGGTCATGGTGTCAGTGGAAATCATCTGTTTTCCACACCAACAACAAAAATACAAAATAAAATGAATAAAATACTAAATAACCAGAGATATCTTGTAGCACTAAAAAGGCTTGCACTCCAGAAGTGACATGTGCATAACACCAGAGCCATGGTCTCAGTGACGTGGCTGTGAGTCCAGGAGAGCTTCCCAAGTTCTCCAGCTTACACCTGGCTCAGGGATTGAAAAATAACCCTTCAACAATGAGCCAAACTCATTGTTCATTCAGCTTATTGCTGCTGCTACCTGAGCAATTTGTGGGACAGCTTTCCAAAGGACTCTACAATGAGGTGTTTGTGATTCAAGATAATTTCATGCCATTTTCTACATCAACTAAAATGATTTTATTGCATAAATAACATGATCTGCAAAAAAAAATCCCCAACCTGGCAGACAGTGAGAAAGAGGAAACTGAGATCATGGTGTGATACATGTGATCCTCCTGGCAGGGCAGCGTGCAGTGGCCATTCACTGGAGCCTGTGTTCCCTGGGAATTATGGCAGATCCAAGCACTAGCTCTTGCCAGCCCACAGAACTGACTCCATGTCTCTTTGGGGAAAAAAGTAGGGTGATGATTTGTGCTGCAGTTGGTGAATTAGGCAAGGCAGGTGAGACATCAGGTCTCCCAGCAAGAAGCTGCAAACTTAAAATTGATCCAGTGTGTGAAGATTGGATCTGGATCCAGTTGCAGCTCTGTACTTTCTCAGGGAGGCCTGTTTCAGACTGAAGGCATACCTTCTGAGTCAGACAAGCATCTGAACATAAACCTCCCACTTCTTAGTAACATCTGTGCCAGAAGTAATATGTTTTTTCTCTGTTAAAAATGTCACAAATTGGAAGTAAAAGCCCATGAAAGATTTGGAGAATAACAGCACAGCCTTTCTCCACTTGCAAGGCAAACTGTTCAGTGTGCCAGCACTGTTCAGGCAAACAACAATATATTCAAAATTCATCTGATGGGGGGACAGAAACAAATTAGAAATATTGAAAATGCTTTCATTTCACAGGATTTTGCTGTACTGAAAGGGACAGCTTCCAAAGGATGTCCATGTTTATCCTCCCATCTGAAATAGCTTATTAATATAAAGATTTTTTCAAAAGGGCTAAAAAGTAATTTTCAAAAGCATTCTGAACAGCAAGCACTGCATCAGTGACCTAGTTTTAGCCAACATTAATAATTCCTGGAATTTACAGTTAAAATCATACAGATACCTTCTTTAAAGCTAAGAATTTCTAGTTATTTTCAATTCCCAATGAGCACACTGGTTACATTTTCTTTTTTAAATTAATGTGCAGTGTAAAGCACAGATTCAGCAGTGTGATTTTCATTTAACCCACATCATGTGTAAAATTCCTGTGGTTTCAGCTGATGGAGACAGTCTCTATCTCCCTGACAGCAGAGAGAGCAATTTGGTTAGAATTGCACGTTTTTAAGAGCAGCACAAAAGACATGGATGTCTCTAAAGGAATTTTCAACTTAGTTATCTGGGGAAGACAAGCCCACAAAAGGGAGCTGAAGTTTCCAATCTGCTCAGGAAGGCTCAGCTCTGGCATCACAGCTGCTTGCTGAGGACACTTTCTCCTCCATGCACTGTAAAACTGTGGGAGAAGGGCTGGTCTCCAAATGTTCTTCAGTGATAAATTGCCAGTTTGACCCAGTCTGTGATGGCTTCTTGGTGGGGTTACCAATATTATTTATTATTATTATTATTACCAATAACCAGCTATTAGTTAGCTCATGGCCAGCAGCCCTCTGCCCCATCCCACACATCGAGCTCCAGTCTGATCTGAGGAAAACTTCCTGCTTTGTTTTCAAGTACAAGGCTTCTAGATTTGTAGTTTCCATACAAGTCAAGCATCTTTTATGAAGTGGGATTCTATTTCTGGGAAACAGGATCAGGCACTGTATTGCTAATGTAGTTTATATTGTTGTATTTAAACAAAACTAAAGTATTAACATCTAAAAATTGGCGGCTGCTCCATGTTTTATGTTTCTTACTTTGCATTTCTGTATTGACGATAGGTCCTCATGCTGTGAGCTGCTATGGAAGGGCTGGGCATTAGAAATGTTCTGATCCAGACTCTGACCATAACTGGCACTTCTCCATCCCCATATGCTGGGGATGAAGAGAAATCCCTTCTGAAAACTTTGATTCCTTGTTCTTCCAGAACAAGTGTCAAATTTGGTAGATGCTGAATTGCCAGTACTGAAAAATGCCCAGAACTCTCTGGATATTTCTATTCAGTGCAAAATTGTTACTTATTGTTACTTTATTGTTACTTTATGGTCTTTCCAAAGTCCTATTTTTGCAGTATTGGAGAGTAGAAATTCAGAAAAGGTGCTTCTGTGCTTGGGAGGAATGTTTTGCTTTGGGAATTGAAAGCAAAGGGGTTACATGTGTTCCTCTTTCTCCCCATCAGTCTGTAGTATACTGCCACGGAGGGCGAATTGGCTTCTTCCAAGGAGATATTCGCCTCCTGTCTGATGACATGAAGGCACTGCGGCCAACCATCTTCCCCGTCGTGCCACGGCTGTTAAACAGAATGTATGACAAGGTGAGTTGGATTTTGATTTTACTCTTTTTGGAACAATGAAGTTTATGTCCCTTTACTACTCATGTGGAAGAATTCCCTCAGCCATGGATATTTCTCAAGCAGATGACACTATTTCTGCCTTGCTCCAGACACATCCTCACCTTGCATAATGGATACAGCTCCTTTAGTATATAAGTCTGTATTAAAATTTACACAGACTCCAGACACAGCTATCATGTGTGAATATGAAATCCCTCTGTATTAGCCTCCTACCCTTACTTACTCCCCTCTTACTGTTCTCATTAAGCTTACCAGTGACATTTCTAGAGATACGGGATTTTTTCATTACAGAAACATCAGTCAAACCTGGCTGCACAAGAAACTTTTGTGCCCTTCAACAGGATTTGAAACTCAAATCTCATGTACTGGTAGCAGCAACAGCTATAAATCAGAAATTTCAAAAAGCCTTTGAGGATTTAGGTAGTGTAAATGTAACAGTAGCTTTTGGATTTAGAAATCTTTAAAACTAAGGTCAAGGTATTTAAGACAGGCATGTCTGGTCATCGTGTTAAATCTGTTTGACCAGCTGGGAATATTTATTCCTCAGAAGACTTAACTGCTAAAGACAAGCTTAAGCACAAGCTACTGATTTAATTTTTCCCCAAGGTCATTGCTTCTGTGCTTTATTAGGGGGACGGGCAATGGGAGTTTCTCATTTGTTGAGGAGGAGTTTGTGCTGGTGCCTGATGAAGCTCAGTTAAATTTAGCCCACATCACCACATCAGCCACCACTGATACCTGTTCATGTTGCTCATTCCCTGTTGCTCAGGCTGTGTGAACTTCACTGAACCCTATCACAGAAATTATATAGTAAGAGCAGCCCTGTCCATCTAGTCAAAGCCTGCACCACCATCCTGTCTTTTCCACCCAAAGGAACCACATGTACAAGAGGGAATGGAGCAAAACACATCATTCCTTTTTCCCCCACAAACAAACCTCAGTGTAGCCTTGTTTACCTGTGCTGCAAATGTAACTGTACCCACCTGACATGGGAAGAACAGATGTTGATGTGCTCTCTCTTCTCTGTGACACCTCATGTGCCATCCTGTGCTCCCACAGATCTTCAGCCAGGCTGACACATCCCTCAAGCGCTGGATCCTGGAATTTGCGGTCAGACGGAAAAAGGCTGAAGTTCGAAATGGCATCATTAGAAATGACAGTTTGTGGGATAAACTTTTCTTTAACAAAATACAGGTAAGTGATTCGAGAAGTGAGTCTGAAGTCAAAGGACTCTTTTCTTCTAGCAATGGCTGGTTTTCTGACAAGGGAGTTTCAGACAGTAGGAGAAATTTCTTCATGGATAGGGTTGTCAAGCATTGGAACAGGCTGCCCAGGGCAGTGATGGAGTTACCACTCCTGGAAGTGTTAAAAAAGGGTGTGGATGTTGCACTTGAGGACATGGTTTAGTGGTGAAGATGGTGTTTATGCTGGATTGATGGTGGGAGTTGATGATCTTAGAGGTCTTTTCCAGCCTTTACAATTCTATGATTCTATGATTCCTTGAAGTCAGTGTAGTCCACTTGCCTGATGATGAACTGTGGGCGATCACTACTCAGTAGTGAACAACAGACTGGAAAATGGAATAGAAAAAGGGAACTGAGCACAATTTGTTGCTCCATAAAGTCTTGTCATATTTATTATTTTGTTTGGTTTTCAAACACCATGGGTATTGTCAAAATTTCAATTCTCTGAGGGATAACTTTCCAGAGGGAAATGGAGAAACACAAGGCGGGCTAAGAGTGCCACATCCCTCTTCAGCAGCACCGAGAAATCACTGATTTATGGAATAGTGCCAAAACTATTTTTTGGCTAACAGGTAGAACTGTGCCCCTGCAGGGGAGAGAAGGTATCTAGGGACAAAATTCAGAAAGGTGGTCATGAAAAAAGGAGTCACTGATCAAAGAGATGCTGCTCCAAAGTTTTCTGCAAAATCTCAACAAATAGGATTGGATTTAGGGTTGGGTTTCAATTGGACATATTCAAAACCACTTTTCCTCCTAGGAAGAGAATAAGGTTGTAAAGAAAATTGCACAAATGAATCATGGTTTAGCAACCACGAGGAAAGAAATCAGAATGCCCTTCTGTTTGCCACACATCTCAGTAAAAAAATATATTAAACTGGCTTTAAACCAGTCTTTTTGGGCTCTGTACTACTCCAGGAGGCTCTGATTTTTTTTTTTTTTTTTTTGATCAGATTATTTATCTGGAGACATACCATTTTATTTTTAAATAAAGAAATTGACTGTACTTGTGCTCTGTGCTCTGTATGCAATGACAGCAGAGTTCACCCAGCTGGGAGCAAGCCAGGCTGTTGAGACAGGCAGACTCAGACAGCATTTATTTTATTTTGTGCTGGGTTTTCTTTTTGACTTTTAGAATAAAGAAAAGGAAATGAAGGGAGAGGGGAAAGAAGTAAAATGAGACACAGGAATTGATGTAATACCCTCCAGAAATATTTGAAGGTCATCTGCCTTAAAAAAGGGACAACATTATTTTAGAGGGCTTGGGAGGCAATTCATTAAAACCGATGAGGTGTAAATAAGCAGAAAAGACTGGATGGGGGAAGAGTCTGTTTTTCTCAGCAGTTCCCAGAGCCAGGTCTGCAGCCTGCCCAGGCACAGCAGTTGCAGAAGCCCAGGCTGAGCAGCTTATCCTGCCAGGGACATGGGTACTCCTGTCTCTGTACACTAAATGGGGTTTTATCCCTCAGGAAAGCTTCAGAGCTAGTTTGTATTTCCATACATGGCCACATCACAGAACCACAGAATGGCTGGGTTTGAAGAGTCCTTGAAGATCATCTAATTCTGATCCCTTGCCATGGGCAGGAAATCCTGCACATCTATCCTAGAGAACACATTTTGTTCAAGCTCATGGTTTTGCCATCTGCAGTAGCCTCTGATGCTTTCTTTTGTTTCCTCCTGCTACCAAACAGGCAAGTCTTGGGGGGTGTGTCCGTATGATAGTGACAGGAGCTGCCCCTGCATCCCCAACTGTCCTGGGCTTCCTCCGCGCAGCCCTCGGATGCCAGGTGGGTTTGTGTGGCTCTTCAGGGATGTTTATCAACTGTTAGCAAGAAAACATGATATTTACGAAAGGTGATGGGTTAGACCCTCAGAACTACGTTTGGGACAGCTGTACCAGGATGGATCCATCAGCAGGGCTTAGGGCAGCCATGGAGTCCTGGTACACCCAGAGCTCAGTGGGGTGGGAACAGCCCTGGGATGGCAGTAACAGGCAAGAGATATTTTCACCCTGGGCATTTCCCAGAAAAACCCTGTAGGCTCATCCCACCCACCTCTCAGCACCAAATTGAGTATGTGCAATTAAATGTGTTTGTGCAAGTGCTGGGAACTTCATGAGTTTTACTTGTAAATGGAGAGAGCTAATCTTCAGATATCAGCCTAACCCACTTGAGATATCCACTGTGTTAATTCTCTGTGATAGGAAGCCCAGGGCAACTGAAAGGGCTGGATTTTCAAAATGTCTCACAAAACTACCTATTTTTCCCCATTAATAAGTTCCTGTCATAGTGTAGCATATGTCCTGACTCAAAGGCTAAGTGCTGAACTCATCTTCTTCCTGTTTTCAAGGTTACAGAGCCATGTTTCTTCCTAGATTTGTAAATGTAATTTTGTACACAGTACAAGCCAGGGACAGTGTCCCCATGGCAAATGGGCACCCACACATTGCAGCTGCAGGCTCAGCTCACAGGACTGTGAAACAGAGAGCAATGCTTGGGATTTCAGTTCGTAATAGAGAAGTCTTTTATGATCTTTTAAAGATACCTGTCTCTTTGTCAGGTTTATGAAGGCTATGGCCAAACAGAATGCACAGCTGGATGCACCTTTACAACTCCAGGTGACTGGACATCAGGTAATAATTTTCTTCCACCATTTGAAGAAATAAAAGAAATGCATATTTGATTAGAAAATTATGGACTATAACATCAAGGCCACATTGAATGAGGCTTGGAGAAATCTGGTCTAGTGGAAGGTGTTCCTGCCCATGGCAGGGGGTTGGACTGAGATGGGTTTTAAGGTCCCTTCCAACCCAAACCACTCCATGCTATTTCAGAATAGGTTTTATATCCAAAGAGGAGGTGTCAGTATTTGGTTTTAATAGTGCAAAACCTTAATTAAGGAAATTATTTCCGCACAGAAATAATCTTGCTCCTGCAAGAATATCCAGTGTATCTATAATTGTGCAAGTAACTAATGATAAAATGTTAATTATTATTTATAGAAGAGATGACAAATGACTTGATAACTTTGATTTCCAGGTCATGTAGGAGCCCCTTTGCCCTGTAACTTAATCAGATTGAAGGATGTGGAAGAACTGAATTATTTTGCTTCCAAAGGAGAAGGAGAGGTAGAAAATCACATTTTTATATCAAATTCTCACTAGTTAACACTGTATGAAATAGTTCATAGGAGCATTTACCTTTGTAGGGTTCATGGTTGCTGATGTGTTACACAGTGCAATCAGGAAAGGAAAATGGCAGTTTAACTATAGAGCAGCAAAGAATTCATGAAAAAGGAGCTGTGGCAGTACTTCCAGCCTGATTCTTTGAACTGCTATGACTGAATTAATTCAGTTAAGAAGAGCTGAATTTCTGTGATTTCTACACTGCTGTGATTTCTACATTACTGTGATTTCTATAGTACAGAAAAATTAAATTTATTGAAATAACTTTGTTATTTTTATCTGCAAATGGAATGCAAATCAGTGTGAAACAAATCAGTTTTTCAAACCCTACTTCATATTTCCGTTAGCTTGAAAAAAATACATACATAGTTTAATAACCCAATCTATTTTAGTTTCATGGAGCACAGTCATTAAAATATTCCAAATTTTGTGAGTTACTATTTAACTTGTATTTATAGCAGAATAAAAAAATAATTCATCATCACCCCTGTTTTTTTTGCAGATCTGTGTGAAAGGACCCAATGTGTTTAAAGGCTACTTGAAAGATGAGGAGAGAACAGCTGAGGCGCTCGACCAGGAGGGCTGGCTTCACACAGGAGACATTGGAAAATGGTTACCTGTGCGTACTGGACACACACAGAATTCTAATGGGAATTGTATTATCCCATGTAAATTTTCACAGACTGAACTTAGGTCTCCAAGCAGGTCTGTCTTTACAAAGGGTTAAGTTTATATTTGGCAGAATAAGCTCAATATGTCAGTGAAGCATTTGACAGCACAACAGGACACTGAAAGCTCTCTTAAAGACAGATTGCTTGCTGAGTTTCTGTGGTTAAATAACATCTCTGGGAATTCTCATTTCTTTCTCCTAACAGAATGGTACCCTTAAAATTATTGATCGGAAAAAGCATATATTTAAACTTGCTCAGGGAGAATATATTGCACCGGAGAAGATAGAGAATATCTACATCCGCAGTGACCCTGTTGCTCAGATCTATGTCCATGGAGACAGCCTGCAGGTACAAACCAAACTTTCAGAAAATCTTACTTTACTCTTAGTAGTTAGAAGACAGAGAGCTGGGTATGGACAAAGGGGAAATGTGAGTGGATCACACCGCATTGTCTCCTTCCTGCTTTGGAGCTGGCTGACAGCCAGGCAAGAGCTGAGCTGCTGGTGTGACCCTGACCAGCTTAGAGAATGCTGTGGGCAAAGAGCCTTTAAGTTGCCTTTGGTGTCACTCTTTGGGTCTCTCCAATCCCTGGTAAACCAGGCAAAGGCAAAGCCACTCCTGTCCCTCACACTGCCTGGCTATTCTGAACAATCTTGTTCTGTTAATTTACACATTTATACACACACCTACAGGTTTTGAAACAATGGCAATTCATCCTCTGCATTCAAGGCTCACAAGCATGAGCCTTCCCTTGGCATCAGAGCTTGCCTGGGACTTGCAGGGCCATGTGAGTTATTAATGTCCAAGAGGAACACAAACCCAACTGAGGGTATTAAAACTGCTGTTGAATGCACAGTCACAGACAAACATTTATTTGAGAAAATGGCACAGACATCAGAATGTACTTCATTATGGGATGTTAGCAAATCGTTGACATAACTAAAGAAGTGGTAAACATGCAGAAATTCACCTGTCTTGTGTATTCACTTAATGTAAAGCCTGGAATGTGGTTCAGCTTTTACCTTTAACTCCTTCTCCTTTACCTACAGGCCTTCCTGGTGGGAATTGTGGTACCTGATTCTGAAGTTATGCCAGGCTGGGCAAAGAAAAGAGGGTTTGAAGGAACATATGCAGAACTCTGTAAAAATAAGGTTTGTGTCTGCAGTAAAGACTTTTTTTTTTTGCTGTAGCATTATGTGTGCACAATACTGTGTCTAGGAATGACAATTTCAGTGACAAGAATTATTTCCCCACTGAACATTCAGCAGGGTTGACCTGGATCTAGTGATGTGTGTTGACTGGTGGTACAGACCTCTGCCCTGCAGCGTGGGAGGGCCAAGAGTCTGTCTTACAGAGAACAACAGTACAGCAGGAGAGATTGTGTTTGCTTCAATTTCTTAATAAGACAACTAAATAAGACTTTATCACTGTTGTTCTCTGTGGTGACCAGGAACAGGACCAGAGGGAAGGGCCTGAAGTTGTGTCAGAGGAGGTTTAGGTTGGATACTGGGAAAAGGTTTTCCCCAGACTGGGTTGCCTGGGCATTGGAACAGGCTCCCAAGGGGACTCATGTTATGACTCTTGGGGCTTGTGGTGGGTTTAGTGATGGTTAAAATTATTACTATATGTATTTATTTTTTGTTATGAGATCTGGATTGGGATAAAACAGGGTAAAACAAGCTTAAAACTTAAAATGTATAAGGAAAACTTTATTAATAGGACTAAAAGAATAAGAAGCATTAGAGTAAAACTTTTAGAATTTCTTTCCTCCCCTTGTCTGACTTTTTTTTTCTCAACTGACAATAAAACTTGGGATTTTAAATCAGTTACCAACTTTACAATAATTTTTTATTAGTTTTTGTAGGGAGAGGAGCTTTTTATTGCCATGCCATGGAGACTTTTCTAGAAGAAAGAGTTTTCTCATGGTTTTTTTTATTTTTACAAATGGCAGCTGTCTGGGAAGAAATTTGCAGTTGTGAAACTCTTCTTATTTTCAGAGCCTTCCTACAGCTGCGTTTATGGGCTTTGTTAAATTATGGGGTATTATTTTAAGGATGAGCTGTTTAAAAGCAAAGATTTTTTTAATTTATTTTTGTGATTATTTTTATTTCTGGGAACAGGGGTCATCTTCTCTCCCTACAGGCAAAGGGTCTTTATTACTTTTTCTTTTTTTTGTTCAAGCTTTTCATGGGATCACAGTCTTTTTAGCACTTATTTTGCTGTATCATGGATACTTCTTCTCACTTCTACAGTTTGGACACCTTATCTTTTTATACTTTTTTATGAATGGAAGGGGATATTTTAGTGTATTATTGTTTATTGCTATGGCCCTACCAATAGAACTTTCAGCTTTATTAGGCCATCTCATTTTTTTTTAATCTGAGGCTTCACCTTTTTTTTAATTGACTTTGGTGTTTTTATGTTGTTTTTCTATGTGTCATCGCTCTTTTTCTCTCCCTTGAGAGAGGATTAAGGTCTGCAGGCCCCATCTGTGTAGGAAAAGGGCTAATATCTCGCCCAGAGATATTGTGGGTCCATTCCAGCTCAGGAGATTCTATGATTCTATAAAAAGGACTCTAATCTTAAACACATGCTTTCTAGTACTGAGGAACTGCATCGTATCACATCATGGAATACTGATGCCACTTGAACCATCCCACTGGTGTCTGTGGGCAGTGATTCTGCACTGAAGTCTGGCAGATGGCTGAAGGACTCTAAATCTAACTTCTGTGTCACATAGCTGGTTTGAAAATAGAACCTTGCTTTTCATACCAAGGAGACACTACATCACCACACTTAAATGTAATGTTTATACACTACAATAGAATTTTGCTAATTATATATTAACTGTTAGTAAGGCACTTGAACTTTACTCAGAAACACTTTTTTGGTGTTAACAGTGAGCATTAATTGCATGTAAAGTTGACTATGGTAGCTCATGAGGAATTTCTGTGTTTTAACGCAGGAACTGCAGCGAGCGATAATGGAAGACATGGTACGGTTAGGGAAGGAGAGTGGGCTTCACTCCTTTGAGCAGGTAAAATGAAATGCACCATTCAGTGTGGTCAGACAGGCAATTTGTACAGAAGAGGGATTTGTCAGCATTTATGATGTTACTACAAATCTTTGTTGCAGCTGTACATGATGTTTTTGGAAAGAGCTTTATTGCTGGCAAGTTGTATTTATTGCTTTGGAAAAATGTATTTGCTGTGATTCTGCTTGCTACCCATGTTTGAAATTTGAATTAAATTTAGTGAAAGTTTAGGGTGCAGAGGTCAAAATATAAATCAGGGACATGGATAATCTCCAGACTGACAAGCAGAGGTCAAGATAAACATCTGTAGGAGTCTGACTTTCCTGCCACTGAAAGCTCTGTTAGAAATTGGGTCACTAATTACTATGCTTATACCTGACCTTGAAATACTGCTGGTTTCTTTCTTTTCAGTCTGGGCACTTGTTCTTTCCTGCTTGTGTAAATATTTCTGCAATAGAGCTACAAACACTTCAGAAGGGGAGATCTGAAATCAGCCATGAATTACATTGCATTAAAAACACAGAAAAAGTATCCACCCCATTTTAAAATGTCAAATGCTTATTTCTGATTAAAAAAGTGAACATCTTAATCATTACATATAATTAGCCAGGGCCTTTTTGCTTTTGTTTAGACTGTTTCTGGGTGATAATTCTAATGAGTAATTCACTATATTGGAGTGGAGCAGAAGCATCATTAAACATAACCCTGTTATTCTTAATTTCTCAGTTACCTATGCAAATGAAATTATAGCAAAAAGAAATTGATTTTAAAATAATTCGGTATAAAGCATAGTTTTTAATGCACATAATTGTCTGTGCTAATAAGTCTTTTTTGCCTCTGTCATGCTCTTCACAATATGAAATAGCCTCAAGTAATTGATTCCACCAGCAGTTTTCAATTAATCAAGTGTAAAGTAGTGAGGAAAGCCTTCATCTTTCTAGAATCATCTTTCTAAAAATTGGAAGAAAATAATAATAGAATAAAAAAATAAATTATACCGTTTTCAAAATTAAAGGGCTTCAGAACTTCATCTCTGTTGCAATATGTAATCTGAAAACCAGATACTTTGAGCCAGACACTGTGGCTAATGTTCTGGTGGGATGGGATCCCCTGTTTATGGGGATACTCTTTATCATCCTCTGCAGCGTGGGTCTCTGTCTTGGGAATGACAAGTGTGGCTTCTATAACCATCAGCCTCCAGGATCTGCAAGCTAGTGCAGCAAATGGGGGAGCATTAATAGTGCAAACACTGATTTATGAAGGATTGTATGGGGGCAGGGCCTGGACCACAATGCTTGCAGGGAAAGATGACTCACATATTTAAGGAATAAAAAATGGATTTGCAGCCTGTATCGCTGCAACTGCCAGCCAAACAAACTGCAAAGCAATCTGGCTTGGGGAATCACAAAAGTAGCAGATGGCTGGGGAATTTTGTCTTAAATCAGCAGACTCTGACCAGTCACAGCAGTTTTCTACTTTCTCCCACACCAGCCTGGGAAGGAAGAGCTCACTCCCATCTGTGCTGCCAAGCTCCCCACTGTGCTCAGAGCCACTGTCTCAAACAAGGGCAGCCTTGTGAAATGCCATTTGCACAGGCTAAAATATTTGTATCACTTTTAATTAGCTAAAGAATATCATCATGTACACACTTTGTGCCTGAAAACCTTCATGATAATTTTGCAAGATTACATCAGTGCTGTTTACTTTTGCAGTGGAGTTGAAGTTTGCTAGCACAACTCCCTGCCTTTGCCCTCTCCCCCACTGCCTTTCAGCTGTGTGAAACTGCAGTGATGATATCACACTGTCTCTTGTGTGCTGCCTTGCTGTGCTCTGGCCTTGCTTTCATACAGAAAATTATGTGCTCATTCTCTTGGAGAGCTCCCTTCTGTGGGCAGGGGACAGAAATCCTGGGGACTCAGCAGAAAAGTGCCCTGGACTTGAGGCACCACCGGAGGGAAGCATAGCAAAAAAATGAATGTTTATTCAGTGTGATCCCTGTAACCTTTGCCATAAATATATTCCTCTTTTTTTTTAGGTCAAAGCCATTTATATTCACTCTGATATGTTCTCAGTGCAAAACGGTTTGTTGACACCAACATTAAAGGCTAAGAGACCAGAACTGAGAGATTACTTCAAAAAACAAATAGAAGAGCTATATTCAAGCATCTCCATCTGAAATCACAGGAAGAATCTTCTGAATAATAGACTTCATAGCAATATTAGAATAATACTCAAAAAGTACAGAGCCAGAACAACACTGCTGAAATGGATACTGAATCTTACATTACAAATGCATCTGAATCTTACATTTGAGCCTTTCATTTTTCTAGGATTTCATCACTAACCATATTTTCCCTTCTTTCTGCCATCAGGTGTGATACAATTTCTTTTTTACTCTAGATACACAGTAAGGCACTACTAAAAGTTATGCTAAATTGCCACAAAATATGCAGAAATTTCAATTTATGGCCAAGGAAACTATGGAAGCTTATCTTATAAATAACTACAAACATTTCTAATTAAAATAGGGAAAATTTCAGGTATGTCTGTTGATACTTGATTGTATATAACCTAATACATTAGAAACTAAAATCATAAATAATTTAATAATGTGGTCTAACTCAAATAATCAGTGATTGATGGTGAAAGTAAAAGTCTGTTTTCTCTGATTTGGAACTTCAAGCTGGATATTGGTTTATATATTAAGTGATAGTTTTTATATTTTTCAAGACGTAAATTAAATTGATTTGCTATAATCATTGATGACTTAACAACCAGAACAAAAATAGGAAGGAATTTCACACTATGTGTACTTAATAGACCTATTAGTATATTGCATTTAATGGATTAACATTACCTTGAAATTACAAGAACAAGGTAGGAAGCAATAGCACAGTATTCCCTCTATTTTCTTTTCATCCAAACACAGTTTATTCATGGTATGCAGATTCAGCATTAGGACTTCTCCAGTCCAGTGCACTCACAGACATCTAAACTGCTCAAACTGAGAAGGTTGCAAAAGCATCACTGGCTCTGTGGTGGCTTTAGGTGGGAATTCACGATAATCCATATGCTCCCAATCCCTAATTTATTTCTTCACGTGCTGCTAATTCTGCACGTTCCAGCTGGACTAACTCCCTTTCAGAAACAGCACTAAAGAAATGGAGCACAAGGAATAAGCTGTGGTTCTGGATGGGGTTTAGCAAAATGAAAGGGTTTGGGAAAAGGCCAGCCTGAGGTGCAGCAGTGGAGGGCATCCTTTGTGTGGCCATGGAAGGGGAAGGAATACTGCCCCAAAAGACTCACGGGGCTGGGCTAAAGGCTGTGTTAGCCATCGCTGTGCAAGGTGTCAACTGTGTGGCAGAACAGTGGATGTGGTGGCAGAAAGGGCTGTTATTTATGAGAACATCTTTATGGTCAGACATCTGGAAGCATCAAGTCCCATTGGCATTGCTTCCAATGGCTTCTCTGGAATAACCAGCAAGTTGTCTGGATAAAACCTTAGATTTCAGTGGTTGTCAGAAAGGGGTAAGTCTCACAAGGAGTAGGAACAGACTCTAGAGCTCTCTCTTGGTACAAAGCACGGTGCAAGGCAAAGAGAAAACTGTCATGTCAAGTTTCTTGAATACTTGGACTGTTGATGGCTTCTTTCTGCTAAACAGGGTCCTAAATATCTGTATATTTTACTAGCTGATGTTTGTTGCACCAGTGCATACTAGCATGGAGGTGTGCCTGCTAGATCTTTGCTAGGACAGTGGATGCACACTTATTTTCTCTTTTATAGTGGAATCCACTGTAGACTTTTGAAGCTAAAGGTTTAAATTTTTAATCTAAACAGTATCTTCTTTTCTCTCTGAAGTGCTGTTGCATGCTTCTAAATGAAATTGAATTAAGTTAGTGAATTGAGTTAGTGTTATATGAAGACTGATTTATTGCAGTGATTTCAGAATAAAAAGATACATAGGAAACTGAATCAGTAACATAATGATTCAAACAATATGGCAGTTTGATTTATCAAATGTGTGTTTGATCCCTTTATGCAGCTGAATCACTTTATGTACCTGATTCCTCCTTTGATTTCAGTGCAGTGACTCACATCGGTCCAAAGCAAGTAAAGAAATAGCTGAGATCTGATGGGATCATAATTTTTCACCAATGTATGCAGCAATAGCATTCCTGGGGAATTTGTGTGTGCCACATTAATAGAGTTTAGAGATTACTGCATAAAATCTGGCTCTTTAGGTCAAGTCATAAAGGATTTTTATCTCAGTGGAGTTTAGTTCATATCCTTTTTGTATCAGCCAAAAGACAGTCATTACATGCACAACCTTCAGAGCAATGGAGAATTAAATTCAGTACAATTTCCTGTTTGTTTTAATGCAACAGTTTTAAATAAAAAACCCCAAACCCTAGTCAACTAAGTAAATAGAGAAAAGCTATTTTTCACTGATATTTTTTTGCAATTTCAATTTAATTTACTTTTCTTTTAAGATGATTTCAGGCTTTTTGAGACAACTAAATTCTGTATAAGTATAGAAGATCCCAATATTAGTTTATTTACAGCTCAGATGGCTGTTATTTTTACATATATGATGCTGAATAATATTCTTCTTTTGGTATTTGATGCAGAATGTCAGATGCACTAGAACCAAATATATGAACACCAAAAGAATAAGAAAGAAAAAATGCAGATCTGGCCACACTTGGATGATGCAAAATCTGAGTTAGTTTTTGTCACACCAAAAGTGTGAATGCTTTCAGAACTTGTGAAAAAATATATAAATAAACTAAAAGCTCTCTTTTGTACTTGTATAATCAGATTTTCCTCTGCAGGTCACTCTCTTACCACAGTAATAACGATGTTGTAAGGAATTAACATTTGAAAAAGAGACATGCAAAAGGCATGAACTGGGCTCAATCCTGCTTCTCTTCAAATTCCAGGAATATTTATTTTGTATTGAGTTTCATAAAATGAAACACTTCTTGTGACCACCAAGATAAAACCCCCAGGGCTGTCCAATAACCAGATGGTTTTGGGGTTTTTTTTAACCTTAAGATAACTAATTACAAGATTAGTTTCAATTATTCATCTTAAAGAGTGGCAGTTCTTTTTGCAGTCAGTTTTACAGTTGCAGTACTTCATTCTTGGACACATTAAACATGGGAGGTTCTTCCTGGGCCTGGTGCTATGCCTGTGGAATCACTGGAAGAATCTCTTATACATAAAAAAAAATACATAAAATACATTTTTCAGGAAGAGACTTGCTTAGTTATATATTTTATATGTTCTTTGCTTGATATATTGCACAAAGAAAAATCTGCTCTGCCAGAATGCACAAAATGTGAGCAGAAAACAGACCAGAGTCTTTAACCCCATATGGGCAGAAATTACATGGAATACTTCTGTCCTGAAAGGCACATTTGCAGGTTAAAATGTTTGATGCACATCAGGTGGGACAGAGATGGTAAGTTTTTTTGATAAAGTACCATTTTGCAATCTGCCCTCACTGTTAGTCAGTATCCTATCAGCAACAGTAAAGTCCAGTCTTGTTTTTGCCATGAATATAAAATTCTCATGTGCAACAAAATAATCTGACCTTAACCTCTGGAATGAAAAAATTAAGTTACTTTTTTTTTTTTTTTTTAAGTTTTACATATATTAAAAGCACAAACTGCTGATCTATATGTAAATAAATGCTACAAGATGAAAGTAAAATGGGAAAGAATATACTATTTTTGCATGGTAATAGGTTACTTAAAGACCTCTTGATGCCTTAGAAAGAAATTGAAAAAGCATTTTAATTAGAGGCAATTATTGGCATACTTTTTGTATCTTTAGGTCTCTTTGGTTTCACTGGGAAAAAAATCAGAATGAAATAATTTTTTCTTCTTTGAATGTTCTTCAGTATTTTGCACATTTGGTGGTTTCTATACCACTTCTGCACCTGTGAAACGATGAAGCTTTTCAGAGAAGTCTGGATACCTGTAGCCCAGAAATGGAAAAGTTTTAGATCCCTCAAATTCTTCCAAAGAAAAATGTTTTCTGAGGCATCTGGAGCCCCTTTAAGCCCTTCATTTCAGGTTTTTGTTATGTATTTTAGCAATGTAAAAGCAGCCAACAAATGAGGCATTTTGGTAAGTGTTGCCTATTGTATTTCCAACTGAAAGTGAAGGGAGGTAAAATTTAACATACACATTTGTGTAAAAAAAATTCCTAACTTAATAAAATTTTCCGGTTTTGGTATATTAGCATGTATATCAAAAAGTCATCTATGGAAATTTTTGTAAAGAACTAAATTCTCACCTTTCTCAAAACTGCTCATAAGATTTTCTTGTGGACTGACATACAATAAAAGCTCTTTTATAAAATCTGTTGTTCCTCCAGCACTTTCTCCTCACCATCGGTATGAAGTCATTCGGAATTCATATGTGTGCCTAAACTAAACGTATTGTAAAAATAAGAAATTATGTAAAATAAAGTAACAACCGAAATCATATTGAGACATGAGATTCATTTTAGCAATCTCCTATGAAAACAAACTATTGCTAAGTTCTCTGAAGATGCAAAGTCTTTCTGTAATGGTTTCATTTTTTAAATTTTAAATCAATAATCATATAACCAAATGTATATGCTTGTTAATTATGAATTGACAATTGGGAATGCATAGTATTTTTTTCAGACTGTGTCTAAACCAATAAAGTTTCAAAGCATTCGGGCTCTATTCCGGTTTTTGTGTGCACTTGTGTCTCCCTTCCCTCGGGTATCCAGAAACGCCTGGAAGTGCCCAAAGCCAGCTTGGATGAGGCTTGGAACAGCCTGGTGTAGCAGAAGGCGTCCCTGCCCATGGCAGGGGGTTGGAACAGCACTGTATTTGGGGTCCCTTTAACCCAAATCGTTCTATGATTCTGTATGCTCTATTTTTTCAGGTAACGAAGCAACGATATTCTTCCTCTCTTACAAACTGAAGCTGAAACACGGGGCCGGATCAGTACAGGGATTATCACACACAAGATTTATTTACTCCATTTTCATACACGAGTTTTTTCCATGCCAGGGCGGTGGGGCGCTGTCATAGGTTGCCCTGGGAGTGTTCCAGGCCGGGTCGGAACGAGTCACGAAGGCACCATGTCCGGTGCAGGTGTCCTTGCCCACAGCGGGTCTCTCATGGGGGCCGGGCCCCTCACACCGGGGCCGGGCCCCTCACACCGGGGCCGGGCCCCTCACACCGGGGCCGGGCCCCTCACACCGGGGCGCGTGCGGCCGCCCCGCGCATGCGGGCTGGGGCCGCGGGGGCGGTGCGGCCTGAGGGGCCGCGGCCGGGGGTGGCTGCGGGGGCTCGGGTTGCCATGGAGCGGGACCCCAGGGTCCGCGCCCCCCGCCCCGGGAAAGCACCGTGGAAGAAGCGCCGCGCCTCCCCTCTGCCGGGAGCGGCCGGTCTCCCGGGCAGCCGCGCCGGTGTCTCCCAGATGTGCCGGCGGCGCCTGTTCGGGAGCGCGGGGCCTCGCGGGCCCGAGCCTGCCTGTAAGCGCCTCTCCCGGGTGGCGTTGGGGCTGGGGGTGCAGGAGGCTGGGCCGGTACCGACGGGAAAGCGTGGGCGAAAGAGGACCCTGCGCTGTGCTTTGTCCGGTGTGCTCTCGTGGGGCAAGATGTTGGGCAGGGTAATGCGGCCAAGATTTTTACCGATAGCGTCCTCGGTTTCCCCAAAAAGGTTTGTTCCTCACACATGTGCCCAGCGCAGCGGGTCCTGTGTGAGGTTGGGAAGTGGTTTATTGTTGTCCATGTCTCTCACCACTTGTAGAAAGCAAACTGCTGTTCTGAAAACAGGAGTGTTATTTGTATTTTAGCTGCTAGTTAGCAATACGTAAGATTTTTCCTTTTGTAAAGTGCCTCCCCTCTATTTAATCGAGTTGGAAGGGAGCACTAAGAAATGTCACAACAAAAGCCTTACCTTTGAGAGAATATTTTAAGAATTGCTTAAAGTAGTTACTCAAAAGGAGCTGCCTCGTTGAACGCAGTGCAGCAGATACCAAGCTAAGAATTTTGAGACCTGTTAAGAAAAAAATGGCAGTTCAAGGGAAGGGATAGGAATCAAGTGAAGGCTAACAGAGTATGGGGAAGACCAGCGTGGGATGTCTTGATCTTGGGCTGATCTTGGCAATTTAAAAGTAAAGTTTTCCTGTTAGAGGGTACCGTGAACATTGTTATTGCCTTGTTCCTGCTCTGCTGGCTCCTGCTTTTATATGTATTTGTCTTGATATACTGCTGAAACAAGTAAATTCAGATTTTACATTGTTAGTGGTAATACAATCAGAAAGTATTGAGTGTAAAGGGTGAGAACAGCTAAAGGTTCCCTGTTAGAAATAATAATATAATTCTAATATTGAAATTATCATTACTGAAATAAATATTTATTCTGTAGGCCTGCAGAAAAAGTTCAGTGGGAAAAATCTACCCAAAATTAAAGAAAACATTGAGTATACTGAAGAGAGCTCTTCATGCAACCAAAGGTCAGCTAGAACTCATTCAAACACAACATCGTTAAGACTTGTTAATAAATTACATTATTTTGCCTTGTGAGATGGCTCTTGGAACAATGCAGTCTGAATTATTAGTGCACTGATGTTTGTCAGATTATTTATTGACACCCTGTAAAGACGGTTTAAAGTTGTTGCTTTTGTCTAAAACAGTGTAGCTCTGTGATTGAATTTGGTTCTGTTTTTCAACTGCAGTAATCAAGTGACTGTCAGAGAAACAACAGATTTCAAGATAAAAGAAAAGGAACCAGAAGAAAGAAGTGTCCCACTGAAGGTGAGAATGCTGGCTTGCTTTTTATCTACTAGGGATGGAGGATAAATCAGAGAAGTGTGACACATTAATTTCTTTCTCTATTCAGGTAAAATTTCCTATGACTTATGTCTGTGTGTGCCCAGACATTTTTCAGGCTGCACTTGGTCCTGTACTTTGGATTACATTTTCTGTGTCTTTGACCAGAATAAAAGCTGTTGGAGCTACTGGATGCATGAGAAAATATCAATACTAATTATCCTGGACAAAGCAAGCCTGTAGGAATTATGTTGTGTGGAAGAGATCTCAGTAGATTGTGATTCCAGAGAATTGCTCACTTGTAGGTCACGCACAGACATTTAACAGGTCCCCGATGCTCTTGTGTTACTAAAACTGGAATAAGGTCATAGGAGATGATGGTACAGAAGTGTTACAGGACAGTTAATACTGCAATGGCAAGAGAATAGTGAACTGGGTGTATTTGAACTGAAATCTGCTGCAGCAAAGGACACAGGTGATACTGGTATAAGATTTATTTTTCTTTAAAATGTTGGCTCTTTTTTAGTTTACCAATTATTTACATTTTCTACAAAATTCCTAGTTTTGTAGAATCTACTGCTTACACATCATAGATGTTTGTATTTACAGTAATGGTGTAGGATTCTGAAAGTCAGGAATGGGTATCTGAAAAAAAATAAAATCAAAAGACAATAAAGTTCAATACTTTACCTCTGTTGTGCATAAGTTCAGTTGATATTAGTATGCCTACAACAGCAGTTTCATCCAGCAAAGATTGCAGAACTAAATTATGGGATAGACGCCTTGAATTTTAGAGCTGTAAGAGTGCGGATTCGTTAATGTGCATGAAAAATCCTGCCACAGATTACACTGTGATTAGCAGGCTTAAGTGCTGAAGTACTAAACAGTGAGTTTTCTCAGCATCTGCTAATAAAGGATGGTATTTAAATGCCTTTATTTGTCTACTTTCAGTTTTCTCAGGTTGTTTATATTGCTCTTTAATTTTAGGAATCCAAAATAATCAACTTTGAAAGTAAAGGATGTTTGAAAAATGCTGAAGTGACGTCAAGTGAGTATAATGGCAATACATTATATTATTAAATATATTTTATATCAATAATAAACTAAATGTAAAATTCATGATATAATTTTTTTTCTGTAGAAGTACTGGTCTTGTACTGTGCTGTTGTGCTGATTCTGACTGTGTGATATTAGGAAGTGAAGGTTTTGATACCACTGGCTGGACTTCTGCCTGTTACTGCAGCCTGTGGCTGGGCTCACATGAATTGGTTGTAGGCAGCACAGACAGACCCAAAGCACCTGAGAAAGTCTTGAGCCCAGTCTTTTGGAAACCACATGATCTTGATTTTATCATTGACAGAACTAGTCCTGAACATGATTTCTTCAGTTTACTCAAACCTGCATTTCTAAAAGCTTGTGACCTATTTAAGAATTACCCTGCTGGAGACTAAATTCTTAAATGCTGTCTTGTGAGCCTTGGGCAAAGAAGGTATCTTCTCTTGGCTTATGGTAGTGTATGGAAATAAACAAAGGATGCCCTTTGTTGGCTTCTTTAACTGTATTATGACTCATTATGAGATACTGACATGACAATACTTAGTTCATTACAGGAATGAAACTCAGATAAGGAAATCCTGATGGTTTGTACAAGATGATAGATTTTTTAGCCACCTTTTTTGTCTCTTTCTCTAGGTACAGAAATTACTCTTCCCACAGGTGTTTCCACCTTTCTGATAGATTGTTTAGATGAAGATTCAGCTGCAGATTATAGCACTGCTAGCAACAGCCTGAAGACTTATTCATCCCCTGAAGCATTCAGAGATGACAGCCTGAAGACTTATTCATCCCCTGAAGCATTCAGAGATGATGATTTGGGTGACACTTTTGGGTGACTTTTTTTCAGTTTTATTTGATGTAGAAAATGTGGGGAGACTGTCTACAGTAGAGAGACTAGCAGCCTCCCTTAGTGTGACTCACCGGGTCACATCTTTGCTATAAACCTGTCCTTAACATGAAATCTGTGTATCTTTCCTTTAATCTGGTACTAATCAGGTCCTTGTGTAATTTGAATCCTACTTTAAACATAAAGTGTTCACTGTTGACACAAGCTGTTTATTGGGAATGACCCACAAATGTGTGTTCAGTCAAATTCCTTCCAAACTTTTATGCAGCTGTTTGAGCCAAGACAGTGCTTTAATTTTGGTTTTTAGTTCCTGTCTTGCAAATGTGATTGCTTTCAGTTTGGTCATAAATTTAATAACTCAATGAAATTCAGCATAAGATGCACTTATATTTTTTATGTCCAGAAAGGGGAAATTTTTACTCCATGGACCTTGGCAAGTACAAGAACTCTACTCTCCTGGACTCCAGCAAAGCAGTGACCATAGATAAGATACCACAGATCTCAAATCTTTCAGCAATATTAGGTAATTCTTTTCTACAATACTTCAGGATATAAACATAAACAAATTTCACTCTGGTGTGAGGAACCTATATAAAATATATAATTGTCGTTTTATGTAAGGTCTGTCTGCATAATAGAGAGCAGCTCTCTGCTAGTGGTCTGTGTTTGCTTCCATATTGTACTTTATAAGTTAGTTCACACTAAAAAATTGTCCGGTCAAAGCTGGCATTTAAAGTTTAGCTTTCATGTTTTTGGTTTTTTTTAGAACCTGTACCAGAGGATTTTCCAGACCGATGCATGCCAAGGTAATCACTACAGCAGACTCTTTGATGCACCTAAATGTTTAGACTCTTCTCTTTTGAGTGATACTTAAAAGGAAGGCCGTTACAAATAAGCCTCTGCTCCTGCAGACTCTTCTGTGGAGTTTCAGCTACCTGTGTCTTCCTTAACTTTGATATTGGTGAAGTTTGAAACTGGTCAGGGAAGAGTTTGCCTTACAGATTTCTAGTTTGGCCTTGCAACTAGAAGTCAATGGGACTCAGGGAAGTCAATGTAAGAGAACTCAATGAAGGATTTTATGGAAGGAGATGACATTTATATACAAAATCCCTAAAAAGCAAACAGCTAAATAAGTTGCTTTTATGAAATTGCACTAATTCTGTCAGATTTCATTCAGTCACAGCAAGAGGGGTGTGCTAAGGTAGTCTGGCCAGGCTTGTCTCTGTGGTAGAGGGTGAAGGGTATCTGTTGTCAAGTCTTCTTTAAGTCTGACATTCTGTGCTTGCCCAGAGTAAAATCAGTTTACGGGCAGGTCCTTTACGTTCTTTAGGAATCGTCAGCTTACATGGGGAGCTCCTTTGCTTTGAAATCCTGCTGACTTTATATTATAATCTTGGGCCAGGTTACTGCCTGTTGATAGTGTTTTCTTACTTGGAATGCATCTGCCAAGAAGTACAATGGGGGTGGGGGGTGTATGTGCTGTGCTGACACCCTGTTGACACCCTCCTGTTGCTGGATGCCAGTTTTTCTCTGACAAGTTGTCTGTGGTAAGGTTTTATCACACAGAAGGGTGTTCTATACTTGGCCTTGTCACAGTGCTGCCTTCAGGTTCTGATATAAGAACCTGAGGAACATGAATGTTTTTCTAGGAACAGCATCATTTCTTTTAACCCTTGTGCTTCTCCTTCCAGTCTTATATGCAGACATTTTCATTCATAACACATATCAGTCTTAGTGTTACAGATCTCTGTCCAATTGATTCTGAATTTTCTTGTAAACCTAATTTCCCCTGCATCATCCTTAGATGTGTTCTGTCCTAGAATACTGAAGTGCTAAGTATTTAGTGAGTCTTCTGAGGGTCTTAAATTGTGACAATCCTAATGATAAGATGTGTGACTTAATAAACTATCAAATAACTGTAAAGGGTGATTAAGCAACTCCTTGACAATATTTTTTAAAATAAGATTTATCCCTTTTCACTCCTGGGATTTTCTTACTAATAGTATTTTTTAAATATTAACATTAATTCAGAATAGTTCTTCTTTTCTTTTTCTCCTCTTCTAGAAAGAGATCATCAAATTGCTGTTACAGTTCTTCAGCAGGAAGCATTTCAACTGCACTGGCAGGTAAAATATGACCTGAAGTAGTTGTACTAGCTGTGAGAACAGAATATTCTACCCAAACTTAAATGATTGCACAGTATCTAAACCAGGCTTCTGCTGTGTCATTTGTCTTCCAGCACAGACTAAACTCAGTTGTGTCTAGAAGGGAAAGTGTATATTAAAAAATCATCCCAGCAAATAGGACTTGGTTCTAATTAGTGTGTTAGGAGAAGAAAACCAAAACAACCAACCAACTGAAGTTTCAGACCCTGCATTTTTCCATTTAATCACCCATGATGCTCAATGAAAATTGACATTCCTTATTTACCTTACCCAGGAACACAACTGTTTGTGTTGTGCTCTTTACTTGAGTCTGTTTCATATCAGCATCACAAATACATTTGAGTCCATGATGTAACTACAGTTCTGACCTGTGACAGATACAATTCTCTGTGTAGCCCAGGTACCACATTATATCCCCCTGCTTAATTTGGAGTGTAATGGCAGCAGAATTTGTTGCTGGTAAGGACTGCTGTGATTATGCAGTCTCTGATCCCACAGTATTTACCCAGCTGTAAATAGCCAGGTGAACATAAGATTAATAAGCAGCCTTGTTTACAGAATGGGAGAGAAGTAAAGCAGTCCTGATGGTGGGGAGGAGACAAGGGTTATACTGGAGGAAAGAACTGTGTTTACATGGGTGGCTTTGCAATTATTCCTCTTTGGAAACCATCCTGTAAGACATGGGATGGGGAGTAGCTGTTGTCTTTATCTCAAAGTTAATTAATGTGTTGGAAATCTGTCACAGGAAAAAACCTCTGTAAAATAACAGCTGCAAGAGAGAGAACTCCAGACCTAAAAAGTGGTATGCACTGTTCTTCACCATTAGGACCGGAAAGCAAGGTGAAAGATCCTTAATAAATCTGTGAGGTTGTAACACAAATGATTTTCTCCTTGTTTGGGTGGAAAACTCCACCTAGAGGAATAGTAGTTCCTGCTACATTTGTAAAGCGGTGTTTGCAGCCAGGGCAGAGTGGAGATGTAGCTTGCCTCTCCCTCTCAACAGAGCGGTAATCATGGATGTCCCCAAGCTCACTGTTTTTCAGACTGCCTGTGTCAGTAGTACTGAAATGGGTTGTGTAGAGATTGACTATGACCGGGGGACTCTTTTTTTAGTGCTTACCAGGCTATAGAGATTCACTTTGTAACACAAAATGTAATTGTTTCACTATTTAGCACCATAAACAAACAGCTAAAGGCAAAAGGCGGAAGAAAGGAAAAAGCAGTTTTGATTCCTTAGAAGACGGTTCATCATTGTTTAGGCAGCTTGATGCTCCAGAAGACACGTCAGTCAGATCAAAGGGGTTGACAGCAGAAGTTCTGCCAACCAAATGCACAGATGCTGTGGAGGTGAGTATTCCCACTGTGCCTCACGGATTAACACGGGCATGGAATGGAAGTGGGAGTTGTGAATCCTGACTGAAATTACAATTAAATAGGATAAGTGGCAGAAAGTGCCACATCTGAAATGTCTATGCTGCAGTAAACTAATTCTTGGTCTTAATTTTGGAGAGCATAAGAGCAAAAAAACTCCTGAATGACAGGAATTCCATACTTAAAACTGAAGAACTAGTAGTGATTCTAAATGGAGGTCTTAAAGTATTGTATATTAGGAAAATACTGTGAGAGGAATAATAAACAGCAGACTTTGAAACTGATACTGAGTTCTGTTTTTGTTTAGCAAATGACTTCCACCATGCTAATCATGGAGGAAAACAAAGTCCTAAAAAATCCTGGTAATGCTCAGCCTCTAGAGCTAGATGTGAGTGTCTATCTGATCTTTTTATTTTATTTTTTTTTTAATGATTAGAACCAAAGAAATCATTCCTTGTGGCACATTGCATTTCTGCCTATATATATGTTACACTGCATATTGCACAAGAAACTGATAAATTCTGAACAATTAAAAAACCCCAAACAACCTAATCTAGGAATTTGTTTTGTATTTTGGCAAATGTAATGTAAAACCAGCACTAGTATCCTTACTTGAACAAACTCTTTGACTCAAAATTGATGTTTAAATGGCAGTTTGAATTCTTCGGCAGTACAGTACTGCCACTTGTCTCTTCACTCTTGAGCTAGTGCATATTAGATTAATAAATAAGAGAACATTAGGGTCTTGCTGAATCCCTAAATAATTTTTATTTAAGCAATAGAATATCTTTTGCATGAGCCAACAAGCATTAGCCAATCTGAATTGTTGCTTGTTATTTAACTGGGCACTTATTCCTGTATCTGAATTGTTGTTTGTTATTTAACTGGGCACTTATTTCTGTATCTTTTTTATTTCAACGGAGCTGTAGTTTAGCTTGTCGCCGGTGTATAAAGCCTCACCTGGGGAAGACCTGTTCCTGAATACCACAGGTCCATTTGTAAATTCAGAAGAAATTCGTCCTGTGTCTCTGAGCTCAGAAAAAGAAATTATTCCTCAAAGTCCAGAAGAAAAGAATATTTTAAAGGTTCTGATTTTATTGCACTTCTTAAATCCAGTTTTATCATGCTAATTTCTATTGTACTGTATATTTAATCCTTACAGTATCAAAACTGCTAAAGAGAATGTTTAAAGCTTTGAAGCTTTCTATCACCCTTTCTAATAGCATGTTGACTACTATACAAGTAGTCTTAAATGTTTTCTAGTGACATGCCTTGAAATCTGCATGTAATCTCTAATTTCCCTAGAAGAAAGCTTTTAGCTCTTTTAGAGTATTTCTTCAGTGGAAATAGCTGTGTGAATGAAATGTCATTAATCTTTTCAGCCTCTGTGTGACAGACAAGAAATCTGCTCAATTGTTAGAATGTCACCAGGCCAGAGGCCTTCCCAGCTCCAGCAAGTTCCAATTAACTGGAAAGAGTTCTGCCTTCCCAAAGGAGTACCTGAAGGTAAAGGAGTATATAGACTTGGTACACTGTGCAGATGCTAACTGGTTAGTTGTGTGTTTAAAGGTTGTTGGGCTTTTAAAAAAAGTCTGAATATTTGGAAAAATTGAAAGGCTAAAAAGAATGAAAGATGCATAAAACTTCAACTCTCTGGCTTAATAGTGTTCTTGTGCAATAGTACTTTATTAAAATTGCACTAACATTTTCTCTTCCAAGGATCTTTAGCATAGGAATTAATATAGTCATAGGCTACTTCACAGTTAAGGCCTTACTATTATTCTGTGCTTTATTTCTAGGGTAAGCCTGAGTTGAACTTTGGTATTCACTACCACCCCTCTACTAAAGTAGTTCAAATTATCAGTAATATTTTTCTTTGAAAATTATTTTTTTCTCATAAGGTTTCTGTTATTTTCTTCTGAAACCCTTAATATAGGGAAAGCTCATTTTTTCACTTCCTAGGTTTTTGTTAAAACTTTTGTTAAACAAAAATGAGACTGTAAACAAAACTGTCTCATCACTTTAACAAAGAGGTCCCTTTCCCATCTCTCATGAAGTTTCTTGGTGTACCACTGGATGGCATGTGTCTTCCAAAATTTAAAGCAGTTCTTCTCCAAGTTTCCTACAAGTTGTGTGTCATTTATTCTGTTTTAATTCAATACAAAGATACTGTATAAGTGTGGCAGCCTTCAAAAGTACTGAACACACAAAAATTTCATTTGCAGTCTCTTAGGTTGAAATGTCTTCCTACTTTATTACCATACATACAGGATCTAGAATGCAGGGAAGTGCTTGTGAGTGTGTAGTTAATGACACTCATCTGATGCTTCTCTACAAATCAATGAACTAGGATGCTGGGTCATGTGCCCTGGCATATTATGGTAATACAGAACACAGATTGTACTTGGTGGGCAAAGTGAATTGGAAATCAGCCAGTAGTGTTGTCAGAACAAAAGTCTGGTTTTCTTACTCCTTTTCTAGAGGGTGCTGGTATCAGGAATTAGACCCTACTGTGGTGGGGGGTGACATGGTTCACCGGAACCTGGGCTAGCTCCAAGTGTGACACCAGCACCGTGCCAGGTATGGGGAACTGCCTCAGTATGGGAATTACTGAAGGCAGAACCTTTAGAGCCACTTGCTCTACGGTGCAGGATCGCTAACCAACATCTGGGATCAGGTGAAGGAGAAAGGAGGAGGCTCTCTATATGAGGTTCCAGCAGGGAAGGGTTTATTGGTGCCAAAGGGGTCAGGGACAGAAGAGCCCTGAGCACCTCTGTGCACAGGATTAAATACACAGAGTGGGTACAAAATCTTAATCAGTAACACACAGGGGAGGAACATGAGATGGGGTTTATAATATAGGGGAGGATACAACTTAGGGGCAAACCAGCTCTGGGGGAAACATGGGGGAGCATAGAAATAAACTACTAACAATGAAAGTATTAAAACAAATACGGACTGCAGCAGAGGGATTTATGCTGGATGTGTGTTCTCTGCTCAAGGAGTCTTCTAGATGATGCTGGTCTTCACTAGGAATGTACATATACTCAAAACTATTGTTCTCACTGGCAAATGAGACCTGCAAGATCCAGATCCTTCCAGACAAACGCTAGCATTGAATATATCTAGTGGACATCTGAACAGCTGGTCAGATCATTGAGCTTTCTCTTACATGTGAGAATGTACCATTTATTGATTGTTATCACTTTTTTTTCTCCCAGATACTATTACAAGTACCAAAAATTGGATCTACTGTAAACAAAGATGAGATTTTTGGCTCTCAGCAGGAGTTCACAGAAGAAATAACCATCTTGCTGCTGTGGCAAGGTGGTAAAACAAAACTCCTAACTAGTGAATAATGGTTGTAATTTTTTTTATGTATGTTGTTTGAAATTTAGTATTACGTGTTTCAGTAAGCTAGTAAATACTCAAATACTTTATATTAAATTATTTTGTACAGCAGCTAGATCCTGTTCTGGGCATTATCCTGTAAGGATTCCATAAAGATGATTCTTCAGTTTGTTTTGATTTTTAAAAAGTGTGACTGAAGACCAGCAGACCAAATTGCTTTAATAGAATTACTTTTGTCTCTCTCTCTGCCAAGATTTCTCGTTTCCTCTAGTAGCATTAGCATCTACAGATGTTAACTCTTTAAGTGTTAATATGGGTTATGAAGGTAGCTGCATATTCTGGAAGTGACTATAAAAGCATTCATGTACTCTAATGGTGACATACACATTGACTTCTGGGTCCCCAAAACTCCTTGAATGCTTAGATCTACAGAACTTTGAAGGTACAGAACTGTGTGTTCTGCTGTAATTTGATTTCTGAACATGAATGCAGGTCACCTTCACCCCATCATCACTCTGAATTGGCTCCTAATGGTCAGCACTGTCACCATTCTGGGCACATCCACTGCCCAGCCATTACCATTTCAGAGTCCTTCCTGTTTCATCTCAGGTATGTTGTAGTACCACATCTCGTGGTCATTGTTTCTTCTAGTGGCTTCAGATAAAGTAAATGCCTTACATGAATGCCCACAATGGTGGGAAAAATCCTTTTATAGCTGAACTGTTTGAAGAGATGGATATTGACATTCTGGAATTTCAGGTTACTGCTCACACTGTGTCTGCACAAGTCAAATTCACAGAGCTTCCTGTTCAGCTTGTGGATTGTTAATTCATAAATGTTGTTCTTAATGTGCTGAATGTCTCAGAAAACATTGTCAAGAACATATTTTTTTCCACTAGAATTCATTGCACATTAAAGTAATTTGGACTCCTACGGTGTTCTTACTACAATCGTTTACTCAGATTTTATCTGAACAAAAAAAATTTTTCAATGTTTCAGAATGCTGGTATGGCTTCCAAAAGTCTGAGTTTGTTTCTCAGTGTTATCACCCTGGAAAATAATTTTGTATTTCCAAAAAGAGCATGACAAGAAGACATACAAAATCCACAACTGTAGTTTGCATTTGAAAATACCTGTGAAAGTTCAAACCCTGATCTTTTCTCCATTGCTCTGGGGTAGAAGGAAGTGCAAATAATTGCTGCTGGATTAGTTTGTGAACAAGTATTATATAAACATTCTAAATGGCTCACAGTAAAAAATTATGCCATTAAGCTATTTTTCTTTCAAGCATTAGTAGAATGAGTTCTGCCAATAACTCCTTGGAGTCCTGTCAGGTATGCTTTTAATTATCAATATCCTTGTTCTTGCAAGTCTACTAAAGTCACTAGTAATTATGCGAGAATCTAGAGCCCCTAGGAGACAGAGGTGAGCTCCTTGATGTAGCTTTAAGCAAAATTGAAGGTTACATATTTAGTAAGTTGTGCTTATGATGATTATTCAAGTAAAAGATGGACCAGAATAAAGATATGTTTATTGTAAGGGTATTCTGGAAGTCATAGGAAAAAACCACTTATTTTGCCCCAGGACATTTGGTAGTGTTATACAAAGAGACTAATACTGGTAAACTGATTGGAAAGTACAAGAGAGGAAAATGGTCTCTAACTGTGGAATTGACTGTAGCAGCCTAAATATTGCCGGGGTTTGCTTTTATTTTTCTTGATGTGATGAGGCTGTATAGGAGGACAGAAATATCATGAACCACAATCTCTTGTCCTTCCCTTCAGTTATGAAAGCACCACTTCTTATCATCTTTTGTCTGACTCTTAGAGAAAGTGTAATTAATTGCCAGGCTAGCTCTTTGCCCCAGGGAAGGAAATTCATTTTGAGGCTGCAACAATCTGTACTCTTGTTCTGCTGTTCTCAAAGGAAAGGCATTTTCCTATAGTTTGGTTTTCAGCTGAAAAATTACTACAGAAAATTTCATTCAGAGTGGAAACCGGCTTTTCCGTATTGGTAGATAAAGGTTATGGGTCACGGCCAATTAATGGGTAGGACAGAGGAGGTTATATGTGAAGTAATTCAGGAGAAGAATCTGTTCAGTGTCACCAGGGCTGCTCTGTCACACCCCAGACATGATGAAATCTTAATGGCTTGACTGGAATTGCTTCCAGCAAGTCAGTCCATGCAAGAACTCTGATAATTCTTCATCAGCAGGAATTGTGCATGGCAGATGCATGTTGAATAAATATACTATATAAATCTGGAAGAGGTTTCTCATTAACACTGTTCAGTTATTCTTGTTACCTGAAGTGCTCTAGGAGACTAACTCCAAGTACTCAGACATGGAGGGAGGTGTTTCTTGTACTGGAGTTGTGAAAAGGTACATGTAGAGGCCGGTGGAGGGTAAACCCTTACATGCAAATGGTTCTGGTTTGGTTCATAGTCTTTAGACACAGAAGAGAGATGTCTGGGGCTCAAATCAAAATACACTGAATGTACACATAAAATCATTACATTTAAAGGGACTCCATCAGCTTGAATTGTAATGCAGTTGAGCTTAGCTAAGTCTTCTTCGCTCTAAGTTGTGAATCTACTGAAAGCTGAGTTATATATCCTGGCCAAAATGCTATCATTTTGTTTTGTTCCCTGAGGACTTTTTGAGACTTTTTCATATTTGAGATTTATGCATTTATGTACTCCTCTTGAAGCCAGGAGGCTTCCACGTGGTTAAAGGATGTAGAGGTTGGTCATCTATAAATCTCTGGCAGACACGTGTCTTCTGGATAGAACAAGGGGGGAAAGATGCGTCTAAACATTAATTCCTGTTTTGTGTTAGAATTGTCTGCAGCTTCTGGTAGATGGAAAACGAAGTTCCTACAGATGGGTGATTGTGAAGAATCATTATGTAGATATGTTACACATGCACTAAGTTATGCCTTAGAAATAATCTGCTTAATTTAATCTTACATCATACATTGTTTTAACTTAATTCCATTTTCTAGGGAAAGCAGATGAGTCAGTTTTGTCAGTCCTTAATTAAACTTCCTAGCAAGGTTACATCTGAACAGTGAGACACTGAAGGAGTTGGTTGTTACCAGGGTTTCTGTTTCACTCAAGTATTACTAATAAAGAGTTTTATAAAAAGGCATAGATCCTTTTGATTTTACAAAACCTATCACACTTTTTTTTTCTTTTGTTTTGGAGTCAGTTGCTGGGTTTCATGTCCTAAATACTCTTTTGTGGATGGATGATTTACCTGTAATGATGGCATCCTCAGCCATCATCTACACACGTTCCACCTTCCCTGCAAGTTTTGAGTGCAGTGCATCCGAGCTGAGCCGTTCTGCTACAGCTGTGGGAGAATCGCGTTGTGTGCCTGGAGGGAGAGCGGACAGGAGCTGGCTTTTCGAGGTTTGGGGTAAAAGACGTCACCTTTTTCTGGTGCACCACCTGCACGCCGAATCCCGAAGGCGCTGGGTACGGCCACGAGAGGGATCTGATGCCTCGATCGTGACCTCCTCTCGCCTTCCTGGGGCTCCTGCCTGTAACTTCCGTCCGAAGAAGGAAAACACAACAGCGGCGCGTTATCGCCGCCCCCGGGGGATTTCTCGGCCCTGTCCCAGGCGGAGCTCCGCCGGGAGCGGGCGCTTTTCCCGCATACGCTGCGGCCGCGGCAGCTGCCGAGGCCGCAGGAGCTGCCGAGGAGGGCGAAAGGGAGGAACTCCGCACTCCCCCAGGCCCGGCGCTCCCCGCGGGCTCTGCGGGGCTCCGCTCTTCACGTGGGACCGCCCCACGGGGCCCGCCCCGCTCGCCGCCCGGCCCCCGCTCACTCCGTCCCTCCCTTCGCTTCCTCCTCCCCTCCTGGCAGCGCCGGGTGACTAATTTCTGTCATATGACTGTGACACCAAATGGAGCGGGGCGGGCGGAACTAGCCTCGGCGGAGGGACGGCGCTGCGCGGAGCCCAGCGCCTCGACGGCGGGGGCAGCGGCAGCGCCCCAAAATGCCGCCCACCCTCTTCCAGAAGCTCTTCAACAAGAAGCATGGGCTGATCTCCCCCGCCAGGGATGCCCGGGACGACTGTATCTTCAGGTAATCGGGGCGGGCCGCGCTCCTTCCCCGTCCCAAACTTCTGCTCCGAGTTCCTCTCTCCCCCCGCCCGGAGGACGCGGGGGCTGGCAGACCCTTCCCTGCCCCATCGGCAGCTCCTCGGCGTCGTGCCCCGCTTCCCCCAGCCCCGGAGGATCCGTCTCCCTTCCTCCGCGGGAGCCCCAGGGCTGCCCCGGCCGGGCCCCTCCGGCGGGCACGGGGCGGGAGCCCACCGGAACCGCCACGTCGGGGCCGCTGCAGTGCCTCCCTCAGCTGCCTCCCCACCGGAGCCGCCGCTCCCAGCGCCGGGCCGTGCCTCGCCCCCAGCCCGCGGCTGCCTCTCCTTCCCCGGCGTGTGTGAGGCCCCGGTCCCCGCGGGCCCCTCCGGGGATGCTGCGGGCCGGGGGAAGGTGACAGGCGGTCAGGTCCCCAGGGAGCAGCCTCAGGAATGGGGGAAAAACGTGAAGTTTTGGCCAAGAGAGGAGCGGGGCTTCTGGTTAAATTCGTCATGCTCTGACCGCAGCAGCACTGGATCGGCCGAGCGGGGCCAAGCTGAGCACGGGGAGCAGGGCAGGGGCCCTAGGGCAGCCCGAGGGGCCGGGCGGGCTCGCACGGCACGGGCCGGTGTCTGTGGGGGCCGGGGCGGGGATGGGGTTGCTTGAGGGTGCTCCGCGGGGCCTGGGGCTCGCCCGGGGCTTCCGCGGGCTGGTTTGCTTGGAAACAGGTAGCTTTTGTGCTGAATACACGTGAATAATAATGGTCACGCTCGAAAGCGATGCCGTCTCTGCGTCCTGGCAAAGAGGGATCCTGCAATATCTTTTTAAAGTGCGGTTTGCCACCTGGATGCAAATAAAATCTTCATTAGTAAGAGTTACACGCTTCTTGAAGCACTTCTAACAACGTGGTGAAGCTCTCCTCCCACCTGCTGCCTTGAAATGTACTGCCTACAAATGATCAGCCCTTGGGTTTCTCTGTAAAGGGACATCTCTGACTGTGGGCTTAATTTTCTGTGGTAGAATGCTCTTTTTAGCCTCAGTATTTAGCAGGTTAGATGGATAATAGTGTATCTGCAGTTATCTAAGGGCAAGGGGTTTAAAAAAATATTGGTTGGATTATTTAAGTCCTCAAGGAGTCAAGACACGCTCCTGGACATTACCTGGAGCTCACACAACTTTTGAAGACACTGATCTGTAACTGCTTTCACACCTCTATGATATTCACTGTGGAGTGAATCCTTTTTTAAACGATCTTTTCTAAGAAACAAAATGTTTTAATGACATTGATGTCATCTTATTTTCCAAATCGTCTGGATCAGAGCCCTTGGTGTGGAAGGGAAGGGGTACTAGGACTGCTCTGTATAATTGTCTTGCCTTTTGCCCTGACTTGGTGATGGGTTTGTCTAGAGACTGGAGGCTCATTCAACAGCTGCAGTGCAGACCTGGGGCAGAAATGTGGGAATTGTGTTGAGAGGAGGAGAGTGAATGCTTGGCAAGGTCTGTGCTTCCCTTGTCACCTGTATCGTTCTATGCCAAACTGGGTCTGAAATTTATAATGCTGTTTAGCTTTGTGATATGAACTGTCAACTGGTAATGAGTGAATTTGTAGTTGGGTTTTTTTTTGGTGGACCCACAGGTATAATTTGCAGGGAGAGGCTGATGAGGCTCTGGGGAAGGTAGGAGATCCAGCTCTGTCTTAGGAGAGCCAGTAGTATTTTTTGAAGATATACAATACAGATGCTATCTAGGCACATTGCCTAAGGCTGCTTTCATTTTCCAAATGGAGCTACGTTTGTAGCTAAGATCAGAATTTGTTAGGATTATCAATTCCTGGTGAAACTTTCAGTTAATACACAAAATAAGGACTGTTATTTATGACATCTGAGTCTTTGGAGACTGGAAACAAGCACTTTAAAGTTTAGACTGTTGCTGGTTCCAGTGAACCTGAATGCAACAGCCTCATCAATTCAGTTGGGGCAAGGTGATGTTTTATGGATTGATACATTATATCTGTTTACAGTCTAAATAACAGAGCATTTCCCAAATATTCTGAGTGCTGTTATTTCTGTCTGTCTTCACTTTGAAAACTCAGGTCTCTTATTGAGGAGACTGTGTAGAAAAACCATAAAAATACATAAATTCACTGTATTTTGTGAATAATATGTACTTTGAGAGAAGAGCCCAGTTACCCAATTAGTATAACAGAACATTTAAGGATTATTTTGTCACTCTTTTTTTTTTTAAATTATGAATATATTTTGCATTTCCATCAGGCTTATTTTGAAAATTCACCAGTTCTATTTATCTGACCTTACACTATTTCAAAAATAAAACAGTGCTTTTCAGGGGAAACATTTTGTTTAGTTGTTGATTTGTTTGTGGTGGGGTTTTAATTTTTTTTCTTTTTTTTGTTTCCTGCAAGAATCTTTTTTTGTGCTGTGGGTGTGTGAAATTTTGTGAGCCTAAGTCTATCCAGACTCTGTAAAACCCTTCAGGACTAGGTGCTGGAGAAGTTAAGAGGTTTAGTAATGGGAACAGTAAGTTAACAACTATAAAATATTTGTTGAGGTGACAGTTTTCCATTTATGTAATACATACATATATATATATATATATACACACATACATATATATATGCAGTTTATTTTACAGAAGAAACTTTAGGAAATCACACTAGATCCACTACTTGTTAGTTTTCTGGCTCTTCCATTCAGTCCAGGGCAATTGGCAGACTTGGCCCTTAGACTGAAATTTCTTGCTACAGCTTGACATTCCCATGGTCAGCAAGAATATTCAAATTTCAGTGGTAAAATCTGTTTACAAGAGACACAGAAACACCTGCAAATAGTCTAGGAGGGAAGAGTCAAGCCCTCATATTCCAAGATGTGAAGTACCTGCTGTCTACTGCAAGTAATACTCATGTGAGTGGATTTTCCCCGAGGGTAACTCTTACTATAAATAGGATCTCTTGGCTGTATTGGTCACGCTGCTGGTGACAGGAGAGCTCAGCCCAGGCTTGGCTTGTTAGAGTTATTAGGAAAATAAAATTTCAGGTAAGCAGTGTTCTAGAATTTTAGAATCAAAGTATTTCTGTTGTAAAAATACATAAATGTATTCACATGAGCTGTAAGCTGTATGTGTCTAAAATGGAGATACACTTTAAAATAGTAAATAAATGAACACTGGTCCAATAAGATGGAAATAATCTTACAAAAACTTCCTTAAATTAAGCAGAAGCAGCCATGCATTTCTGCTGTATATTATGTGGGCACACTAAACATTCCACTGCACATTTACATTACTGACTATTACAGTTAGTGATGTTTAGCTGCTGTGTCTTTCCTGGCTTTCCAGGGATCCACTTCAGCCCTCTGGAGAAAAGGAAGCTGGTAAGTCACTGAAAACTCAACCAACTTTTTGTTCTTCAGAATGAGCTCAGTAGATTGAGCCCAAAGCACAGTAAATTACCAAGAGGGCTGAGGCTTTATATCCTTGTCAGGCTGTGTGGGCAGTATTTCCAATGGTAAATACAGCTGCAAAGACTACAGCAGAGTTTCTGCAGGATGGTGTGTTGGGATCCTGATTGGACTTGAAGAACTATTAGCATGTGGCAGAGGGAGAGGGATTGTCTTGTAATACTGAACTATGGGACTTGTATGTTTTGGGGCTCTGTGTAGGAGGGAAACTCAGTGGGGATTTTTCCCATCTTATGTATGAACTTCAAATACTTGTTCCCTTCTGTCTCTAGACATCCTACCTGCCTAACTGGAGGATAGAGGTTTTACTCATCAGGAGTTCTTTTTACACTACAGCTCAATAAAAGCTTAAGTGTCTCTTTTTTTATTTTAATCTAGGGAAATCTGAAGAACCATCTCACCCTGAGGGGCATTCCATTGATGTTTGCAAACTCTATTTTGCTCTTGTTAAAGCACCTGTTGTGGAGGTACAGCTGTGTGGTAATTGTTCAAGCTTGACACAACCCCTTCCAGTTTCAAGTCTTACCAGTGGTGTGGATTATCTTTGGGCACATTTTTATTTCAGGGCTTTGCTTTGGGTATCTAGGTATTTTTGAGAACAAGTGCTGTTTTTCAAGCTGGGAATAGATAATTAAATAATTTTAAATGTTCTTTATGATGGAGAAAGCCATTTTTGATGGATGTGTGCTTTCTTGGGATCTTCTGGTAATATGTGCTGCTCCTTTATTGAGAGAATAGTTTGCCAGGTTCCTGAGATAGGAAAGGCCTCAGGCTGACTGCAAAGTAGTATTTCCTGAAATCTGTCTAGGCAAGCATTCCCCAGCAGCCCAGACTCTTTCTGTTTTCTGTGGCAGTGACTTTAAATGTTATCCTGAGATTTGTTTCCTCTCACATAATTCTTGGCAGTGGCATTCGTTAAGGGAATTACAATAAACCTAGAGTTGTAAATGGCCTTGATACAAAGATGCTTCATGAGCCAGTTCTTCTGCAGGGCTATTGTTCTTGCACAGTAAAAATGATACGTGCTTTCTTGTGAGGGCATAATTGCTTCTTGAAAGAGGCTAATTTCTTGAAATAAAGTGCAAAGAGACTCAGAGGCAATTATTAATGTGTAGCCAGAGACTACTACAGCTTTTTTAAGTGGAGGCTGCAGTAAAGTGAAGGAGGAACATGAAAGTTGTCTTTACATTGGTATTTTCAGTCAAAAGTTTTACGCACAGAACTTTTTTCTCAGGAGCAGGTAGCTTTGTGTACAGCTTGGCTGAGCCCAGGAAAGCAGATCACTTGCCAAATTGTGTCAGTTCTTGGGAGCAACGCAGCCAGCAAATTCCTGATCCCAACAGTTCTGCACAAGGCTTTTAAAAGCTGTTCTGCAGCAGTGCATCAGGCCAGCCTGACTAAAACCTGTTATTAATGAAACAGCATGTTTTGATGTTTGTTCATTTCAGGCATTCTGCAAGGTTTTTTGTCAATATTTGTAAAACTCCTGGAATTTCACCACCTCAAAGTCTGTCTTCCAAAAGAGCATTAGCTGGACTTCATTTTGTAATTGGTCCAGCTTTTTTTCTTTTCCAGTTATCTTATGAATTTAAAAAGCTTTTGTGCCATAATTTTTAGATTACTCAAATTCTTAAACATCTGAAATGTTACTGTGCTTTTATTAAGTGAATTTCTGCCCTGTAATGTCCTTTTAAGTTTTGCTTTTTTACAAAAATCCATATTTTCTGTAATATCTGGAAGAGTAGGGTTTTGGCTTTTTGGTTGTATTCATTAGCTTGAGTGCACCAAGTTTTAATAAATGCTTCACTTTGATTTATGCACAGTTTTCTCTAAGATATTATGCCTTTGGCTTAGTTTTAAAATATACTGCTGTTTTCTAAAGTACTTTCTTTTGCTGATATCTGTTTTGCATTTCCTGTCATGTAAGTTTTTATGTACCTTCCAGTGCTTAAAGTCAGTTTACATCTTGGAAACAGAGACATGAAAGTGACAAGATTCCACTGAGAACCTCTGGAGCTTGGAGATAGTTTTGACAATTTCTTCTGACAGGGCCACTCTCCAAGCCCTCCTTGCCATCATTCTCTAGGTCTTCCAAGTGCTTCTCCAGGTGCTTCTAAAACACCCAGCATGTCCTTGAAAATTAGGTTCTATCTCTGAATAAAGCAATGCTGCAAGCTGGGTCTGCACAGTGACTGAAGGAGCTCATTTGGAAGTCCATCCAGTTATTATTTACTTAAATTATCACCAGATCTGAAGGAATTAGCTTAGATTGATATTCCCAGCAGGCTTAGGTGCATGTGAGTGCAGAGAATGATGAAATAATTTGAAAACTGTTGGAGTGCTTGTGTCTGCCTGGCTTTGTGCCTTGGAAAGTTTTTCCCTGCTCTGGTGGGATCTCTGCCTAGCCCTTGCTTCACCTTGGCTTCTTCCCGTCACCAGTGGAGCAGGGCACATAAACAGTGGAGTGAAAAAGCCCTCTGCTCATTTTTTCGCTCATTTTTTCAAAGGAGGTAAAGCTCATTACAGAATTAGTTAATTGGTGAAGGGTCCTCCTTGTTGCCTTTCCTGCTGGCATATCCTGTGGTGGCTGGGAGCTCATGGTGACTTGAGAATTTGGCATCACGAGGCTGCCCTGCCTGTCCTGGCCATCACGAGGTCAGCACTGTCAGTGTGCACTTGGCTTCCTCCCAGCCTGTGGCATTGGTTCCTCCCTGTGGGATGGCCTGGGTTGTCTGGGGATAGCTCCAGTTTTTGCCTCACTGAGTGGCCCTTGGAACAGTCATATTCTTGGTTCCACTCCCTGCATTTCATCTCCTTTAAATTAGAAATCTTTTTGAGGAGAGGTTGGAGCAAGTGAATCATGTACATATAGATACACTCAAGCAGAAATGCTTCACACTTGGGTTTCACTGGCAAGTGTTGTAAGGTGTTTCTACAAACCCTTGCATTCTGTTTCTTCCTTCTCCTACTGCAGATGAGATCATGAGGCATGAGGATGTACCAAGAGTATGGGGTGTACGTACCTGCTTGTGCACTCCTTTTATGAAACAATTCTAGCATTTGTTTTCAGGGGACTGAGGGTGTGTTTACATGTCTCATATTAGAAACCTTGCTGATTTGGGATGATCAGTTCATCTGGACTGATAGATTGTCCTTGTGTTTTCAAAGGGCTTTATCCCTTGCTCTGTGTATGCTCTGTGTATGCTACAAGTTAGTGTATGCTCATGGTGACAGCTTGGATGAATCCAAGCTTCTGTTTTGGAATAAACTGGACCAGTGTGACTTGGAGCCTGAAACTTGTGTTGTGATTTTGGTTGAATGCTGTAGGTGACCACTTTAGCAGTGTTTTTCATAAGTGGAAAGTAACGTACGTGGTGGTTTCATGCTCAGTGATTGTGTTCCCTCACAGTGCTACATCTGGAGCTGGATGTCTGCAGGATCACATGTTTGTGAGTAATGTTAGGAAAAATGCAAAGCTCAGTTGCAGCAGCAAATCCACAGTGTGGTGGTGCTGGGCTTCCAGAATCAGCCAAGAGCAGAATCTGTCTCTGAGGACTTGAAAAGTTTTGCATTTGTGGTGTTAGATGGAGAACCTTAATGTGTAAAATATCCGCTGGAGGAAAAAAGTTATACCCATTAAAAACAGGAAATAATTTTATTAATGAGTAATTGGTTTGCTAATGCACCAGCTGCTCCACCTTTACAGTGAGTAGTAGCAGAATTAATATATGGGAAATATTCAAATATGGGAAATATATTTGCACAAAATTCATGTGATTCTGTTGTGCCTAAAGAATGTGACTAAAACACTATATTCAATCATTAATTTCTAACAATACTTGCCCATATATGTTATGCTTCATAGACATGTGAGTGTTCATTATGTAGTGTTTGTGTTGAAAAGTATTTATTTATTTTTACAACAGTGCATGGTTAACTGTGTTGCTTAATGCTCAACTGAAGCTTTTACTTGAGTTGATTTGCACATTTGTGTATGCAATCTTTTTCTTCTCAGAAAATAAGATTTTTAGCTTCTGGAGATACTGTTGTTCAGAACACAAGATATTGCAGAGAAACTTGTTCAAACATGTGAATTGTGGCATGAAATACTCCATGAACTACATATAGAATATTAACAATACATGTATGTGAGATGCATTGGCAAGTAAAATGTGCTTGTAATAAAGTTTTTTGTCTTTTCTAATTTCATAGCTCTTATCAAGCATTTAAACCTTTGGACTTTAACAGTTTGGCTGTATGTAAAAACTTTTTATATTTAAAAGTCTTGTCTGATGCTTTTGTGTTGATAACCTGGGTATCTTCCAGCTCTTGTATATTAACTCTTTGGAACTCTGGCCTTGAAATAACCCATTTTTTTTACCAGTGGAGGATTCTGCAGTGCTGCCAGTGTCAGTAGCAACAATCCTGGCTGTAGGTTCCTCTTGCCTACCTGAACAGCCCAACAGTGCCCTGTGGTTAGCTGTACCTAAGTGTGGACCTGCAACAGCCCCTGCTCACAGCAGCGAGCTTCAGGCATGGGAGTGATCTGCCACACACCACTGATCCTGCTCTGTTCCTCCAGGATCTTTCCACAACACCCTCAGTAGTTACTTTGGTCTCAAATCAGTGAAGTCCATCACTGAAACAATCACATTTCCTTTACTCTGGGCACTGATCATGCCCTGCACATTCATGGTGTTTCATGCCCCTCCAGATCTGTGTCTTCCTCACTCTCTCAGCGCCTTCAAATGTTTTTTCCCTTGTTCCGGCTAAAATGTCAGCAAAACATAAAATCTGTAATAGTACCAGAAACCTTCTGCTCTTTCAGTTTGTGTGATACAGAGCTGGGAAGGAATGGGAGCCAAATTACAATTCTCATGTATTCGTTTTAGTTGATAAATGAAGAAACTTCAAATGGTGTTCAGCACTGACTTTAGATCCTGGCCTTGTGCCTGTTTAAGCCAGAGTAGTATCTTCACCCGAGTTTCTGTGTCATTTCCCACTCAAAGAGAGAGAAGGTAAATTGTTTGAGCACTGCCCAAAGGAACTGTTACTTTGCTATATGCCTTCTTATTTTATTTTAGCCTCAGGAGCTATGGAAATGGTGGCTCACACAGTGCAGTGCTTGGCCTTGCACTCCCCTCAGTAATTTCTAAACCTTTTGATTGATTTCTGTCATGTCTGGTGAAGAATGTGAGAGCAGAAGTTTGAGTGAGCTGAATTTCTCTAACTTCAGTGAAAATGCTATGGGTGCTTTTGGGTGCTTTTGGGTTTCTCCTGCCCATCAGTAGCTGTGAAGCTCTGAGCTGGCTGCAGTTTGTCCATTCCTGTTTCCAATGACTATATCCCTGGGGACAGCTGGAATATGGGCACTTTGGAGAAAGAGAAGTAGTCATGTGGTTCCATAATTTGCTCTGCATAGTTTGCAGGGAACAGCTCTAGTGTGACCTCAAGAAAGGCCAGTCCTGGACTACTGTGAATATCAGAGTATCAAAACCTCTGTTAGCTAAATTATTCTGCTTTCTGAAGAGTATTAAAGCACACACTTCATACACACGTTTCTCTTGTCTCGTGCATGTCCAAGGTTAAAATCAGGCCTCCAAAGCCTGTGTGCTCAGCACTTAGTTTGTCATGGTTGTGGGTAATTGTGGAAGACTGCAGTTTGGCAGAAGGAAGCACATCATGTGTGAGCACTTCAGTGGGAAATGAATGAGATTCTTGATGAGGATGTTTGCGCTCTCCCCGCACTGGCCCCATGAAGCCTTACCTAGAAAATGTTCTTGGCATTTGGAGAGTTGGCTGAATGGTTTGTTTGTTTACTCCTTTTCATGAAACTTAATAACAGAAATTTGTAGCGAAAAACTGTGTTAGTTCAGGTGTTAATGAAGTAATTAATGAAAGTTAACGTGTTAATGAAGGTAATGAAGAATGTGTACAGATGATAAGCTGTGTGTTTGGGTGTGCAGGGAACAGGCTGTGGAATTTGGTGGGAGCTTGTGCTCCTTCTCTGAAGTTTGTTCTAGTTGAATGACATTATCTGAACATCTGAGAGGCTGTTAAGGAAGAAGTCTGCCAGAATTTTCTTGTTCCTACAGCAAAAATAACAGTATTACTCCTTAAGACAGAGTTACAGAAATGCCCCAAATGTCAGGACAGTGAATTGGCTTACAGGGCTAACTGTGTTTCTATTTAAAGGCAGCCCAAACTCTGACATAGAACTTAAATAGTCAGACAGAAAAAAGTGGTTGGTTTTTTTCAGTACTTAAACATATTTCAGCTGCTGTGAGTTACTGGAAATTACTTGCTCAGTAGAAAAGAAAATTTTTCTACTGACAGCATGGAGAACTAAAAAGCTGTGAAAATCAGCATGATGGTTTCTTAACTGGCTGTATTTACTAGTCATACAAGAGATGCTAATCATGAACTGCTGACCTCTTTTTTTTCCTCCAAAAGAGACATAATGAAAAAGTGTAGAAGTTAAAAAAGAGAAATAAAAAATCAGAGCAACTTTAACTTCTTTTGAGACTATAACAGAATTTTATCTTTGTATAAAGAAATATTTATCAACCTTTTTTTCAGATAAGCAAAAATAATACTTTGTAATGACTAATTTATTTTACTTTCTTTAAATTTTAGTAGGTTTTTTTTCCATAGTATCTTTTCTGCAGTTATCAACAAGTGAATAACTTTGATTAGCCTGAGTATGTAGCTACTTTAAAATGTGTCATCAGATTTTCTTTTTCAATTGAAGATTGCTCAGAAACTGCTACGTAGCTTATATTTGTGTGTTGTGTAAGGATTTTTCTCACATTGGGGTCAGAAGATAAGACACCAGGTATTGTGGGGTTTTTTGTTTGTTTGGGATTTTGTTGGGTTTTTCCCCACCTGGGTTTAGTATATACTCATTTAAACACTGGCCTTTTCTATTAGTACTAATATTTTTCTATTAGTAGCTAGCAGGACAAATAAGCTGAATTGCACTCAAGAGGTGACATCAGTCTCTGCCAACACTGCAGAAAAAACGTAGTGTAAGATTCAGTAATGGCAGTTGTTCCCATCTGTATGGATAGAGAAGACAGAGGAGAAGAAAATATAGAGGGAAAGAGGAGTTTGACAAGAAATTGGGTTTTATATCAAAATTAAAATAGAGAGAAACTTAAAATAAGACAAATACCAATTGGCCCAGTTCTGTGAAGTCCATAGCATCCTCACTGGGGTTTGGAGGCTTTCAGTGCCAAAGCCTTGAGCTTTGCTGAAGGGTGTTCATGCTGGAAGAGATCACAAGAACAGGAAAGACCTCACATATATTTGTCTGTGTCAGAAAAAATACATATTTCTGTATATTTGAAAATACTCCTGGGGTCTTCATTTGCTGTCATGGCTCTGAGTGTGCAAGCACCTGTCTCAACTCACAGTAATCAGGATACCACAAGGCAGGAACCTGCCTGCCTTGCTCAGCTGCTGTCTGTGAGAGAAGGACTTTGGTGTTTCCCCCAGCAGCGACACAAGTAAATTAATTACCTGTGTGCACTGTGAAGACTCCGTTGTTTCTTAGATCAGAACCATGATGCTAATATTTTTGTGATTTTGTGGGCTAGTAGATGATGTATAAATATAAGCATTTTGGAGTTGCCTGTGTTCAGGTTACAAAGGTACATGTACAAGTGCAGTTGGAAGCAGTTGTATGATGCTACTGTGATTACATACGTACATTTTACAGGATATGATGGATTTGTGGGCATGGTAGTGTTTGGTCAAAAGTCAGACTTGATGATCTTAGATGACTTTTCCAACTTCTGTGATTCATTTTGTTTGGGATTTTTTGTTCCTTGTAATGTTCTCCCTCATTCTCACTGTTCCTGTTCAGTGCTCTGCTTTGGAACTTGTATTTACGTGCATGCACTCACATACAGAAGAAGAGAATTAAAGCCCATCTTGCTTTCCCTTCTATTCTTCTTCTCTCTTCTTAGTGATGTCCTATCTGAGGCCTGCAGTGCTGCCTTTCCTCTCTGAAGGGTTCCCCTGGGTGCTGTGCTGTCCCTTCCTCCTCCTGCCACAAGCAGTGGGGTACATCCTGTTTGGGGTTACTGTTGTGTCACATCAAGTGATGTGCAGGGAAGAGTAAAAGGAAACAAAAAGCAAAGGGAGCAAATAACTTTGCCAACAGCTCCTTTTAGAAAGACCACAAAAAAACAACCTAACAAAACAAACCAGTCCAAAATGTCCTGGTGGCAATGACAGCTATTGCTGGCCAGCACATGAGCCTTTTTTGCCTCTTGATGCAGTGGAATAAATAGCTTTGTGTGCTGCTGTGGCTGATTCACAGCAGGTTACCTGCCTCACTAGGCTTCTTTGGGTTCCACATTTTAAGGATGTTCATGTGAACAGACTGAAATCTGCTGGCAAGCTGTGATGGCTGGGAGTGCCTGGAATTATTTTCACATCAATTCCATTACTACCAGCAAAGAGGGGTTTATTGAACATACACTAAATATACATATAGATCTTGATTAAGTACAGCCTCTCCCAGTAAAACAACTTAGGTTTTATCAAGTGATTCTGTTGATTCTGTCAGGCAGAACTGGTTTGGACTTTGTGTTCCAGCTCAGTTCTGTGATAACGAAGGTGTGTGTTTGGAGTGAGTTTCAATCCCGATACCCAGGGATGTTGAGCTGAACCTGTGGTTTTCTTTATCAAAGACTTTAGCAGTAAGAAAAGCTTTGGGGCATGTAAGGGCTATGTTCAGCTGATGCTCAAAGCTGCCATATATCTGTCATGTGAGGTTCTCAGTAATACTGGACCAGTTCAGTCTTTCTGCTGTGAAAATCCCTCTAGATGGATAGTTGTGTTGAAGAGCTTGGGCAATGGCTAGTCTTACACTGTATTTTCCATTCCTACCATTCTTGGAAACCCAAAACTGTGAGCATGTAGTGAGACTTGGAAAACTGAAAGGGATGGCAGAAAGCCTCAGGGTACAGAGCTCCTTGTGACAGTGAGCAAAGCACAATCAAGCAAACCCAGTGGAGCACTTTGTTGAGCTTGGTTTAAAGGTTAGTGGGCCTTAGCTGACAGCTAAATGCATTTTTACATGTTCTTCTGCTTTGGGGAACCAAAGCATTTAGGATCTCACAGTTAAGGTAAATTTGCTTGAAGGTGCCAAGCTACTCCAATATTCTGATAGTCTGTATTTTTTTTTTCCAGTGTTAATGAAGTTGTGGCTTGTTCAAACATCTGATTTTTATTTGTCCTTATGAGTTACATAAAAGTGAAATCAACCAATGTCTTTAGTGTCTGTTCTATATAAATCTATCTGAAATAGTTTCAGGTTGCCTTTACATACTTAATTTGAAAAACAGTTTAGCAGCATGACTCTTTCCTTCGAGAATTAAGCAGTCTAGGCTCCTCACAGTAGTCTTGGGGCTCTTGCAATATCTGCACAAATCAAGATCTCATCCCTCTGCAAGTTAAGTAGGGGCCTGTTTGACTTGTAGAGCCAGTAAGGGAGGGATGTTCAGTGCATGGGTTGGAGCCAAGTTAGAAAAGTCTTCCCTCCTGAAAAGCAGCTGTAGGATAGATCCAGTCCATTTAGATATTCATTAGTGTTATGTGGTAGATCTATGAAATCATTCATAATTGTTTCTGGCTCAGAGCCTGGCAGTAGTCTTGAAATGCAGTGTACTTTAAGTTTAGGGGTTTTGGTAGTTCTCTAAAGGGATGGGTTAAAGTCTTTTGGGCTCATGGCAGCAGGTAACCACTCTGTGCGCAGAAAGATTGCAGAATTGGGCTACATCAGATATTTTAAGGTGTTGGATGATGCTTAGGTGGCAAGTGACCAACACTGGTGTCAGGCAGTTGTTGATTCATGGGGAGCATCAATCATTAGGACTTGTGGGATGTTGATATTAATGAGTGTCACGTACGGATAGGGCAGTCTGGGATTTCATTTCATAGGTATGAATTTGTTATACTTGCTTGTATAATAATCCTCTGTCTTTAGTTTGCAGTTGTTCCTGTGTAACTGAGATGGGATTTTGATTTCTAATGGCAAAAAGACTTATTCAGCACCGTGCTTAGGCATGTGCTGTAAGTAGTTTGACTGTTCCCAATGAACCCACTGATGTGCTTTTCACTAGGCATGTGTTTTAAATTAGTTGTAAAATCTACATGAATGAGGAGGGTGAGACTGCAAGCACACAACGTTTAAAATCAAAGGTTTAGGGGGTTGTATTCTTCAGGAAAAAAACTTTTGGCATTTAATGCATTTCAGTGACATACTGAGCTTAAATGTCACCTTCATTGGAAAAATGCTCATCATCTATTAATTTTATGTGACTGTCTTGATAAATGACCTGGTAACATAGCAAGCTAAAGTTCACTGTCGTCCTCTACAACCCCAGACTTTGGGCTGAGAGCAGCATCTTGGGATTATCCTTACATCAAACCTTGTTTGAACTGAGTACATATAAATAATTGTCCACCAGCGTTTCCTATTACAAACATACACAGTTTGTGAAGTTGGTTTATCATGTCCTGAAAATTTCTTTGATATTTTTAAAGCCTGTTGCTATGGGAACGAGACTCCATAACAGAAAAGCTTTTTGGTGCTAAGGAGGCCAAGAAATAAACTTAACAACAGGAATAAAGCCATGGAAAAATATCTTGTATTCTTTTTCCAAAAGCAGACAGACAAACCCCAGAAGAAAGCCTGATATCCTGAAGCAGCTTGGATCTGGATTACCAGTTGGAAGGGGATACTCTGCTCTCAGGGCTTCAGAGCCTGGCCAGGGGGCTCATCCTGTGGACACTTGCACTGGTTCTGGCTCTTACAGGAGAGAATAATCAGGGAATTCACAAGCATCTTTCTCTGAAATAATTCATGTGTCCTTTTTTACCTTTTTTTTTCAATATCAAAAGGTTGAAATGATGTGATGGATTGGTTTATGGGCAAGAAAACACAAGTTTTGCTTCTCAGAACTGGATGTCCCCTTTGTGCTTTGCTAATACAGAAACTGGCAGAACAGGCATTACTTTGACGTTGGGGCTTGCAGCCCTGTTTCCTTGTGTCTCATGACTGAGTGAATCAACACCTAATTAAACAGTCACATGAGGGACAGAGTAAAATGCTGTTCAGGCACTGATCCCTGTGAATCTTTGGAGAATAGCTAACCTCTGTCTTCCTCCTCTTCCGAGGAACCCCATACATCTGCAGCTCTGCATTTTTTTTTTAAATATTTTTGTTTCCTTCCCCAGGGAAAAGACTAGCATGTAGACCTCAGCTAAAGCAATGCTGCCTATGAAGATAAATGAGATCTGGGGTAGGGGGAAGGAAGACCAGGGAGTTCTCAACATAATCTTCAGGAATTGGAATGAATTGAGTTCATGCTGGGTATGATTTAGCTGAAAGCCTTGTGCATTTGACACTCCTAGAAATTAAACTCAGAATGTGAATGTTGAGCAAGGAAGTTGGGAGTGGTCTGTGGGCTTTCTTGGTATTTTTAATACCAGCTGTAATTTTACCACTTATAGCTTGTTATGAAGGTCCATAACAATTGCTTTCCATCTCTGAGTGACAAATACTTGTGTGGAGATTTATTAGGCTCTCAATTATCACTCAGTCACAAGTGCAGCCACCTTAATCAATTACAGGACCATGGCCTACAGCCAAGGAATGCTCCAAGCCCCATGCTGCCTTGCTGGCGTCGGATGACTTTCACCACCAAGACCATATTTTTTCCCCTTATAAAACTCACAAAACAAGTATTACACGATGTTTTAATCAGCATAAGCAGATGTCTCCCTGCACCCTGACACAGCAGAGGCTCCCGGGTCGCGCGCAGGTGCAGCGGGTGCCGGTGTCTGCAGCAGGAGGTTTTGTGGCTGTCATGTGCTGTCACTGGAGGTACCAGTGCTCTGGGTGCTCCATGGAGTGGCATTCCAGGCTGGAGGTATCCTGGCTGCCTGTTCCCAGGCCAGGGGGTTTCAAGGTGGAAAAAGCAGAGTTTGGGCAGATGCCCTTGCAGGGATGCACTATCTCCTGGCACCCTGGGCACAGCACCACCCACCCTGGTACAGCTCACAGGTTAAAAAGCATGACATAAAAAAATTGCAGCTGTTTAGTGTCTAAGCATTTATTTATTTTTAGGTGTATCTGTCTGACTTAAAGAAAAGCTTATTTAGATGTGTTTGCTTGTTGCAAGAATCAAGTGACATGTCAGGCACAGCTTGAGCATACCAGTTCAGTTATGCACCTTGCAGCTTTTCTTTTAATGTCTCCTGAAGTAATATATTGAAAAACTCAGTTTTCAGTGGTGCAAAAAGAATAAAACTGCCATAGTCCTTATGGTTTCTGGGAAGTGCTTGAAAATAAAAGCTTTAAAAATACCCTAAGCTGAAGATAAATACAAGGAATTCAATATTTGTCAATTAAAAAAAATGAAAATGCTCAGACTATTCAGCCAAAGTACCCTTATTCCATCAGGAATCTTTCAAGGAATTATTATTATTATTATTGTTGTTTTTGTTGTTGTTGTTGTTGATTGATAACAGTAGTGGAGCCTTAGTGATTCCTCTAAGATGTCTTCATTTTCTTGATAAGAGAGGTCTTGCAGTCAATCTTGATTTGTTTGTCTTTTCATTGTCTCATCTATTAATATTCACAGTTTCCAAAACAAAAAGCATCAATTAAGTTCCCTAAGCAAACATTGCAGTTGATAAATCTGTGAGCTTGATTTTGTTTTGTGAAGTTAGTTTTGTGTGCATATTTAAGAATTGTTGAACCTATCATGACATCTCTGAAACTACACAGCATAAAGGAGGGAACCCAGACTGCTCCCCACAACCCTCCTCTGCTGCATTACATAATTCTGAGTGATTTTAGGAGAGTCTTTATTTCCAACAACTATGCTGTTGCCAATTCTGTTCATCAAAAGCAATTTGTATTGGAACTTTTTTCTCCCCAACTTATCATTAAACACACACAATACTGAGCTATTTACATTTATTATTTACATGCATTTATTATTTACATGTATTTATTTTTAATGGCTACAGCAGAAGAGTCTGCTCTGCACACCCGAGTGTGCACAATAAAATAACTGTTTGGCAGGGGGAAAATGCCCTGTTGTCTTGCAGTACCAGTTGGTATTATGGAGGTTTGTTCGGTGTCTTATAGTAGATTGCGATTGGGAATGTGATACAAAAGGAGCACCAATGTTTCAGTAGCCTAACCATGCATCACATTTTTACTGAGTTATATTTATTTTCAGCATTTTTATCATGATATGAAAAATTACAGCAGTGGATAGTCAATCTGCTGAGGTCTCCATGTCCTGCCCTCTAAGAATGTTCATAGACAGATTTGTAGTTGCTGATGGGCTTTTAAAATGCTGGTAGAGCCAGTTTATTCCAGTCATGAGACCTTGTCCTGGTAGTGAGAATCTTGTGTATGGAGAGTTTATAAACTTGTTTATTTGGTGGTATCTTTGGGGTTTTTTTGTTTGTTTATTTGTTTTTTGTTTTGTTTTGTTTTGTGGGTTTTGTGTTTTTGTTGGTTTTTTAAAATTTTTTTTTATTTTAAATCTCATATCAAGAGTACTTTTTTCAGCATTTAACAACCTGGTTTCCTTTAAAGAATAGAGGGTCCAGGTTTTGAAACTCCTGAAGGTTGTTTGCAATGATCTTTCTCACTGTTTGGGCTCTGGCTGACCTTTGGCTGGGCTTATGTTTGTGTGTGCAGGTTTGTGTGTGTGCTCCAGGTGTATATGGAAGGTTCTTGCTTTAACATCTCTATTCTTCCTCTCCATCAGTGAGGATTTTTTTTTTTTTCCTGGAAGGGATACAAAAATGCACAGAAAGCACATTTTTTTAGAAGTCTAGCCCAGTAGTAATCCTACTAAGGCAAGTATTTTGTAAGAAATGGTATCCAAGTATTTCTAATCACATTTCAAATAAAATCCTAATTGGTTGTCTCTCTTTTTGTCTAGTGTGGCTTCTAGCTCCTACCTTCATGCATTACTAAGCAATAAATATTTCTTGGCTCATTCACTGGCTCTTTGTTGTGTGCATTTACAACACGTGTGAGAGAAACCTTCCTCCAGAAAAAAGACTGAAGAAACTTGTTAAGGCAGTGATGACCAAAAAATAATAATTTTATTACTCTTTTAGCCTGTGGTTGGAGCAAATTCTGTTGTCTGCTTGGTTTAAAATCAGATGATTTATACCCAAAAGGTGTATATGATCCTTTGCAGTAGTTTTGAGTGTTTCCAGAAATGCCTTTGGATAGTGTGAAGAAAGTGATTATTTTTGGTGCTGTTTGGTTTTGAGGGTTGTTTTGGCTTCTGTGTGTTTAAGAACATGCCCCAGCCCCAGAGGTAATGATGACACCATCATCTACCTCTTTCACATCTGCAGCTGGGTGGATGTGCATGGATACTGAAGTAGCTCCCTGGCAGGTGATGGGCTGTAGCAGGAGATTTTGATAACTTTATTTTTTTGAACTTAAGTGTTTTTCTGAAGCAGGGTAATATTACTAGCTTTGTTTTTCAAGCTGAAATTTTATAATACAAAAAAGAAGAAAGCCTTCACCCTTTTAAAGAAAGGCCTGGATATACACCTAGAGAAGAGGATGGTGCATGTCCCTTATTAAAGATGCTTCAGTGTTTTTTGTATATGGGAGTGGTGACAGTGTATATAAACAAACATTGACTATCTGAATTCCTTCCTCAAGCAATAAATATTCACTGATCTGGCTAAAGCACTGTTTACTATCTTCACAATTAGAGTCTGTCTCTATTTGCAGAAAAATTCCTTCCAATATTTTTCCTGGTCAGTTGTTGGATGGAGATTGGATCAGCTTTCAAGGCACTTCTTTTAATATGCATTGGGTTACACTGAGGTAAAATGGAAACCTTAGATGTTACTCCTGTAAATAAATGTTTACATAATACATGGCACTTCTCAGCATTGCATGTCTAAGAAAAAAGGTCACTTTTGACATCAGTAGCCTCTAGAGAGTCGTGCCTTTGCCACACAGGTAAAGGAAGTTACTGTGCACTTCACATTCCTTCACTAGATCAAGAAGGTAGGTAGAGGTGGTCAGATGTTACTGCTTTTAGCTCCTAAATTTTGGCATTTTAAGCTTTAAAGGCAAGATTTGGTCTTAAGGCATGGGTCCTGTAACCAGCACATGCCCAGCTTTGCTCATGTGAATAGTTCCATTGAATTCCTTGGCACTAGTCATATGAAAAGCCAAGTCTGTAATGTATGTGTTTGGCATCAGGGCCTCAATTCTTCATTTCTAAATGAGAAACTTCCTGTAAAGCATGGTAACAAAAGATAATGGTGTTGCCTCTCTTTAGTTTTGCTGCTTTTGTGTCAAAACACTTGTCCAGCACCAAACATAAAAATATTACCATCCTATAAAACAGCAACGAAACCATTGTGGCAAGAGGTTAAGGATTTCTCCCTAAACTTAACCCAAGAGATGTGTAGCAGAACAGGAAACTGTGTTCTGCTTGGGAATCCATTTCAGAGGACAAGCAACATCTGACCTCTTGAGATTGTATGGTCTTGGAGCCAAACCCCTTGAACAGGTGCACTGTTTCACCCACTCTGATACAGGGGAACCATCAATAGCACTGGGTTGTGGGATGCAGTGGAACAGGAGATTCTGATGATAAATCTATTTTTGCTGCTTATGTATTTAAAATACTGGCAAGACTTGTAGGTTTTCAGACACTGGAAAAAAATATAAAGTAAAAACTATGATGCTGTAGGCTTCTGCCTTCATGTATTACTTGAGTTTTAATCAGAGATCATACAGAATTAATAGTATGAGTGATTAGCCTCACCCATGCCTGTGACAAGACTAGATGGCTTTTAATGTGCGTTGCATTTTTGAATGCCCAATTCCTTCTTCCCTTCCCTGTCCATCTGTCTCGTTCGTCTCCCACAGTTTAGAGATAGAAGTTTATTATATAGTTCTTTGCTATTTAAAGTTAGTTAAACAAACGCACTTTGCCGTTGTGATGTCTGGTACCCTTCCTAGAGTGACCCGGGTTACCGCCAGAGCACCATCAGGAAACCTTGTTTACTGCCACCTGGCTTAGTCGGGTTTTCCTTGAGCGCATTATTTTGCGTATTTAATTTTTTTTCGGTCTGTGGCCATCCAATTGTCTTCCATATCCCCGATTCCCGTGTAATATTAATGAGCCCTCGCAGAGCGCACAGTGCGCTCTTTGTTCGTACGGGGGAGGGGGAGAGGGAGCGGGCGGGATGTCGCGCCGCAGAGGCAGCAGCGAGCGGGGGTGGCCGAGGGCTCCTCGTTCCCCTTCCCCGCCAGGCCCCTGCCTGGAAGAGCGCTGCAAAGCCGCCGTGTGAGGGAGGGCTGTGGCGCGGGAGCCGCCGGGGCTGGCGGCCGCAGGTGGCCCGCGGTGACAGCCGTGTCACATGATGGCTGCCAGCGCGGGCTCGGCCACCCGCGCGCGCGGGCTCCGCCGGGAGCATCCCGCCGCTCCCGGGAACGTGAGGGCCGGGGGTGCCGGCTGGAAGGAGGCCGCCCTGCTTCGCCCCCGCCTTCGTCGCCGAGCGGGCTGAATTCCCGGCGGCCGCGGCTCGGAGGTGCCCGGGGGACTCGGTGATGAGACGGAGCCGCGAGTGCGGTGGCGGACGGGAGGCGGATGGATGGCACTGACGGGCCAGGGCAGCGCTTGGCTCACCGTGAATTACATTGATTTGCTCTGCAGCGAGCCCTGCAAGAGACGAAGGAGCGGAGAAGACGGGCGCTCTTTCCTGGAGCAGAAATCCCAGGCTGTGCAGAACTGTGGGGCAGGATTTGGGTTATGAAACTCCGGGCCAGCGGAAACGCAGCCTGGTGCAAACCCCGGCACTGCTGTCCTTAAGGTGCTTTCTGTGCTCCTGTTGCTAGGATTAAAGCTTTTGCATTGCAGCATGGAGAGTCTTTTGTTTGAGTTAAATTCAGACCTCTTGATATGTCACCTGACAGTCTTGTGGTTTTGGATGAATATGGCTCATTGCTATTATTAACCTGAGTTGGCAGCCAGGCACAACAGGAGTTTATAGGGATTTTGAAAACTGGAACTGCTCAGGGGACAAAGATGCTTCCCAGGTATGGTCACTGCACAGTTCTTGAGATTGTTTTAATTATTTGAAAGCTTATTATTATCCCTGTGATGAAAATAGTTCTTTTCCAGAGATATAAATCTTCTAGAGATTTATTTTTTTATGATTCTTACTATAGTACTATAGTTTTATGCTAAAGGGTGGTTGTTTTTTTTTTGCCTGAATTGAGTTTATCTTGTAACTTTGCAAAGGGAAGTGCAGTCTGCTTGAATAATGTAATTTTGTGCAGTGCTACTGAATTTAACTGACAGGAGCTGTGAATCGTGTGTGTGTGGTTTTAATTACAACATATTTCAGGCGACCATGAAACCTGTATGTGTATGTGCAAATATTTTCATGCATATATGTTCCTAAATCAGTTAAAACCTGAACAGGTAATTTTTGAAATTGCTTAAGTGAAGTAGTCCCAAAAATATTTTATGAAATTATCAACAGTGATTGTAAATTCTGCAAGGTGTGTGAATTGCAAAGTTATTCAACATACTACACAGCTTTAACAAAACCTTCCCACCAATTTATTTTCAGTATAACACTCCAGATTATGATTACTGTGTTGACTAGTCTGTACCTAACCTGTCAATGTTATGTCTTTGCTTGTGGAAAAGCATCTGATTCAGCATCTGATTGGACTTTAGAGTATAAATTAGGTATCTTAATGAGAGTCAAATGACTCTTATTAGAAGGGAGGAAAAAAAGAAACTAAAGTCATCTTCATATACAGATAAAGAATTGGACAGAACCAAGGAGCTTGGCAGGCAGTTGAAGTTCAGGTCCAAGTTTGTTATACCTGTGAAATACCTGGCTGACGCACTTTGTTCCTGGTGTACAGTATGTACTTAGTATAAGCAGCACAAGTTTCCTGGAGCTCAAGAAGTGCATCTATTCCAGGTGAGGATTGCTAGCTAAACTGGTAAATAATGAGACCAGCTTAGAGATGGAGCAGGAACTGACATCCACAGTGCTGCAGTGCCTGTGGACATGTCACCCTCTTTCAGGAGATGAAAAAGAAGGAGCTTGGATTTATTTTTTTGTATTTTAAAGAAACATTAAACAGAAAATTTTAAGGAATTTTTGTGTTTTAGTAATTTTTTGTATTTTAAAGAAACATTTACTTTTTTGTAAATATAATTTTGTAATTTTACTTTTTGTATTTTAAAGAAACAGTTTTGTATTTTAAAGAAACATAAACATTTAAAGTCACCACTGCACGCAGTCAAGGGTGGTTGTCCCTGAGATGATCCACCATCTGTCTATTCTTCCATACTACCCAGAACCCAGGTCCTGTGACTTCTGTGAAACCCCAGCTGAGGTCACCGTGGCAGAGGGCAGAGTCACTTGGGGCGCTGGCTGGGCTCTGCAATCCACCCTTGTGGGCTCCTTCCCTGCCTGGCCAAGACACAGATGCTGGTTTTCTGTGCAGAATCAGCAAGTGCTCACCACTACAGTCACATAGCCCTGACATGACCTCAGCTCTTGCAAAGACAAATGTCTTGCAAAATTTTTTCTAAGTATAGGCCCCGTGGTTTCTCTACTTTAGGGAACTTTCTTCCTCCTTGCAGCCTTATGGTTGTGTTACATCACCAGCACTTAAAAGGAATCACTCTCTTAAAATACCAGCTTTGCAAATGAGCCATGCAGCCTGGATCATCCTTGTCTTGTGAATCCTGAGAAAGTTCTCTTGTGTTTCAGGTGCTATTGTTAAAGAAATAAATAACCTGTCCATGCCTCTAAGAGAAGATGGTATTCCAAAGCTGCAAGCATCATTAACACACACTACAGTTGTTTTCATTGCTTCCAAATTAGTTGTGATCTTTCAGAATGGTCTGTGCAGCTGTTTGTGCAATAAGTGAATTACTGAAATGCAGTAAGATGGTATTACAGTATGTACAAGACCCTCCCCAGTAATCCTGTATACTCAACTTCTGTTGTATCTTCTCAAAGCCAAAAGAAAAAGTAATCTATAACAGATTTGGAAATCTGCAGAGGCGTTTGGGCAGAAGAAGGGAATTCTTGGTTGGAAAAGGCGTCTCAGGGCTGAGAGGAGTATGATAGGATGGATGGACTAGGCAAGGACCATTTTCCTTCCAGACTTGATCACCCTTTCCTGTAGCAAAGCAACTGCAGCATCCTATGTATTGGGCTGTATAGGTACAGGTGAGTGTGCTTTGATGTGGATGTACATCTCCATGGAATGTGGTGATAATCTGAAATCCCAGTGCACTCTGTGGAACAGTCTTGTATTTACAATGTTAGCTCTTCGTGACAGATGCAGCCTCTGTCAAAGGCTTGTGTAGAAGTTGGCTGGGTCTAAGCACCACTGCAACAAGGATAATACCTGGAGAATCATCTGCAGGTGCTGGAGATAAGCTCTGGTATCCCTGTGCCTCTGTTCTGATGCTCATCTAGCAGGAGTAAAAGATGTTTCCTTCTGCCAGAGCCTGTGAGGGGAGCATGGGACAAGGTGGGCCTGTCTGCTCTGCTGGGCGGCTCCTGTCACCCTTTAAAAAGGTGCTAACATGAAAACCATGCAGAACAGATAAGCTGGCATAAACTATAAATATCATTTGCGTAGATGCATTTAAAAATATCTCCAAGTGATTCATCACCAGGCAATTTTTATAACTATGGGTAACATGATGTAGGAAAACAATAGTTTGACTGATAGTTTCAACTTACTTTTTACATGTTTAATCCTATTCTGGTTTTGAGCAACTTTACTTTTTAGAAAACTTTTCCAATTCCTATGTGCTTAATATCTTGAATATTTTGCTTCTGTTGATTTAGTTTAAGATTTCTAAAGTATCTGTTTTTGTGAAAAAGTAACCAGATACTATCTAAGCCATGTTAATATAAACAGTTTTAAAAGTCAAGTCTCAGCCAGGAGGGAAGATAATACTAAGCTAAACCTTTAATGTAATGAAGGAGTGTTGTTCATGTTCTAGGTGAGAATGAGGAGGAAGGAATGTACTGGAATTCAGTTACAGGAGAAATTCTGTATTTTAATTGTTGGAGTGGTAACAAAGGATTTATATGTCTATTATGTTATCTATTAAAACTTGCATAGAGTGAAATAGTATCAATTTACAGTCATTCAGGTCTTGCTGAGAAATGTTGATAGTGGTAATAAACTCCAGAAACACAATAAAATTCATCCTTAGAGAGCAGTTGGAATTCTGGATTTCTGTGAATCTCTATATTAGAGGCATCAGGAAGAATGGAATGGATTTGTAAATATAAGCTACAGGTAACATTCTGTGATTGAAGGTAAAAAAGGCAGAAAAGCAGAAGGGATGAAAAAAGGAAAGAGCTGAACAACAGTGGGGCTTAAGTGTGAATATGCATTAAAATACCACTTTTCAGATCTTGATCTCATTGTTGCCAGTTTCCAATCATTCCATCATTAATCATAGGGAATTTTCCCTTTCTCCCCCAAATAATTATTTTTCTTCTGCACTCTGTACTTGCATGAGTGTCTGTGCAGGGGCATTGGATCAGATGCCCTCCAGGAGACCCTTCCAACTTCAACCAGTCTGTCATGGTGTGAGAGCTGAGTCTTGTTTCTGAAACATCCCAAACAGCATTTACACATCAACAGACTTATACTCCATATAGGTATTTTTGAACATCTGATTCTAGAGGAATCCCCACTTGTGTACTGGAGATCTCCACAGGAGCAGTCAGAAGGAATTTGTTTATCACTGGTTTTGTTCCATGCCCAAACTCACAGCACTGTGTGATAAAGTCACAAACACTTCTACTGGTGAAAGGTATTTGGGATTTTCTTGATGGTGATTTTTATGGGGTTTTATTTTTTTGTCTTGGGTTAATTTTGGGGTTTTTCTTTAGATTTAATCAATTTCAAGGAAAGATCAAAGAGTGGCGGATATGTCATGCAGGAAAAACTCCTTCTTAAGGAACTGTCATTTCCAGAGCAGTGTGGAAAATGAAGACTCACCTTTCATTAACATTGCTAGAACATTTGATTCTACGTCTCCTGGTTTTCCTGTAGGACTCTCAAGAAAACATCAGTTAAATGTCAAAGTTAGTTTCCATTTATAAACAGAACTAATTATATTCAGAAGATCTAGGTCAGTTTTCATCTGCCTGAAGAGGAGCGCTGGAGTGCTGCCCTGTTATATTTGTTTTGAGAATACCTCTTGCATGCAGGAATTTTGTTTCTGGGGATAATCTATTCAGATATCAAGCTTAACGGTATTTTAAATCTGCTAACAACAAAAGCAAAGCTCTGTGTCCTGCTTCCCCCTTGCTGGTGAGGGTGAGTTGGAGGTGCCAGGCTGCCTTCTGTTTACTGTGTGTCTGAATGAACTTTCCCCCAGCTCTCTGAAAGGCTTTTCTGGTTTGGGAAGTGGCCCACTATTGCCAGGGAATGCTTTTGCAAGGCTGTAATGTGCTTAAGGATGCTATTATGTAACAGAGATAGCACTTCTTTGGAATTATCACAAATTATGATGGATAATGGCTACTAAATGCTTGTCTAGAGAAAGTTAAAATGTCATGTGAAGAAGCTGAGAAGTAAACAAGCTCTTGTTAACTTCATCAAATATGTTTCTGAATACAGCAAGAGTTTTATATTCAGCTTTCTCTCCTCTTAGTGTGAAATCTGCTCTTGGAGCTTTTTATAAGTAAACTTTACTAAGATCTGGAACAGCTATTGCCTTCTTTGTCAGTAATTTCAAAGTCAAATATCAAAAGTACTAGGTAATGGAAGACATGCTTTTGTCTGAGTGTGAAGGACTTCCAAATGTGTTGCAAGGGTGGAGCAAGCAATAGGACCCTTTTGGCAAGCAGTTCATTTTTATTGTCTCACAGTTTCTTTATAGGAACCACAGTGGCCTGTCTGGAAAAAAAATATTAGCTTCTGGACTTCCACTGATTTCACTTTAATATATGGAGGCTGTTCCTCCAGGAAGCCAGTTTATTCAGTGGTCATCCTCACTTCTAGCCAAAGTCATGCTCTTAGCAGTTACCATGGCCAACTCTAGTGCCTTCGTGCCTCTCACTTGGTAACACCCCAGGCATGTGTCAAACTAGGGATTTGTTTTTTCTTACATTTTCTGAAATGTATGATGGTGTTAATTAGGAGACCTTCCAGTAAGTGTAAGCTTGGCTCTGAGTTTGTCACTGTACATGGGTTTTGGTACAGAATTTGCTCCGTTTGGTGTCTGCATTTTGTGTAGGCATTTTTTGCTGTGGGTAACACTTGGCTTTAGGTGCTCAAATGAGAGGGAGCATGGCTCTTTGCCCCCAGATCTTGACATGAAGTTATTTTGGCTCAAGTTGCTCAAGTTTTTTTTCCTTGTAGTAGTTTATTTGGACATTTATTACACACCATCTTCTCTGCAGCTTCCGTTTTTCTCTCTTGTTGCTAAATGGTGGGGATGGGCAGATTAGGAAATAGATTCCATCTTAGGAGAGTGTGTAACTGTGTCTTTGTGCTTAGTTTCACCTCACTGGGAATGCAATAGCTGTAATACTGTGTATTACTAGCTGTAATACTTGTATATTGTGTATACTATACTGAGCAACCTTAAAAACTTCTGATAGGTGATGATGGCTTTGGTGATCAAATGGATTTTCTGCTGTTACAGGACTTGACTTGTTGGTCATATAAAGTGTGGGTGCAGAGCAGAAAACCCTTTGGGTGCTGCTTTAGGGGAGAGGAAAATTTACTGTTGTCTTGGAGTGTAACATGCCAGGTTTAACCCATGTTGTGAGTGTCTTTTTGCTGAAATACATGTACAGCTTCTTGCAAATTAGGATTCTGTATTCTTCATTAATAGCTTGTTCCAGTGCCTTGTTTCTGGCTTCTTGAGGTTCACGCTAACACTGCTTGCCTAAAAGCTAAGAATAAGGAAGACAGAATTTCACTTGATCTAGGAAATGGCTTGTAAACTAGCTGAAAGATGATTCCTGGTAGTTTCATGGATACAGCAGGGATCTTGTTTCCTATCTTCCAAGAACTGAGATGGTATCAGTGAAAATGGATTCCCAAGCCAATGGATGACAATTCTTGCTGGGCTTTAAAGTGATTGCTGGCTTTTTAAAATGGAAATTTAAGACAGTGACTACAAAGCACCCTTAAAGGGAAGATTATGGAATGATCTCCAAGCCTGATCCCTGCAAGTTCTCCCTTTAAGACCTCTTTGGAGTAGTGGCACTAGGGAAGGTTCTGAGGCTTCAGGAAAGCTCCTTCCCTTGGAAACCAGTTTGGGAATAGGTGTGTTAAGACTGCTTTGTATGGTTTGCTGACCATGCCCTTGAGTCACAGTGGCTTATGTGGAGAAAGCCAGATGGTTCTCCCAAACCACCCTTGGGTTTTTTTTTTTTGTGTCTTTAAAGACAAAAGCTAAGTTCTGTGATATTGATTTTAGATAGCTGGAACTTGAAGAAAACATCACAAGACAGAGCAGAAGATGCTGCATGCATCATTTTGTACAGTTGTAGAGGATTGGTGCAGTTTATGACAGTGTAATTTGGCACATGTGAGGGAAAGAAAAGAAAACAAAGGGCATAGTTCTGGCTACAGGATCAAAGGCTTTGATGAAATGGCATTGAATTTGCTTGACTCTATGTTTTAATCAAATTGTATATACAGATAATGTAGAAAGAGCAGTGTAATAAAGTGTTGTGGTAATTGATCCTTCTGCTCTTTTCTTTTTTAATTAAAGCTGGCCTTTGCCGGAGTTTGACCCAAGTCAGATCCGACTAATTGTGTATCAGGACTGTGAAAGAAGAGGACGGAATGTCTTATTTGATTCCAGTGCTAAAAGAAAAATAGAGGATGTTTCAGTGTCGGTGAGTATTTTGCTAATTTACATGTTTATAGTTGTATTTTTTTTCAAATGACCAAATTGATTAATTGCTTATGCTCTGTTTTATTCACACTGACATGTAAACGTTGATTAAATGCAGGGCTATATTTAAATGCTTGTTAAGTTGCAAATTATTCAGGCTTCAGTGGTTTCACTCTTACCAGCTTTAAATACTATAGTGATCTCTTTATTCTGGGATTTATCTACTTTCTGCTTCTTCAGATTCCTTCCTTGGGCTGCAGCAGGCAATGCTGGGCGTTGAAACAGGGCATGAACTGGGATTTATTGATCTGGTTTTGTGCCATGGTGGGCTCTGGATTCTTAATCAGAAGGTCCCCCCAGCCCCAAGTTAAGCCCCATTTGCTTAACTTCTGCTAGTTGTTGTTTGTATGCTTTGCTGACAGTTTTTTGACATGAAGTTACTTGAAAACTGTGTTTTTCCTTTAGGCATGATTTGTATGGTAATCTCTTAATTGAAACTGTAATGGATGCGGTCAAATGAGAATACTACTTTGAAGGGCTCAGTCCAGAAGATTAATTTCTGGCCACAGTGCTACTGAAAGTGGTGGTGTGAGGCTGGGCAACTTATTTTGCTGCTTTGAACTTACTTTTCATCATTTCTAAAAGCATTCACGAACCATTTTAAGCTTTGCAAGCAGAAAGCACGATGTGAATTGAAATTAATGATTCCAGCTGCTTTTACCTATAGAACTTAGAGAGGTCCTTCTGTAAGCAGGAGTACACAAAATAACACGTTACCCCAAGCCCTGGTTTTTCTGTTGAGTATTGGAGTACAGCAAAAATACTTTTCATCCAGCTTTCCAAACTCTTCCAGCCTGGTGCTCTTAACCCTGGTCTCATGTGCTGTGTCCAATATCCAAACCTTTGGAGTCTGTGTCTTACCAGGCACAAACTTCCAGGTTTCTCCATGGCTTATTCCAGTGCTTTTATACCCATGAATCAAGATCCTAATTTCCTAGGTTTTACAGAGAATTTGTGAAATAAAGTAAGTTTCACAGATGTTAAAAAATTGCATCTTTCTTTTTAATTTAAATTTCTTAGAATGGTTCTGTTAGTTCCTGTTCTTCCTTATGTTCCTGCCAGGAAAACAGGTTTTTAAAGACAAGTGATCTTTAGAACTGGTTTATTGGTATGAATTGTTGGCTGTGCTTATCCCTATTATTTCATTAATAAAAATAACTTACAGTATAAATCCTCTTGTGAGATTTAAATTAATTTCTTGAAAGTCTAAAACCTCTTTAAGATAGATGTGTACTTGCACACTGAACTTGCAAACTTCACTGTTTTGGGTTACTTCAGAAAGCTCATTGACTGTGGCATCTCAACAGCAACAGAATAAATGGCTGATAGTGGAGCTGATATGAGTCCATATTAATCTTTCCTTTTTCTTTCCTAAGGGGGAAGAAAACAGCTGTAGTCACCCTATCCACATGAGACTAGTGGAGGCAAACTTTCCAGGGCATTTGAAAGGCCCAGAAGTCATGTCTAGGAACTTGATACATTTATTTTTCATAGTATTAGGATCCTTTGAAAGAGGATAGATACGTTGAAACATTTTCTTGCCATGTACCTGCTTTCTGTAGCATTCAGATAATGTCATGTCAGGCAAAACTTTTCTCATAAAACAAAAGTTTGCAGGTAGAAACATGCCAGAGTCTTCAGCTCAGCTTGATGTGAGCTCAGTATGGGCTTGTGTGGTTAGCAGGAAGTAATGGCCATTTTCAGGGAATTGCATTGTTAATTTCTCTCACTCTTTATCGTGATTTTCACTAGCAGAGACACACTCTGCTTATACAGAGCCAGATCTTGGCTCTAAGCACATTCCAAGGCACTTTTGCCCTTTTGCAGCCAGCCATGTGTGGGCTGGGCACTCTCCCTTCTGAAAGGGTATCTGTTCAGCACCCCTCAAAAAAGCAAAGCCTTCTGCATCTCTTCCCCCTCACCCCCCATTTCCTAATGTGACTTTACACCTCTGGACCTACAAATAACACTGGGGAGACATCTGCAAGGGTGCCTGCCAATGGCCAGACTGTTCTAGTTCAAGTCAAATCAGTCTAACACAGATAATCAAGAAAGTTTCCCTTTGCTTTATGGTGTGGTGTTCCCATTTTCTGTTGTTTATGAGACATGAAAGCAATTATAATTTAAGAGTAGTATGCCTGCAGCAAGGTGAGATGTATTTTGGTCTATTTCCTACATATGTCAAAAGTGGTGTGTGATGAGCTGAGGTTGAACATGGCTCAGGCTTTTGAAAATTGCAAGGGAAGATGTTGTCATAAAATTTAAGGAGCATCAGAGAAAATCTTTGCAGACACAGATGTTTCAAGAAATAAAACAATAAGCTCTGGCTTTTTGATCAGTGAAAATGGCTGAGTTTGTGCTAACACCAAACTGGGCTTACATTAATAAAGCATTACTAGCTTCATCTTACCTGTGTGGGAAATGTGGCTATAATACAAATAAGGACCTTGTGTTTTCATTGGATATTAAATCAGCCTCTTCATATCTTCAGTAAAAGTAAATATTAGCTAGATAAGAATTTGGGGAGGGTTTTGCACAGTGGGACACTGAAGGCAGTCACAAGTTTGCAGTGCGGCCATTACAATATTTCAGCTGCTCAGGAGAAGTCATGATTCCCCTAGTCTTGCTAGAGTTAAACTTGGCGAGGGAAGCTGAGCAGCAGGCTGATGACGAAGGGCTGGCAGCTATTCCTAACACTGGGAATGTTGGCCCAAGGCTGTGCCAGGCAGAGATCCACCTCAGGCAGCTGTGGGCATTTTGCATGTGGGAGCCAGAGAGATCCTCTTGGTCAGTCCTACACCTTTTTTGGTGCTAAGCAGGAGAGGTCCTTCCCCAGCTTTCCAGGGGATGGGCTATTGATCAGCTGGGCTCTGGAAGCAGAGGGGAAAGGCTGCTGTCTCCTGAGCATTAGAAAATTGTGTGTGTGAGTTCTGCCAGGGTATCCCAGAGAATGGCTGCCTCTTCCAGCTCTGTGGCACTAGGTCATGAGCAAATGCATCAGAATAGGCATTTGCACATTGAATGTACCAGGGCAGCATGTGGTATGAGGAACAGGCATTGCTGATGCCTTTACTGAACAGCCTCTGTCTCCACCCAAGCATTCACATCCATTGGATTTTTGGGTACCAAGGAACTTCTATGGGCAAGCTTGTAGGTGTGAGCTACTGTCTCCTCTGGAAACTTATTATTTTCCTTCCTCATAGCAGTTAGTATCTCATTTCTAATGAGACTCTTTTACTTGATGTGCAGATGATAGTATAACAACCTTAGACTGGTTTCTGCTGTTAGGTTCTTTCCTGTGCTCCTCTGCTCCTTTAGCTCTGACACCTCCTGTCCTGCTCTCTGTTCCTGGGTGTCACAGCCCTGCTGTCCTCCCTGTGCTGTGGGCTATACTGAGTTCCTGAGCCAGGAGCTGTGTGTGAACACAGGTGTGCTCCTGAAAAAGCTGTGGTAATAGGCCTCCTTTGAATTTCAAATAAGGACAACAGGCAGCTCCTTTTCCTCAAGGTGCAGTAGCCAGGTGGCCCAGCTAGTGCTGGGCTGCCAGTCTTGGCGTTGCCTTTCCCTGTGCTTGGCTTCCCAGCCTTGACACTGCATCCATACTCAGCTCAGGCTGGCTTGTGTTTAGCTGTGTGGTGCAGGAATTATGTCCCAGTGTGCAAAGGCCAGCTGAAGTATGATGAGTTCATCTCCAAGGGCTGGTAATTGACTGGGGATAAGGATGCCACAGAAATGGTGCCACAAGTGGGGAGTGGGGAGTGAAGTAAAGAAGCTGAAAAGGGGAACCTTGGATCATGGCTTCCCTTGTAGCAGGCAAAGTGAGTTAAGAGACAGGGATTAACTGTCTCATTTTAATGTTCATTCTCCTTTTTGTGTTGTCCAGTGTGGATTTATGACAAGACATTGGTTAACATTTGGGATCTGGCTGAAGAGAGGTGCTGATGGGACATGTAAGAGCTAAAAGATTTCCTAACTAAAGATCAGCCTAGAGGAAGGTTTGAAGTACAGGGAGGAAGGAGGGATGTCAAGGGACCATGAGGAGAAGAAGGGAGGAAGAAAGGAAGGACCTAAACTGCACTGTGCTGAGCAGAGATCTAGAGTTTGGGCATGTGGTAGGAAAGGGGGAAAGACAAGGAATCAGAGAAGGGTAGTGACTCGTTGCCAGGATCCAGAGGCAGAAGAAGGTTTTCAGAAATAGCATTTGTTTTAGCTTTCTGCAGAAATGAAAGAGAGACCTGAGATGCAGAATTTGAGATGTAGAGGTCCAGTAGTGAACTTCAGTTTGGAGAATGGAAAGTTCACTTCTTCCACTAGTTGTCTTTATCTTTGAATAATTTCACTGAAAGGTCACATGATACTTGATTTCCTTCAGCAGCAATTTCTTTTACTCCAAATGTGATATTTATCCCAAAGTAAAGAAATGGCATGCTGTTTGAAACAAGCAGGATTAGCCACATGTTCTGATATACTTCAGCACCGCATAAATGTTGAACAGGAAATTGCTTTGAGGATTAGTAATTGGATAGTGTGCCTTTTGCTTTTAGGTGAGTTGTGTGAAATGGAGACTCTGGACTCTCTCTGGCTCTCAGGACAGGTTTCCAGTGAGCAAAGTGGAGCAGATGGATAAAGCTGTAAGCACAGAGATCAAGTCCCACCTTCTTAGCTCTGCTTATTCTCTCTAAATAGACATGGAAAAATACTAGTGGAGTAAGGGAGCATGGGGTTGTCTTGATTTCTTTCACTGACCTCTGAGTAGGAGAGGAACTCGACAACCCTAGAAATAAAGGGAGATTGCAGCACTTGGGAGCTGCATTTTAAGAAAGATACCTGGATTTTTACATGAGCACTTGAAGGGGAGGAATGAGTGCCTATTCAGTTTACTCCCCTGTCTTAAATAGGTACATACATTTCATTGCACATACACACTAACTCCTATTAATACAACAAAAGAGCTAATTTACCTATTTTGAAATTTATTTTTTTCTGGAAAGCCTGTTTTGAAAAATAGGGATGGAGTTCTTGAAGAGTAGCAACTTCGCTTGGAAATAGTAATTTATCACTGCTATCACAGTGGTATTTGAGCACCTGCTGTTGCAGAGAGGTAGAAAAGCATACAATGGCATTTCTCTTCCCTTCTGTCACTCACTCACAGCCCTAACACACCTACACAGAGTCTGATTTAGTTCAACACACCAGGTTCCTTTCAACTTTCTTGTTATCCCCAAAGCAAGACCTGCCCGGCAGAAATTTCTCTTCATATTCACAGCACTGTGCATGTTTTTCCCCCTTGCTGAGGAGAATAGAGACTTTGTGTCAAAGAGTTAAAAGTCTGTGCTGACAGATGTGGAGAAAAGAGACTCCAGAAGAGGAACTGAGAAAGAAAACTACTTTGTACCCTGTACCCTATAAAGATATTTTACTCTAAAGTTTTCTTCAGAACTACCTGATAGGTCTCCAAGACTTTCAGCAAACAATAACCTCTAATGTCAGAACTGTGACTGCCAAAAGTCTTTGGAGCTGGGTGGTGTCTGCAGTGAGCTGGCAGGGAGGGAACAGAGTGTGACCCCAGCAGGGAGAGCAGTGTGGCAGCCAGGAGAGCTGCCTGTGGCATCCTTCCAGCAGATGTTCTGCTCTCCAGCAAAACGGGCATTTCAGAGCACTCCAGCACCACCCTGCCCAGGGATCAGATTTGACACAACTCTGTCTAATTGGGAAGAAAATTCACAGCTTTGAAACATCCCCTTGTACAGCTCTTATAATTAGGTTACTTTTACATTTTTGGAAACCTTGAATTTCTTTGGAATATTATGTGTGAATGCAAGTAATCCCACTCCTTTGATGCATAATATCTGGAGATTTGTAGCATCTAAAATTTCATTGACAGTTGGAGTCAGAAATTGCAGAGGACAGGTTCACTACAAGTACTTGATCTCATTGTCCAGCAAGTTCATCTTAAACACATGCTGAGTTTGTGAAAGAGCAAACACCGAAATTCATCAGTGATCTGTGTTTTAGGAGGGGTTTACTGTTCACAAGGTTCTGAAAAGTGGGAGCTGAAAGATTATGACCTCATTTAAAGACTCCTTGCAGGAGTTTTGGTTCATTAAACTCCACTGCAAAGATGAAACAGCCATTTTCCTGGTTTGCTATTTAAATTAGGCAACTATTACTTCAAGTTACCCAACCTCCCAGTGGATCTGGGAAAAGCTGCTGTAAAGAAACTCAGCCTATTCTTTTTAATACGTGGAATTTTATTTTCTCTTGTGAAGTCAGTAAATGCATTTCTACAATTTCAAGGAAGCTTAGTTATAATTGTAACATTTTAGAAGGAACTTTCAACATCTGATAGAAAATGCAAGCTGAAATGTGGTTTGCCTGCAAAAGCTGCTGTAACCCTGTGGATTGTATGTGGTTTTATCACATGATGCTTGCCTAGCCTAGGACATTGTTGTTTGTGTCAGAGATAAAATGCAATTCTAGTTCACGAGCTCCTACTGAAGTCATATGATGATCATTCACATGTTCCAGCCTTTGTGCACTGTGCTCAAGCCACAGATCCTCAGTAGCCATTAGCAAATCTACATATTGCAGGATTTCAGCGAGCTCTCCACTGTATGGAAAGGAGAGGACACTGCTGTGTGTCAGGAAGGCACAGGGCTGGGGGAAAGTGAGCACTTCCCTCCCTTCTGCCATGGAATTACTCATTTCTCTGCACATTTTTTCTTGAGGCTTTCTGTGGCAGCAGCTCTCTAAGGGAGGAGCAGTGAAGGCTGCCACGTGGGGCTTTATAATCTTGACCATTTTCTGCTGCTTTGCTAAACCTTGCCCACAGTTAGGGCCAAATTTAAGTCTCCTGTCCCTAAAAAAATACAACCTGGACAACCTAGGACAGAGGCATGGGACTCCCATCCCTCCACAGCAGTAGGGTCAGTCATCTTTTTGGACAGCTGTTGCTGATTGTTGAGAAGTCATGAAATTACTAATGTGTGCATTGGCTGTTTCACACTTTTCTTTGTGCCTTTTCCTTAAAGTTTGAGACATGGTCATGTATTTGCTTGAAGGGGAAGCTTGAGTTAGGGAGCTGTGAGTCCAGAGATGAAGCTGTGACATATAACAGCACTTTGTGTTCCCATCTGTCCACTAAATCTTGCTTTCAGCAAGGTTTGCTTCCAGCTTGCTCTTACTGTTTGGTAATTGGGTAGGAAATGGTAAATTAAGGAAGTTTTAGGACAGAGTTAGTGTGGAATTTTGAGCAGTGTAGACTAGTTCTGTCTCTTAGTGCTGCCCACCAGCAGATGTAAATAATGCCAGCCTTGCATGGGTGTGCTGAAGTGTAACAAGTGTGTGAAAAATACATTGAGATATTTAGGTCAAGATGGTTGGCAATGCCAATGCTGCTGTAAACTGCATTAACTCGGTGGATGCTGATTCTGCTCAGGATGCTGGGATTCTCAGGGGGAATCACAAATTTTTTAAACAGTGAATGAAGCACAGTGAAGCATTGCCCATGCCAGTGATCAATAATTCTCTGTGTGTAGAATGGACACAGATCCTGTCAATCCTTTACATCAATTCCAGCTCCATCTGGGCCCTCTAAACTCTCTTCTCTGCTGTGCATTCTCTCTGAATCTCTATCAGAATTTACCTCTTGGATTGATTCTCCACAATTTTGTGAATATTTTCTGACTTCTCTAACACTGTGTTTTTTAGCTCTGTCCATTTTCAGCCTCACAATTCCCTCATACATAAAACAAGGAATGTGTTACCTCTCTACCATTCTTGAGAAAGACTAGGCGGCTTAGCCATAGCTAGGGAGAGATCTGTGAAAAACAGGATCTTTTCTCTCCACTTGGCCTTATAACATGAATCTCCTGAGTTCTGTTATTCTTGTTTGTGTTATTCAAGTGTTATTCTTGCTTGATAATTAATGGTGAACTGCTTCTTCCTGTGTGCTGCTTACACTCCTGTGTCATCTCCACTCTGGCAAGCACAGGGAGTAAGGTGGACATTGCCATCCTTCCTTTAAATGCTTTGGTATCATCCTCTCTCCTAATCCTGGGTCTGAAAAAGTCTGGTTAGGAAGATGAAATTGTACTATTTGAACTGTTTGATCCTGGCTAATTGGAAGTAAAAGAGCTCAGCTTTTCTTTGGGCAGCCAGGCTGCAAGAGACATGGGTGTATGTTCCATTACCTGTTTCCTGGGGCATGAGCCTTTCAGCTGTTAAATATCTTACCTAAACAGGTAAGTACAATTATGCTAACAGTGATTTCAGATCATGGGTCTTAGTGTGTCACATGTGTTGTCTTTATTTCAGAAACTCTGCAGTGATGCTCAAGTGAGAGTTTTTGGGAAATGTTGCCAGCTAAAGCCTGGAGGAGACAGTTCTTCTTCCTTGGATAGTTCAATCAATTCATCCTCCTCGTTCTCTGATCAAAAAGAGCAATGCCCAAAATACCAGGTAAGTTGCTTTTTTTTTTTTTTGGTCATTACCTTTGTCAAATGCTAACAGCAGTTGAGGTATGAATGTTTTGAAATACTGGAAATGAGAAGCTCACAGCAGAGAGCAGTTTTCAGTCAGAACCAAGACCTTGGTTATGACTCTGGAATGTTTAACATTGTAGCTTTGAGCATTATAAAGTCCAAAACCAACCAGCTGGTTCTCTCAGGATGTGTCTTGAATGGCAGTGATTTCTGTAGGGCATTTGTTCCATTTTGTGATCCAGGTGATAACACTGGTTTGGTGTGGTAAGACTAGGCACAAATTTCTTGGTGTAGATTAAGTACTTTATTTTATTGACAAATTCCAGAGAAATAACAGAGAGACATTTTCTGATAGTCTGTGTACACAGCTTTATAAGGGATTCAGTGCACTTGAGTTCCGTTTTATGTAAGAGATTTTGGCCATGAGAGTAGCTGGAGTCATCTGACGTGGATATATTTTTGTCATCTCTCCTTCCACGGATCACAAGTGTTTTATATTAAGCCACCCTAAAATAGAACTAAGCCCTTTTCACTCTTTGTAATGAAGTAATTGTGTGTTTGAGGGGAGCTGCTATCTCCACAACCTGCTCTGGAGTACAATACTACTGATGTCCTAATCTCCCATAGATAGAAATGAAGAACCTTCCAGTTCTGACTTTCCTACTGTCAAGTTAACTCCTGCTATATTTGGCAAGCTGTGTATTCTTGTTTTCTCTTTCTCATCACACTCTTTTCCACAGCTTGGGTAAGGTGGCCCAAGATGTGTTTTCCGTTCCTCCCTTCCTGGCAGGCCATTTAACTGCGGTTATGAAAGGAAGAGACGTTTCTGTCAGCAGCTCCTTTCCAGCACAAATCAACATCCTTTGTGCACTGTGTCCCCAAGAAAAACCATGCCACTCACTACCCAGAAACTGTCTCTCCTCCAGAGCAGGCTCCATGCAAACAATGCTCAATTTTACTAAAGAAAATTAATTTTAGTGTTTGGCATGAGCATATATTCCAACCCTGTGGAAGGTTTTCCCTTTGAAGCCGCCATTTCCTCATGTGCATCACTCACTGAAAATCTTACTGAGCTGAACTGAAATCACAGTGGCTATGTGAGTGTGCCACACACTTTCAGCTGAAGTTGGTCTTCCACAGCATATTTATTCTAAACTATTTACTGCATTCATCAGACTCCTTCCAGGCTTCTTCAGCAAGTGAGCAGAGAGACAAAAATGTGCAGTAAAATTTAGTATTGGGTATGCAGAACAGCCAGAGTAAATTTGTCCAGTCTTCACTCAGCCTAGCATTTCCTATGTTCTAACTGCTGTGTCTGTAACCACAGAGGTTACTTACTGGATTTGCAAAATTTGTAAGTTCTCTTGTTAGTTTTTTATAAGGCTATAAAATGGAAGTTCAAATAATATAACACTATGGGATTTTTTAAAATACTGCTTTATATTTTCTTGTTTAAATACACTTTGATTATACATGAGCAACTTTAATTGCAAGGTGAAATACAGAGGTTTTGTTCCAGGCTTCCATATTTGTAATTATGTCCCATATTTAACATCTATTTTTTTGTTGTCTTTTTAATTTACAGATATACCTAGTTATTGACAGGACAATATGTACCATAAGAGAAGTATTAAAAGCTGTAAATATGTTCAGAAATGTAATTTCCAAATCATGCAAATCTTACTACCTCTAATATGCTAATGTACAATCACAAATTGTGAGGTATTTTATGATCAGTTTTTATGGGAGCTCTAAACTGTGACCTGAGGAATTTGTTTGTGTCCAGGCTGTCAGTGCTGCAGTTTTGCCAGGTGCTCCTTGGCTACTTTTTGTTTGAGTTCTTAATGTTTAACACCTTTCCCCAGATGGTTGCACTCTGCTTTGGTCTTGAGTAACTTGTATTTTGCAGCACTAGAGGCCCAAAGAGTTGAGCTGTAACAGTGTTTCCATACTAAATACATTAAATATGTGTCTTTGGTTATGCATGGTAAAATTATTGTTATTAAGTGTAGATGAAATGCCAGACTGAACAGGCCATGGGCTCATCTTACCACGCTCTTTGCCTTCAGCAGGGCTTGTCTGTCTTTCAGAGGAAAGGGAAACCCCTATAATTAAATTTGAAAGCTGATTTTCACTTTAATTTGCTTGTCTGACAAAGAAAATCAATACTTTAAGGTAAAGTATTTTGACTGAGCTTTAGATTTATATTTTCACAACAGCAGAAAGTTGAAATCAAAACCCACCATCAAGGGCTTGACATTTGATCAGAATTGTGTCCTTCATTTGGAGATCTGCAACAGATTTGAAAACAACAATCATAGCATGAGGCTGTAGTAATTTGCAGTGTTCTTAAGTCAGGATTTTGTGATGCTGGCAAGCCTGTTATTTCCTGGAGTCATTAGCATCTATGCTGAGATTTCCTTGGAGCTGCTGGGTCATACTGACTGGTTTTAAATTCCAGTTTTTCCAGTACTGCCTTACAGTGCACCTGAGCAGTGGGATGTCCTGGGAGGCAGAGATGGAAATTTCACTGAGATCCAGCTAATGATCAGCTTTTCCCTGTCATTGAACACTTACCTCAGAGTTGCACCCTTGTTTTTCCAGTTGTGGTTTCTGCTTTCAGCCATCCCCTCTCCTTGCAGGGATAGATTTCAGAGGTTAAAAGTATGGCTATAGTTAAAAGTATCATCAGCTTAACTGACAGTGTTTGAAAGGAGCTAAAAATTGAGAAATGTTGTGTGTTGCCTTTTGGCTGATGAGCATTTCCTTGTTCCTGCCCTTGTCCTACAGGCTGTTGTGAGCAGAAACACTGAGTGGGATGTTCATAGCTGTTCCTGCTCCCGGTGGGGGTCTCTGGTGGGGACACCCTGCCCTTGGTTGTGCTCCAGGCTCACTGTCTGACACTGGCATAGGTTGCCCAGAGAACTGGAACTGTGGCTGCCCTACCCCTGGAAATGTTCAAGGCCAGGCTGGACTGGGCTTGGAGCAGCCTGGTCTAGGGGAAGGTGTCCAGGCACATGGCAGGGGTTGAACTGGATGAGCTTCAAGGTCCCTTCCAACCCAGACCATTCTGTGACACTGTATTTCAGTCCTGTGTAGAATACATGGTTATTCAGGATACTGGTTGTTCAGAGCTTGGATAAGGAATACGGAGAAGCACTGAGCATCTTCCAGCAGGATTGTTTCTGTGAGTGGTTTAAGGGATCTTTTAGAAGGATTACTCCAGGGAATGGAGTAATTACATGCTATCACACACCTTGAAGGAAACATGTTGCTCTTTTGCACAGTGCCAAACTTCCTCACCTGACAACTGGCTGAGCTCTGTTAGTGAGTGATCACCACATTTTAAATTATTCAGGGCAAGGTACAAGTAGAGACCCAGCACTAATGTTCTGCTGGCCTAGAGGTGAAACAGCCCTGGACAAAGGGACAGTAATCACAGTCATTGAAAATTCACAAATAAGTCTGTCTGCAGTACAGTTGTCTTGAGTTGATTGCCCAGAGTAATTTTTTTTAATTTTAGGGTTTTGTTTGCAGAATTTGCCCTAGCCCATGATGCAGCATAGTCATAGGCTCCTTGGTATTTATCCTATGTGCCTTACAGCAAGCTCCTGCCACCAGAGAAGCAGAAATTGCACCACTTCAGCCTGGCATCATGATGCTGCAGCTCTTTCCTGGTGCCATTACAGAAGCACCAGGGAGAGATTCATCCCATATAAAATATCATCCATGGATAAATTATGGATCAGTCTTTGTCAAGTAAACATTAATCTTATTTGGTTTCATTGCACAGTCTAACATCTTCAGTGAACTGGTGATTCTTCTTGTCAAGGAGGAACAAGGTTTAGGCTTAATTCAGTAAGGTGTGTTAACACATTCTTAAAAGTTTAGTCCCCTGGCTCAGTGCTGTTGGAATCTGCTTCCTCTCACATAGGTGGCTTTAGTTTGTTGCATGGTTTTAGTGATTGAGCTCACAGCCAGTGTGAAGATCACTTTCTCTGTTAGCATTATCTTAATTAAACTGTTCAACTTAGCATATTCAACAGTGTTCCAGCAAGATATTTTGCATATTAATATTTTAAATAAAGAATATTTTCTCTCTTGTATGTTGCCTCAGTAGAAGTGCGCCTCTAAAATGATTAAAACAAATGTTGGTGGGTTTGTTTTTTGCAGGGTTCTCGGTGCTCCTCAGATGCCAGCATGCTTGGAGAGATGATGTTTGGCTCTGTGGCTATGAGCTACAAAGGCTCCACATTGAAAATCCATCAGATCCGGTAAGATGAACTTTTTGCTGCTGCTGTTTTCAGAAGACTCACTCTTAAGTGCTGATAACTGATGAACTGAATGCAAAAAGTGCAGAGTAAAAGGGATTCCTGTGTTTGCTTTAAAGTCAGTCTGATGTAATTTTTGAAATAAAAGGCTGTTATGTTATGTTAAAGTCAGTAAAATCTGGAGAGCTGTGAAATGGAAGGCAAAGCCTGTCTTGGCACTGTTTCTGACTGACATCTTCCCTCCTGTTCTCCAGCTCCCCTCCCCAGCTCATGCTCAGCAAGGTGTTCACAGCTCGCACGGGAAGCAGCATCTACGGCAGTCTGAACACGTGAGTCCACTACACTTTGTAGCTATTGCACAGAAGTAGGTGAATGTAACAGCACACAGGATTTTCTTTGGACTCTACAGATTCTTTCTCTAAGAAAATAACTCCTTGCTACATCCTGTCAGTAATGTCCTCACTTTTCCCTCCTGGCTGTCTTCACCTCAGTTGGCTCTAAGGGAATGAATGAACCATTCCTTCCTTGCTGATATGGTGAAGCTTGATATTGTAAGGTACAAAAGTACCTACCTGCAACCTAGGGGATTCAGTCCAAGATGAAGAAATAGGTGTTACAGAAATACCTGGCTTCAGAGGGTTCCATGTTTAGTTTTCTGTTATTAAGTGACCCACCTGAGAACGTGGCTTAGGCTATGAAAGCTTCTTCTAGTGGAAGCCTGTGTTCTTACCTTGTCTGTTCCATTTTGGCTATAATGAACTGCTCTCTGTTCGACTGAAATGCAAATCACTGGTGTTGTTTTATGTTTGTTACAGGTTGCAGGACAGTCTTGAGTTCATTAATCAAGACAGCAATACATTAAAGCCTGACCACAATACAATTATGAATGGACTTCTTGGGAACATAGGTAATTGCAAACAGATTTTATTTGCTGATATCTTTAATTGAGTAATCATAGATTCTAGAATATGCAGATCTTTTAAATAGAATCAAATTTAAAAAAACCTAAAGATGTAACAGAAAATTAATGCTGATGGAGCTTGAAAAAGAATAGATTGGACTGTTCAGGGAATTAGCAGTCATTCAGTATACACAGCTGCATATGTGCATATAAAATACATAATAGAAATATTTATATATACTTAAGTTCAAATACAGAAAATGTTGGAAAATAACATTCTGTAGAATTTCCTGAAGAGTGTATCTCTGATCAGGCAGGATTGATTCTGCCTGGCTCAGTTCCCCAGTTTTATTTTCATTAATAATTCTCATTCTGCCCTGTACTCTGCCCACTTGAGCACATGTAGCCACGTGTCCTGTATGAGTCTCAGTTAACCTTGCACAGCTGCCCTGGAGCTTCAGATCAGATTAGACAGAATATCTTTGTGTTCTCTGCTCTGGCTGACCATGGGAGCTAAGCAGTCTTGAGAAACCATCTGGCATCCTCAGTTCTCAGCTTCCCTGGGAGAGCTAAGGGTGGAGGCTCCATGAACATTAGATAGCAAAGGTCTTGGCTTTTCCTCTTGGTAACAGTTGAGTTGATAGGACTGGACTTCAGTGCTTGGTTGTCCAGTGTAGCAGCCTGATCCATGGCTCTACACCACATCCTCCCTTTCCCTTCATTTTGATTGTTGACTTTCCAAGCAAATGTCTGTTGTAGGTGGAATAAGGGGCTTACTTTCACAGTTGCTTCCCAGGATATTGCTGTATGTAAAATATGCTTTTATAGGGTTGGAAGTAAAGGAATGTATTTGATGACTGTGTTGTTCTTAAATGGGTTTCTGACTTTGGTCCTTGGGGCTGTTTACTGCTTTCCTTCACACTGACTTTGCTAAGACTGTGCCCAAGCATGGGCTTAAATGCTTCTCAAGCTCATGAGCTATATACCTCATTAAAATAATTCACAGTAGCCCATTTGTAAGGGAAACCAATTAAGGGTGTAAGAACCTATTATCTATTAAAGGCTTCCTGAGTTCACTAAGTCAGGAAAGTTAAAAAAATGGCATTTTTCTTAATACTCAGTAGTCCTTTCTGACTTGAATTGCAATTTTCACAGTGAATGAGGTGCCTGATCTAAGAGAGAGGAGATCACCTTCAGGTACTGTTAGGGTTTGCTGTGGCTTATACCTGGCAGAAGTTTTCTGTATTATTAGAGTGATCTAAGCTGCAAGTTCCAGTTTGGATAATGCAGCTCTTAGGCATGGAGTGATTCAGGTGTAGCCAGTGCCACCTGTTCACCTGTGTCCAGCTGTGAGCTGACTGGTGACTGCCCCAAGAACTGAGCAGGAGGTGTGGGCACCTCGGAGCAAGGGTGTATGGCATGAGGCACAACACTGCCAGCAAGAAGAGGATGCTGAAGATTTCTTTGTGATTGAGCTGCACAAGTTTTCAACAGTGTTTGTTTACAGTTCCCATTTGAGCACAGAAGGAACCTGGGTAAAGTAGGGAGAGGAGTTAATCTGTAACTGCAGCATTTGGAACAACTGTGCTCAGCAGCAGAGACTGCTTCTGACTCACCTGTGACAGGAGGAGGGTCTATGTGTTTTGGCTGGGAACTATTTACAAGGTGTTTTTTTTAGATGTGCTGGTTAAAAAAAAAAACAAAGCAGCTCTGGTCATGTGTTCCCTTTAATGGCTGGAGGCCTAAGAGAATGGAAGGGAGATTTGAGGTGTGGCCTTCTTGTTTTGTATAATCAAAAACTTTGAGTGAGCATTGGCTGCAAATTTAGGAGAGGGACTGACAATTAACTCTTTAAAAATACTTACGTAGTTTTTCCTGGCTCTGTGTACAATAAATACACTGTTTCCCCAGTATATCTATAATCCAGTATTACTGTTCAAATGAACTACTTAGACTGCTAACATTTATTTTCCGTGTGATCATTTCACTCAACTTATGTACTGACTATTTTCAGAACTACTTCAGTCTGTAATTTTCTGTTGGTTCTACTAAGATGAATTCCTGCCTTCTTTCTCCCCCGTCCTTCTCTTCAGAAGCAGTGTTCCCAGCTACCCCACCAGTGTGGATGTTAAAACAAACATTATACTCTCTGATGAATCTCCTGTTTGTGGTCAAGTTAGGCTTTAAGCCTGCATACATTAATCATTTTTCAACCTTAAAATAAAAAAAAGAAAGCCCTTTTGAGAAATCCCATCCTTGTATGGGAGACAGTAGAAAGCTGGGTCTATTATTTTAATCTATAAATACTGTATAGCCCAACTGTGAGACTCATCCTTGCATCAGCATTCTGGTAAAGCCTCAGAGCTGTTCTCCTGCCTGTATTACTCTGCATTTTTCTTGGCTTAAACCTTCTCCCTGCCCTGGCCCCTCCTCCCTATGGACTGTTGTGCTTTACTAACCTCATTCTCTGATGTGTATTTTACGTTTTGCCATGTAGGTCTTTCCCAGCTTTGCAGCCCCAGGCGGGCATTCTCAGAGCAAGGTCCGCTCCGCCTCATCCGGAGCGCCTCTTTCTTTGCAGGTTTGCGGTGTGCTGTGCTGTGGGGCTAGTCTAGCTGGGGTGACAAACTGGGGGTTTGTAGTTCAGCCCTGCAAATAAGATCTCATGTTCAAAAAAAGAAAAAAGGGACAGTGGTGTTTGCTCCCTTACCTTTCCAGATATAGTCCTTAAATTCCCAGAGGACAGCAGGCATTCAGTGGTCCTCTTTGGGATTGTCTGTGTTGTTTTGTTTTGGAAATCTAAATATTTAAATATGGAATTAATATTTATGGAAATTTTACAATATTACGTCAAGCTATTTTGATCTGGATTGGTTTCAACCAAACTGTAAAAATTGCAGCTAAATTAGATTAATTCAAAATGGACATTTCCTGCTTTTATTGGCTGGGTCTTATTTCCATGGCTGAGTAGCTTTATTTCACACACATATTTGTAAAATACATCACATTTAAAGACTATTGAGCCTGACACACCTTTGATCTTGTCTATATGTAGACTATGAATCTTGACAGCTTACAGCTTAGTTGAACAACCAATGCACTGCTCACAACTTAAAAGTATCAATTTCTTCAGGACAGCATTCAAAATTCAAAATTTTATTTCAAAATTTTACATTTACACATATACATTTTATATGTATAATATATTGCACATTGTTATATAGAATATATATTATATAAACATATATTTTTACATTATATACACACATATAATACCTGAGAAAGCTGGAATATAGGAATGAAGTTGTGTTTATTTTGAGTTTTGATGGATTTTTGCCTGTACACTGAATACTGCAGATGTGACCAACATCGTCTTGGTAAATAAATTTTTAAATAAAATTTTATTGGAAATTATCTGTGGAAAGAAATAAAGTCCTAGTTTTAGTTTGCACTAAAATAGGTGTATGGACTTGAGAAAAACACATCCAGGCTTCTCAGGTAAGTGTTTTGGTTTGTTCAGCTAAGCAGCCTTTCTTGGTGATGGCCTTGTGCAGTGCTGTTGATCTGAATTAATGAGCATGTTTTTGTTTCATTAATTACATGGAGATCTGCAAACAAGAAAGGAACTGTACATTTCCCTGCTAATTGGTATTCCATGTTTTCCAGTTCATAGCAACCCTATGGATATGCCTGGGAGGGAGCAGAATGAGGACAGAGACAGCGGTATAGCAAGATCTGGTAATGGCAGTTCCACGTGTTAACCCTGTAAACTCCAAAAATATTCAGTAATATTTGTCATGATCTCTGCACATCATGAAGTAGTGCTGAAATGGGATTGTTCTGGTTTGCTCTGTGTGACATTAATGACACCTTTCTGTATAGGTCCAGGTGATGCAGGTGTTGAGGGTGTGTACTGGGCACCTCACAGTAACCTTGCAAGAAAGCAAGGCAGATTAAACATTGAAATGAGCTTGCAGCATTTCTAAGCAATACTTGCTGTCATCTCCTTTCCAAATCCAGGAGGCCAGGTTGGATGGGGCTTGGAGCAATGTGGTCTAGTGAAAGGTGTCCCCTGCCCATGGCAGGGGATGGAATGAGATGAGCTTTCAGATCCCTTCCAACTCAAATCATTCTGTGATTCTGTGTTCCTATGATGGTAATGTTAAAACACAAATTGGCCTCAACAACACCCCTTTCCTCCCTCCGAATTCAGGATGTTGGACACTTGGGTTAGGATTGTAAAGGCTGTTAAAGGATGTGATCAACATTACTCCTTTGCACAAGGAATTTATTTCCTGATACTCAGGTTGCCAAACACGGTGCATCCTGTGCATTGCCTATTATGTAAATCAGCAGGACTGTCCCGCCCTTGTCGTGCTTGTATGGCTTGTTAATGTCATTATAAACTGGTTACTTTTATATTAGAAACATGGATAAGCAAAAGGGAAGGCACTTGAGAAGCAACACCAGTATATCTTGAGGGACTTCATTTAGTTGCTGGTGTTCTATTCCAAATCCTCTTTCTTCTGGAAAGATTTTTTATTCCTCTTTTCCTTGCAGCATCTCTTAGCAGTCTGCTCATCACTCCGTTTCCATCTCCGGGCTCCTCATTTAACAAGAGCTGTGCCAGCAGCTACCAGCGGCGTTGGCGTCGCAGCCAGACAACCAGCTTGGAGAATGGGGTCTTCCCTCGATGGTGAGCTGGGGATTGAAATGCTGCTTGCTGCCCATACACCGTTGTCAGCTTGATTCTGCTCTTGCATATGTACATCTGCTCTTGCTGATGCTTTCAGTGGGATACTTACAGAGGTGTAAGTCAGGCTGATCTTTTTTAGTCTGTTTTCCTCATGACATTCATTGTTTTTTCACTAACTGTAAAGCCTTCAGCAACATGTAAATCTGTAGGCTGTATTTTTGAGGATAAGAAGCTCTAAAATCGTACTCAAAATACAAATTCTTGGCAGGGATGGGAGAGAACTGGAATACCATATTTTGATCCTACAAACAGTTTGAATCTGGTTCCAGACTTTCGTGATTTCAGAAGCAATTAATAGTTGTTTGTAAAAATATCACAAAGAGGTTGTTATCAAAGATGATGATTTGATAGCACATGCAAGCAAAAGGTGTTTGTTGAAGTTAAATGCTGAAGAACTGAATTACATGGGAAACCAAGGTACAACTTCTAAGCAGTGGATTACATTAACTTTCCCTTTTGTTCATGCTCCAAGGTCCATGGATGAAAGCTTCAGCTTGTCAGATGACAGCTCTGGTCCAAACCCAGGAATTGTTAGGAAGAAAAAGATAGCAATTGGGGTTATTTTTTCACTCTCAAGAGATGAAGATGAAAACAACAAATTTAACGAGTTCTTTTTTTCACACTTCCCTCTTTTTGAAAGTCACATGAACAAACTGAAGAGTGCAATAGAACAGGTAAACACATTTGCTTTGGCTTCTTGCACTTGTACTGCTGTGTGTTCTCCCAACCCTGTCAGATTAATTTCTAACTGCTGTTGCTAGTTAGTGGGATCAGCTTGATGCTAGGTGTGGGAATTGCATCACTGCAGTTAAAACTTTGACCCCTTCTATGCCTTGGATGGTAAAAAGCACAAAAGAGGCAGAAGCTGCAAATGTGCCTCACCTGGTCTTCCCTCAGATGGGAAAGCTGGCACTTGGACTGTCACTTTATCACTTAAAAAAATTATTTGCATGATCAGCTGAATGAAAGATTAAGTCAAACACATGACTTGGTTCTCCATTTTCTGTGCTTCTGTAGCTCTGTGTTATTTATCTGTTTAATGATTGTTTTCAAGGCCATGAAAATGAGTCGGAGATCAGCTGATGCCAGCCAGCGGAGTTTGGCATATAACAGAATTGTGGATGCCCTAAATGAGTTTAGGTGAGCCATATGTGTCCTGTCTTTTATATCTCTTTCTTCCAAAGCACTTGAGCCTGTTTTAGTGCAGAATAAGTAACTTAAAATGTCTAAAGTGTTCTGCAAAAGTTAATACAGCAAAGGACTGGTGATACCAAGCTATTCCAATGCATCTGAGTTTTTGGATTTTTCCAGGTGTGTGTGTACATCAGTCCCGTGTGAACAGGACACAGATGTTTAAGGTTTTCTGTGCTTTAGGTGATGAGGAACATCCCAGTGACCTCTTAAATGATCTTTTGTGGCTTGTCAGGAGGGGGAAAATTATTGCAATGCCCTGTTAGGGAAATCCTCCTGTAGTGTGTATTGTCCTGATGTGTGAGCAAAGCTCACCCCTCTCTAAGCTGTGCTCTAAAGGTGTTTCAGAAAATCAGCTCAGAAGAGGAAGAGCTGTATTTTCCCACAGTAAAATGAAGTGCTGTATTCTCTGGCTATTGGTACCTGCAGAGCCTTTCTGTTCAACAGTTATTATATAAAGTAACACATACAAGCACATCCCTGGCATTTACCTGTATTTTGTTTCCATAGTTGAAGTCATGGGGAGGGAGTTAAGAAGAAATCCATCTGTTTCGAGTGATTCATCTCCTCTCAGATGGGAGTGGCAGGGTGCTTCCTTTTACAACCACTGTAGAGCTACGTTTTAGAGACATTATTGGAGACAATGCTCTGATGTTATAAAAAGAAATTTCTGACATCAGGATGTGTTTTACTGAACAGAGAAGGATCCTGAGGGCTCACTTATTTTTCTACAATTCCACTTCCACCTGAATGCCATGGATTAGGTGGCATTGCAGGATGAAGACACGGTGTATTTTAAATTTTTTCAGAAGTTCACCTCCAGGCAGTCACAAGGAAAGGCAGAGGATATGTCCTGTAGGGACAGAAGGCAAAAAAGAGGGAGCACGTGGGCCTGTGGTGAGAGGTGGATAGGATAAGCTGTGCCAAGAGAGGGAGCAGGGAGAACTCATGACTGCTGGGAGCCGCTGATCCTGCCCAGGGGCCTGAGACAAGTTCAGCAACTCAGAGCAGCCACAATGATTCCTCCACTCCCACAGCTCTGCTCTGCCTCTCAGCTCTCTCCCTGAGCCATTTCTATGCCTTCCCACCCTCTGTTAACAGCAGCTCCCCAGCTGTTTTCCAAACCTTCCCCCCAAAACATTCCCCCTGAAGATATACTCAGCGGCCTTTGCCCGTTCTCCTTTGTCCTTCCAAGTTAAACAGTTCCAGAGGGCTGGGGAAGGGCACCTATCCCAAGTCAAAAGTAGGGGAAAAAAAAAACCCTGGAAACACAAAACAAATCCCCTGTACTGGATTTTCCTCCTGGAGTGATGCTCAGCAGTGTTGAGCTGGGATGGCATGAGGAAGGCTGCTGTGGTCAGGCTGAGGCAGAAAGCATGGTCGGAGTGGACACGGGTGGATTGGCACTGACTGCACACCAGGAGCTGGGGTCATTCCCATGACGTGGCCACTGCATAAACAGCATTTGGAGCACGTAACCACCAGTTTTATGCATAGGTTTCCATGTTGATATAAATATTGCTCTTTAATAGTGTAATGAAGTAAATTAAATCCAGTTTAATTTCATAGAAATTAATTTCTTGGGGCAGCAGCCTTCAGCAATTTTGAGTTTTGTTGGGGTTTTTAAGGGATTGCATTCAGAGGTGGGCAACAGCTGGTGTCCCCCAGTCCAGGCAGGGTCATTTTGCCCCTGTGACATGCAAGAGCATGTGTCATCCTCTTTTCCGTGACATGCAAGACCCCCTTGCTTTTCAAAGCAATGCGGGATATGTCTGGTAAGAAGAGAGAGGTGTATTTAAATACCAAAGGCTGGATGCAAAGATGCTTTGGCACAGGTTCAGCAAACCCATTTAGGACACTATTATCTCTTTAGGTGTCTGCTTTCCCACTGAAGTCACGGGGAAGTCAGGAGATGAATCCTTTGGTGAACCTGAGACTTGTGTTGATTCCTGTCCTCTTAGCAAATTGTGCTGGAGGGAAGAAGGGTGTTGACTTCAGTGGGCTGGTGATTCTAAAATGTAATCCTGGTGCTGGTTTAACTCATTGCAGTCTAGTTGGTTTTAAGGAGAATATATTTTTGTTTGTTTTTCTTTAAACCCTCCAGATTTTCATAGGTGCTCAAGAATAGCTGGTGTGCACTTGTCTGGTGATTAGAATAACCTCAGATCAATGGGCATGGGGGGATGTGCTGCCCTGCTGATCTGGGAAGGTAGCATGCCCCCTCCAGATTCCCTGTCTGCAGGGAAAGGGTTGTAGCTGTAGGTCACTCCACTGCCTGCAAAAAGGGAGCTGGGTCAGCAGGAATTTACCTGCTGGTAGTGAAGGGGGAGAAGGCAGCAAAACAGAGCCTTCATTTGCTCTTTTTGTCTTATCTGGGGAAAAACAAAGCTGCCTTCTCTTGAAGGCCCAGGCTGCTTCTGCAAATGGAGGCTGTTGATAAATTTCCCATCAGTTTGGTGCCCAGGTCCAGGCCTACTTTTGCATCATTAGTCACTTTACAGTAATTTTTAATTTTCTAAAGCACTGGTGGGTTTAGCTATTAACACTTGACTTTGAGGCCTAGAACTCTCTGTGGATATCAGCTGTGCAGACACATGACTTATGAAATAAGCTACTGTACTTGCATGAACATTTCGGCTCCCCCAGTACCTGAAGCCAACGCAGCACATTGATAACACAGATTATGCATCTGACTAATACCTGTGTGGCACAAATGTAGGCTGGCAAGGAAACACTGGTCTCAGGGCCTGGGAAAACACCTCTCTGCTTTCTGGCAGACAGATTTGATGCTATTTTCTGCCTGTAATTTTTAAGCAGCTTATGCTGCTGTGAACTGGGTGATGTGTTGTGCTCAGTGGTGCCAGCATGGGCACTGAGTTGTGGGGAGCCCCACTGCTGCATTCCCTGCAGTGGGGATTGCCTTTGTTTTGTTGGTCCTTTTTAAGGAAAAATCATCTTTGGAAGGAAGGAAGGAATGAGGTTAGGGAACAAATGCATCTGAATTTAGCTTTATAAACTACTGATTATTGTCTTTCTTTGCCATTGTGTTGTGGCACCTAAATAGCAGAGCAACCCTGGGGGCACAGTGCTGAGGTTCACTGTGTTTTCCTTGGGGAGGGAGGGGGTTGCAGCAGGATGTTTTCATCCATGAGGAGCTGTCTGGCTCGTTTGGTTTGTACAGCACCAGGAAAGATGTCTTGGATTGGTAGGGAAAATTGGTACTAAAATTGAGGCCAAAGGCCAGGGTGTTTTGGTATGTGTGTGAGGGTGAAGCAGGGAGCAGCCCTGCCGTGCTATCTGTGGGAACAGCGCTGCTCACCTTGGTGCCATCTGTTCCCGCAGGGCAGGCAGACCCCAGAGGAATTTGGGTGGGGTTTGCTCAGGGCTTCCTTTTTGCTCTCAAGCCCTGTGAGATGTGAAGGTGTTTCCTGAGGGGCTCCTCTGGCCCCTGTGCTAAGTGCTGCATGGCTGGGGCCAAGGTGCCTGGAAGCTCCAGGCTAGAGTTCAGCCTCCCAGAGGCGTTTCCAAATATAAACCAATTTAAATGTACTGGAACCCTCAAAAGAGCAGAGTCTCATTAACTGAGCTTCCCTTCACATGTTGGTGTGGCGGGGGGAGAGTGGGGCCCCTGCACAGCCGCAGGCCAGGAGGAGAAGGGGCCAGATGGGTTTTTAATGATTGTTATTTTTAAAATCCAGTTAACTTCCCTGTAGTGTTTGAGGAGGGTTTTTTCGTGTTGGTTTTTTGTTTTATTTTCGTTTTTGCCCTTTGCTATCTGGCAGGAGAGTGGTTCTCTGGGTGGCTGAAGAGCTGTGAAGCAGTTAATCCTTGCCCTTGGCCGCTGTGCCATTGGTGCCTTGGCTGGTGAGGAGGGTTCCCTGCACTGCAGTCACATGCCTGCTGGCCCCTGGCCAGGGCAATCCGATCTGGCTCGGAGGAAACACTATCAGCTGCAGATGCAGCCAGGGTTACCAGAATAGTAAATAACGAATCACAAGACTCGGGCTATCTTTTCAACAAAAACAAGTCCTTTAATATATTGGTTTTAGTATAGAAGTAGTTTCTTTTTTCAAAACAGCCGGGCTGCAAGGGGCTTGGCTTGGGTTAGTTTGCATAGGATGGAGAAATAAGCTCTATTTTACATTAAGTTGGCTGTTTATCTTCACCTTCTCAGGTCAACTGTGTCTGGGGGGTGTAAGTTTTCATACTTGTTTTGAGCTTTTAAACTCCTTGAGTTTGAGATCCCTAGACTTGAAGTTTCTTTTTGTTTTGGGGCATCTTTAACATTCACTCCATTTAATGGCCTGTGAACAGAAAGCTTTCCCTAATAATACCCTACCCCCAGTCCCAGCTTGCCCCTGCAGAGGAATGAAATCCCAGTACCCCAAGACTGTGCTGCTGGAGAGCTTCTGGTGCCCCAGAGGCAGTGCTGGTGTCCCTGGCTATGTGCCCCACTCATGTCCAGGCAGCAGGACTTTGTGCCCAGATCTGTCACCAGGCTGAGCTGTCCTCCCAGGACAGGACCAGCAGCAGAGGGTAACATGGAGCAGCTGGTGAGGCTGCTCCAAAGTGATCCAGCAGACAGCGAGATCTGGAGGGCTGGAGAGTGCAGAGGTACTCTCACTCAGCTGGCCCCCTCTCCAGCACACTGTTTTGTGGTGCTCTCTTCATGCTTCTGTCAGTGGAGGATTTGAAAGTCTAACCTTAGAAGAAGACAAGGTTGATTTTGACTGTTGTGAACATGAGCATGGAGAATGGATTTTGTATTTGATGAAAACTGGTAGGAAAAGTAAGGCAGAGAATGCCACTGGCTCCTCACCTTCTTCTTTCTGGAGCAGCCCTGGTGACCTCAGTCACCTTTGCTGCCCTTTGGGGAGCAGTTCTGGGGTCACCACCCAACTGCTTTTGTGCCCAGTAACTGAGGGGTGACTCCCTCCTCCCCGGGTAGTCCCTGCACCAGGGCGGGGTGTGCTGTGCTGCTGCTGCCCTGCACCTCTCACTTCCTGGGAGTTTCACTTCAAACACTAAAACATGGAACATTTGGCAGCTGCTGCTCCAGTGTGTTTGCCTGCCTGGTGTGCACAGCTTTGCTTCTGAAAGTGCCCATAAATTTTGAGATTGTGAGATCCATAGAAGATCTTTGTAAATCAGGGATAATGAGATAATGTATATCTTTGCCTTTTAAAACAAAAATACTACTAGAAAAAGTAGTGCATTAGGTAGGGAGAAAACTGAATTGATCAATCATTTCCTATATCCTTTTGGGTTTTTCAGGCTTACATTTTTACTGTGTTAAAAAGGCAGGTTCCCATAAGGTTGGCTTTGTACTTTAAGCTATACCATGTTTATATTTTAGAGAAGTTTAACAGTAATCTGAGGGATTTTAATCTGGTATTTTACTGCAGAGACAATTTTTAATCATACATTTACTGTCCTCTGTAGAGTTACAAAGGATGTGGTGAGTGTGTAATAGGTACAGCCACAGGGTCACTTTGACTCTCATACTCTCTATTTAAGGCTAAAGATGTGAATTGGTTTCCTGCTCTGTACATCCACACTTGGGTAGGTTTGGCCTGGAGATACACTAAGGTTTTAAAGCAAGGAGGAAGTAAAGTTATTTTTGTAAGTCAGATACGTATAATCTTGTCCTAGTCATAAATAAACAGATGTTTGTTTTAAATGAAATTAAGAGCAAGCAGAAAGAAACAGCAAGAAGAAGTCATCAATTCCTTCTGCATTCAGAGCATGGCAGCTCTTGACTTGTGACAGGGAATGTTGCTGTGTTTGGGATGAAGTCAGGGGGATGCAGGAGGAACCTGTGAGGTTCAGCTCTCAGAGCTGAAGGGTGAATTCATACTATTTAATGAACAACACAGTTTGGATAATGGCTGCTATGAGAAATTTTGTTTCTGATAGAAATGATAGCTGGATCTAAATGTTGCACAGAACTTAAACTTCCTTTAAGTTGGGATTTCTACTTTTTGTTGTTGTTGTTTGGGGTTTCTTTTTGGTTGGTTTGTTTTTTTGGGGGGGGTGTTGTTGGGTTTTTTTGGTTTTTTTTTTCTTTAACCTCCTGGATTCTTTGTTTTTGTTTTCTAGAACAACTATTTGCAATCTGTACACAATGCCACGGATTGGGGAGCCTGTCTGGCTCACCATGATGTCAGGGACACCAGAGAAGAACCAGCTATGCCATCGCTTCATGAAGGAGTTCACTTTCTTGATGGAAAATGCTTCTAAAAATCAGTATGGTGGATTTTAGTTTCTATATTACATATGTGATTGTGCCTTTTAATTTCAAACCAATTTTTAAATAATTTGTTAAAATCCTGGTAATCAAAGGATCAAAAGGCACATAAATACCTTATTTTTCAAACAAATAAGAAATTATCTCATTAAATTCCTGCTTCCCCATAATCCTGTAAATCTTGATAGAGGCTGAACATCTGGAAGATGTCCATAAGAAGTGTGTGATGTGTGTGGATGTCTGGAATGGGTTGAAGATACCTTAAAAAATGCGTTAACCTACCTTTCAGAATCAGTTATCATATGATGAACAGGATTAGACATTTCAGGAAGAGCTGTGTCTGTAATACTCTCAGACCACAAATTGCTCTCAAACCTGAAATAATTTAAAAAAGCCACTAAAGAACTGCTGTGCTCATTAGTGCTCGCTCACCTCTCTGGCCTCAGGCCCCAGCTGTGAGCAGATGCTGAAAAAAAGGAAAGGAAAGGAAAGGAAAGGGAGAAAGGAGAAAGGAGAAACAAAAGAGGAAAGCAAAGGGGAAAGGAAAGGGGAAAAGAAAGAGGAAAGCAAAGGGGAAAGGAAAAGGAAAGTATTTGTCTCCATTCAAGTTCCTAAAAGGAGCACAAATGTAGATCTGCACTAGCAGATCAGATGTTTGGTCAGGGTCACTTCTCCCTGCAGGGTGGGAAGGGGCTGCTGCTCCCATCCTCCAACTCTGCCACTACCTTTGTCATCTCTTCTCTCCCCTGATGGGAAGGTGACAGTGGTCACTGCAGTCCACCTGCTCCTGCCCCAGTGCAATGGGAGAAACTGCAGGGAGTTGTGATGAGTGCAAATGTATTTTCTTGAGGTCAGTTCCTGCTTCACTGGAGGCTCTTTGCTGGGATTGTCTCCTTTGATCCATTCTGAGTCCTGTACATCTTGGTTACATTTAAATAGTCATTTATTTGGGTTTGTTTTCTTTATTTTAAATATAATAAGATTTTAAGTGATAGAAACCAGAGAAAAATTATGCCCTTTATCCTTCCTAATCTAGTTTTAAATCTCTTCTCCTCCTTTGGCTGTCTCTAGTGTGGCTGCATGGAAGCTGTAGGGTTCCTGATGCTTGTAAATTATTCAAATAACATTATTTTGAGGCATTTGGCTCTTCATCCCCAAACGTGAGCCACAGTGGCCACCAGCACCACGTGTTAGTGTGTGGAGCCTCCTGGGCTATGCTCCTGCCAGGAAAACTGACTGGGAAAACTCCACAGAGCAGAAACCATGTCTATCATTGCAGTAAATCAGGTAGTTAATGTTTTTCAGGAAGGTTTTTTCACCTTAATTGCTTAGCCAGTGAAAACTGCTTTGCCAGTGTAAGAACACAACTTCTCTGTCTGAGCTACAGAACTTGGGGAGGGGTTATTTTCAAAAAGGAGCAGCCATATGGCCTGCAAATGCACAATAGTTTGTGAAAGAACACAGCACCCAGCTATTTTACAGGTTTGGTAACAGTAGTCTTCCCTCTCATCCATAGGCACAAGTCTTAAGGGTTTGGGATCTCCTTGGAGTACAGGAGCCACATACACAGTGTCACTGCTTTCTTATAGTGAATGAAATAAATTGGTTTTGAAATGTTTTACGACATAAAACTTGAAAAATAGGAAGTCTCATAATTATTGCCAAACAGTGAGATGCCACGAAGTTAAAATATTTAATTTTACTTTACATACATGTTCTATAAAAGAACACATATTTAAAAGTTCTTTGCTAGGGTTGGAGGGAGGGTCCAACCACCCTTTCTCTCCCAAAGGAACCAAGACTGAAGGGATGATCTCTGCTGATTTTGTCAGGCTTTTTCTTTAATCCTTGATCCATATAGACTAGAGCTGCTGTCAGTTTAACATCTTGAGTGGTATCTGGAAAAAAAAAGCCATGTTGAACATTTTGCTTTCAGGTTTTTACCAGCTTTGCTGACTGCAGTGCTGACTAACCACCTGGCCTGGGTCCCCACTGTCATGCCCAATGGCCAACCACCCATAAGAATCTTCCTGGAGAAGCATTCTTCCCAGAGTGTGGACATGCTGGCCAAAACTCATCCCTACAACCCACTGTGGGCTCAGCTCGGTACGTGGCAAATCCCTCTAAACCCCCAGCAGCTTTACATAAATGGGAACACATGAGGTGGGTTTTATGGTGCTTGTTACTCCTCTCCCAGGTTATTTATTTTTTAATAGAAAATGAGACAAAAGTGTGTTTCAAGCTTAGAGATGGTCACTGTATTTTTTTATGCTCTCAAGTTTTTAAGACATTATCCATTATAAAATGTTAGCCAAAAAGTAAAGCCCTCTTCAGTCATCTGTGTTGGGTCCCTTAAGGTCACCTGCTCTGGTGCTGGTAGAGGATTCCAGGCCTCCTCTGGTCTTCCTCCTCCTACAAGGAAAATCTGCTTTTATATTGTGGGATGCCACTATCACTAAACCTCATTCTGGAATGAGAAAATCAAGAAAATTCATCTTTTGATCAAAAGTGAATATGCTTCTAATACAACAGAGTGATGCAGAACATGAAGTCATAGCTTGGCAACCCCGAGAGAAGGTCTCAGAGCCCAGTCACTGGTGTAACTAGTCATACTGTGATAATTGCCCAGTAGAGAAGAGCAGGTGAGGTCAGATTGTCCTGCTCTGCACACATAGTCTCATGGAATTTGATTAGGGAAGGGAAAGAATATTTTGTGAGGTTGTCCTATTATTGTACAGGTAGGAATGGCCTAGAAAATTTGATTGGCAAGAAAATCTGATTTCAGGCCTCATGTGACTTGAGAGACCCACTGTGGTTAGGCTGGCCTTTGAGAGGACTCCTTGTCCCCTCACCCCTGCAGTCATGCAGTGCCCTAATACCTCCAGAACACACAGGCACTTCCCCAGGTGACTCAAGTACAGCCAGAGCACCCCATCCAACCCATAGTGGAACTCAAGGAGGGGAAGAGAAGGAGCTTGGCTTCAGCCATACATTTGACATAGTCACATTTTGTCCTCATTCCTGGCATAGGTTTGTTTCTTTTACAGCTTTCTCTGGTGGGTAAAAGTCCAGTCCAGTTTCCAGACTCTCCAGGGTAATTCAGCACAGATGCCTCCTCTCTCCCATGGCTGTAAGGATCCCAGGAGATGAGCCTCCAAAGCTGGAGTGAGGTGGTGTGAATGCTCCCTGATGTGTGAGATCAGATCTCCCCCTGACCAGTGGCTCACCTAACAGATGATACCAACAGCATCTTTGGGATTCTCTTATTGAAAACAAAATACAGCATAGCTGTTGTAATTATTGCTTTAGTATTTCTCTCTTTTAGACCTGGTCTTTGAAAACTGGCCCAACAGATGGAAGAATTTTAGAAGAACAGCTTATTGCAAAGATGCCAAATAACTGTGTGTTTAATTTCCTGTCCTAGGTGACCTCTATGGGGCCATTGGATCACCTGTGAGATTAGCAAAAACGGTCGTGGTTGGCAAAAGACATGACCTGGTCCAGAGATTGCTTTATTTCCTCACTTACTTCATCAGATGCTCTGAACTTCAAGAGACACATCTTCTGGAAAACGGGGAAGATGAGGCCATCGTCATGCCTGGCACTGTTATCACTACCACACTGGAGAAAGGAGAAGTGGAAGAGTCTGAGTATGTGCTTGTCACAATGCACAAAAACAGGGGCAACTTGCTACCCACGGAGTCAGAAGAGATGAGAGTTCCCAACTGCAGCTGTAAATATTGCAAATGTCCTGTTTCCCTCGCACAGAACATAGAAGGTGTTGCACAGCAAGAGAGAGAAGACATGCAAAGCACTCCTAAGGTAGAGCTAGATTCTTCTTCAGATGAGAACAGAACCATCATTCCTGAAGGCCAGGAAGACGCTGTGGATGTGACACAACCAAGGCCCTGCCTGGATACCAAACTAGAGACTGTGGTGTGTACAGGCTCAGCTTCGCCTGAGGAATGCGTGGGGACGGAATCTTGTTTGGAGCCAGCGGCAGGCACGTGGAGGAGTGAGGATGTGCTGGAGCCAGGCAGCCAGGCAGGAGGTGGGACAAGGACACCTGGGGTTGCTGTGGAGAAGAAGCCACCCGATAAGCTCTTCATGGACACGTTTCCATGCAACGCTGCCGAGGCTCAGACAAAGGTGACTTTCCTCATCGGAGATTCCATGTCACCTGACTCAGACATTGAACTGAGAAGTCAGGCAGTAGTGGAACAAATTGCCAGGCATCACAGCCCGCCAGCAGCAGAGGCAGGAGTGTCTGCTGATCAGAACTGTGAAGCTAAACAAACTGTTGAGGACCAAAATAGAGACTGTGGGACAGCTGAACCCTTTCCTCAAGTTGCTAGTGAGCATCAGAGCTGGAACCCAAACCCGTACAGTGCTGAGAGCATGAGTCTGTTTGATGAATATTTCACTGATGACAGTGCAGTTGAAACCCGGACTACTGATGATATTCCAGGGCAAGCAGCTACAAACCTTCTTGCTCACAACAGTAGTTTAGAATTTTCTAAAAAGCTGTGTACAAAGGCTTGCAAACCACCTAGTGAATTTTGTAAATTTATGGACTGTGTTCAACAAGACACCTACAAAAACTGCTTTAATGAGCAGGACCAAAGAGAGAAAATCTCTGTTCGCATCCCCCATGGGGACAGAGAAAACATAGAGAAAAAAGTTGCCCCGGGAATTGACTGGGACATTCCAAGAAATGAGAGTTCAGATAGTGCCCTGGGTGACAGTGAAAGTGAGGATACAGGCCATGATCTAACTAGACTGGGCAGTAACTATTACGGAGGAGAGCAAGAAGATTGGGCAGAGGAATATGAGATTCCCTTCCCTGGGTAAGTACTGTTCAGCACTAACAGAGCCTAAAAGAGATGGAACCTCTTCTCATGTCACATATTTGGAGGACTGTAGCCTAACTTGGCATCAGGGGTTGGAAAAGTGTCTCCTGAGCTTGCTGGTTGTAAAAGGATATTGAGAGATCTGTGGTCTGGAAAAAAATACTAATGGTGTATTGTGATCTTGGCTTGTATTCTCTGCTTCCATGATAAGCTGACTGCAAAAGCTGACTGTAAACTTTTTTAGAAGTGCTTGACTTCAAGTTAGAAGACATATGAAAAAAGTAGGCAGCCTCTGTAATCTGAATTTGCTGTTTGCTGTTGTACATCTTTTTGATATGGCTTTCTTGCAGGTCAAAATTAGTTGAAGTCAACTCTGTCCAGCCCAGTATTGCTAATTTTGGAAGATCCTTACTAGGAGGCTACTGTTCATCTTACGTCCCTGACTTTGTTTTGCAAGGAATAGGAAGTGATGAAAAGCTGAGGCACTGTTTGGTGTCAGATTTATCTCATGCTGTGCAGGTAATTAAGCTATATTTGGTAAATGTATTTCTCACAGTAGGGAAAGATAAATGTTTGTGAATGTACAAACCTGCTGGAAGTGGAAATATTTCCTGTCACAGCTCCTGTCAGATTTCTCCAGTCCCAGGTCACCAATATTTTCTCCTCTCTCAATTAATGTATGAGAAAAACATGGCTATTTCACTGTGAATCTGGAGCACAAAAGATGAGACTCCCACTGAAGCCAGCTGGGAGGCTTGTGCCCTGGGAAGATGGATCTCAGTGCTAAGCTGTATCATTGTCTCCTCTAGCCTTGGCAGCTGATGGTTGTGTCCCCAAAGCATGGAATGATGTTAAACAGGCCCATGTGCTGAGGTTGTGCCTCTCTTCCTGGGCACAGATTCCTTCTGCAGTGGTGCAGAAGCTCCCATTGCTCCCTCCTCTATCCCTGCACATCTGACCAATGTGCTGCTGCTGGTGCAGCAGAATGTCTTCTCCATCACGAATGCTCAGTATTTTGGAGACATTGCTCCTTCTTTAGGATGGTACTCCCTATGTCCAATAGCACTGTCTTCATTGGAAAAGGAGAAACCAATGTAAAGATAATGGTCTGAAGGGAACTTGTGTTTCTGATGTCTTGGAGACCACCTCTTCTCCACAACAGTTTTTCCCCAGATGAACTGGGGCATGACTATGAAGTGTGGTGTTTCCTCCCCCTTTTACCAGGAAAGAAAACAGGCTGTCACTGAAAGTGTGACATCTGCTCCTGTCTAGTTTATTTCTCAGAGAAGAAGGAAAAACAGACTGGTGAACAGCCACTTTTCTGAGATCTTCCAAAAAGTCCCCTTCCCCTACTTCTCACTTTAGCAATGTTCATTAGACCTGCATCTGTTCTCTGCATGCCTGTGCCCCTCCCCTGTGCCCAGCCCCACAGGAGATGAGTCTTGCTCCCTGAGTGGTTGTTCCATTGGGAAGTGTAATTGAACTTCAGGTGAGAGAGGCAGCAGTATGAAGCACCTGCTGCTGTGGCACAGATGTGTCTGAAATACAGCCTGAGAGAGATTTTTATGCTAGTCTGCCTGTGTGAAGTTCTTGCTGACTCTTTGGAAGCAGATAATTGCTAACAGTTCAGCCCAGAAAATTTTTTAGGGAAGGACAGTGAATGTCCAAATACTCCCTTTTTTGAACCCATTTTCATGGCTTTAGAGAGGTGGAGCACCAGCAGGGGGGAATGGCAAGGCACAGGTTTGGTTCCTAACTCCCTCTGCTGGCTTCCCGTGAAGGAAAACCAGTGACAGCTGGGAATATCCTGACCTCATTAACAAAGCCACACTAAACAGCAAGTTGGATGTTTGGTGCTTTCAGTTTTAGGAGTTTAAAATACACTTTAGATATGTCAGAACTCTTTATATCAAATATCAAAAGATGCAACTGTCAGCAAGTGACATGCTTTAAAGCCTGTAAGGAAAGATAAAATAGCCATCATCCTTCTAAGACTGTGCCTTGCTCACAAAACCCCTCATTTAATGGATGCAGTGCAATGTGGGCAGATGTGTTTTAGGAGAAGCAGTGTCTGGGATGCTATCCTGCTATCCAGCAATGGTGTCCTACTATCCAGGATGGCAAAGCTTTGTGAAAAGACTGCTGTCATTTGTCATTCTTAGGGTTCTGCTCTTCATTTTTTGTTCCTAGCACCCTGTTCTGGATGAGCCCATTGCAGAAGCTGTCTGCATTATTGCAGACACGGACAAATGGACGGTGCAAGTGGCCAGTAGCCAGAGGCGAATGACTGAGAATAAACTAGGAAAAGAAGTGTTAGTCTCCAGTCTCGTCTCCAACCTGCTTCATTCCACTCTTCAGCTTTACAAGCATAATTTATCTCCAAACTTTGTAAGTCTAAATGGAAATCACGAGGGTGATGGTTTTGAAGTAGCCTTTAACTTCACAGGTTAAAGATATGTAAGGCTCTGCATAGTGGTTTTTTTATTCATAGCCAGTGCAACTTCTGGTACAGCTGTTTGTGATGCCTATTGAAACGTCACTAATCAAAACAGCTGCCTCATTAATTTTGATTTAGCATGTAATAAAAGCTTCTGCTCAAAAAATGAAAGTCCTGCCACTGAATATCTCACCTAGACATGACCACGGAACAGTCAACAGGGGTATGGGATCTGTGCTTTCTGGTTTGGTTCTGTCTTCTCCCTGACACAACTGCCTTTGCTTTTTAGTGTGTGATGCACCTGGAAGATCGGCTGCAGGAGCTCTACTTCAAAAGCAAGATGCTGTCTGAGTATCTCAAGGGCCAGATGAGAGTCCATGTCAAGGAGCTGGGCGTGGTGCTGGGGTATGGTCACAAACTTCTCCCAGCAGTGCTACCTTGGGTGTCCTGGTGCCAAGCTCTACCTGGGATTGTTCCTAAGCAGAGCAAAATGGATTATTAAATGGGACCAGAACTCCTAAGTTACCCATGGCCTCAGGCTTCTCCTTAGCCATTGCTCAGTCACAAGGATCCCCCAGCCTTTCTCTCTACCCTGCAGACAGGAAGATGGGCTCAGCACTCTGGAGCTTGTCAAACTCCCTTCTTAGTTGGTCAGTTGTCACTGAACAACATGGGGCACCTGATTCCTGCAGACTGACTTTCCCTACATGGCAGGAAACACTCTCTGTCTCCTGTAAGGCACATAATACCATTCTGTGGGTGTGGGGTATGGATAGAAGAGCTATTTAAGGGGTGTTTATAGGAAGGCTCTGAGTATGTTTTCCTGCAGAGGAGTACAGAGTGAGCAGGAAGGCACACAGAGCATGTTTTGGACATGGCAGCTTTAGCTGGTCCTCTGCTCCCATGCTGTGTCTTCCAGCTATTATTCCCTTTCCTCTGAGGTTAGGCAGGAATTTTGCTTTCCCCATCTGCTTCCTCACCAAGTTAAAAACCCACAAGACAAGTGAGAGCTCAGGCAGTGCTGACACTGTGGGAGCAGGCACATCTGGAGGGGTGGGAGGAACGACCTGGCAGCTGCAGTGTGCAGCCCATGACCCAAGTACAAGTGCTGGGGTTCAAGCAGGCAGTGTGGGCTCTGACACGTGTTCAGCCCAGTGATGTTTCAGGCTGGATTGAACGTGGCTCTTCTGCTTCCTTTCAGGATTGAATCCAGCGACCTCCCCTTGCTGGCAGCTGTAGCAAGCACTCACTCTCCATACGTTGCCCAGATCCTACTTTAAAATGCCAGAGGCCACAGACTTTGACTTTTTGCTTCTCTGGAAACAAAGTGGAAAACAACTTGTTCTGGCTCCTTTCTCTTTGCAGCAAGTAAAACTGCTTGTTGAGCTGCAGCACCTCCATATATGACTGCACAGTGTGCAAACAGTTGGAGACTTCTCCTCTCCCACTTGGTCATTTGTAAAAAAGAATAAAGGAAGGAAAAAGGAAAACTGAGTAAGCCCAAGATTTCCACCACAGAAAAGTGGAGATTTTAGCAAAGCTGAAGAGATGAGATGCATTTTTTAGCAGTTTCTGCCACGATGGCTGACTGTGATTTATACTGGGAAATGGAGGAAGAACTACTCTGAGAAATACACGATGCCATCACCCCTTAAAACTGAACAAGAGAGCAGCTGCCTTCAGCCAGGCTTCAACTGATGAGGATCATGTTAGGGTCTGTAATTCTCAAGCTGCAATGATTTGTAAACAACTTCTACTTTTTCACATCATAGTACAATTCTGGATACTTCCCAGAGGAAGAATGGAGCGGGGCCTGGCTTTTTTTTGTAAGAAGCTTATTAATGACTACAGAATTTATTTATGATCCTTCTCCTGGGAAGACAAAATAGTGGGGGACAGAGGGTGACAGGAGGAATGGAGGAAGTGGCCAACAGACAAACTAGCGATGGAGATTCTTGGCTGGATGCTGTTACCAGTATTAAATGTTTATAATGTTTAAATGTTGCTTTATATTAAACAATGCTTTTCTTCCTCAACTTAATCAAAATGTTAAAAACAAAAATAATCTAAAGAGAATGTTGGCTGAAATTTCCCCATAGGTTCCCCAGAATGACATGACAATTACCTCTAACTTTTTTATGATCTATATAATCTTGGACCATCATATTCTTTTTACAGCAGTCAGTCAGCTATTGAAATAATGAGCTAGAAATAATTGTACCAAAGCATTGGAGACAAAACAAGTAGACTATTGCCCTTAATTGCTCAGGAAACTAATTGATACATTTTTTAAAACCGTTCTACAAAAAAAAAAAAAAAATGAACATTGATTACACGATAATGTAGTAATATCCAAATTATTTTTTGACAGATATACCCTTGCTGCAGATGACTCTAATCCCTTTTCTACTCACTTGTGTAATTACCAGCAGGAAATGTTGTTTATTTTATTCTCAGCATTTCTCTTTTACTCAGCCATCACTGGTTTGTCATTGTATATACAATAGCTGTATGAGTAGCTGATGGACCCAACCTGGTGTAAGTAATGTAAATAGACAATGGGAGGTGGATTATGTTTTTGAAGGCTCTACTACCTCAGTTTAACTGCACACTTCATTCTAGGCTTTGCTTTGCATATTTGTCATAGCAGCCAATTAATGTTGCTGATTTTTAGCTTCTGTTTTCATCTGTTAGGTTTAGTACATTGAAATTCATGGATTATCCACACAAGTAGGAGACACGTTCACTTGGTCGCTGAACTCTATAAAATTTCTATAAATTCATCATTCTGTAATCATCTTTTCAATAGTACAACACGCCTGCTATTGTTGTTTGCAGAGTTACTTCAAGTACAAATCTATTTTAACCATTTGATAAACTTGAAAACAATAAGAGAGACCCCTGCCCCACCTCTGTCAGTGACAGAACTCTCCTCCCTTCCTTCTCTGGGGCCACCATTCACGTGGAGTATTTTTCAGTACTACTTAAAATCTGTCACCTAAAACTTTGTTCCAGGGAGATCTACATAGCAAGCCCACCCCTCCCTTCCATGTAGGACTGATTCCACATCAGGAAGTGACCCCAACATTAATAGAGGCAGTGTCATTGGAAACTCTTTTCTATATAAAATCCAATACTGACTGCTGCAGGGGAAAGCCTCATGTTTAATATGTGATCCAAGGATTTGTTTCTCCCATTTTTCAAACGTCCTTTTCTTTGCCACACAGTTATATTACATCTGACTTTTGGAATGAGCACAAAACAGGGGCCCAGTTGTGTAAACACATTTCTAATGAAATATAGGATTGCACTCAGAACATGGATGGTTAACTCTTTGCTAGGATATGTGGTACAGGCAATAGTTAGGATACCATGTTGTGCATGACTGGCAGTGGTGACCTGGCAGTGTCTGTGCTGCTGAGGCTGGCAGAGGAGGGTTCCTGCCTGTGCCTTGGGAGGTTTCCTGGGTGAGTTAATCCACAGCACATGCCCAGAGAGCTGGGCAGCTGTACCCTCACCCTGGCATCCTCCAGGACTGTGCTCATAATGATCCTTACAGGAGAATACTGGTCCTCATTTGAGCCATTACTGTGCACGTTGTTGGGGTCACTTTGAAATGTGTTTGACTCTCCAGAAAGGCCTGCAGTGAGTATTAACATGAGAGGAGAAGGAGGTGGCACTTTCTGCTGCCCTCTGCCCAACACCACCCAATAATGGTGTTAATGATGTGTTCAGTCAGTCCCAGACGGAGCAGCCACAGATGCAGCTTCCTCATCATCCTCCCACAGTGCCAGTCCCCCCTGGCATGGCAGCACCCTCTCCACCTCTCAGCAGTATTGTGGGCAGAACACAACCAAAACCCTTGTATGATGGGAAGTTTTCCTGTGAGTTAACTTCTTGGGTACATGAACAATGTGGTACATATGTCTGTTTGGTAAATAATACAAAAAAAGGGATTTTTACAGGATATCGCATTGACTTTTTAAATATATCATGATTCTTTTATGTGAATAGAAAACTAATGTTTGATTTCCTTTTTCCACTATTCCCAATCTCCATTATTAATATGTCTTAATTTTCTGGCTGAAACCTAAGTGTACTAGGAACACAAATTAGCAAATTTGATTTTGTTGCAATTGGCAAACACTGGGCTGCTAAGAACAAAAAAAAATGTTTAAAAGAAAAGATTTTACACCTCGCATATGTTTTCCTTATTAGTTCTTAGAGATGTTTTATGACAACTTTATGCTTTCTCTAAATTATTTAGATAGTGGTACTTGTAAAATGCTGGGTAAAATGTACATACTTGTTATCTCTTCTGTTTTTGTATATATTTCCCAAGATGTGCACTTGTATTATAATAACCATTCCCAATTTTAGGGGAAATTTGTGCAATAAATACAGTACGTCAGTTTAGTTCTGGTACCTTTTGTGTCCCTTTTCTGACATGTGCTATGAGTCACATTTGACACCTGTCTCCTGTCAGTTCCCCATTTTGGGGCATTGATTCTGGCACTTGGCAGTGCTGCAGCCATTTAATTTGGGGTCTTGTAAGGAATTAATTGTTTCAAATAGGAATTTGTGATTGAACTTGTCCCTTCAGTTGTGAATGTTGTTGGCCTCCAGAGAGCAATACTGAAATGGAAGGTAGGTACTGATCCTCTGTACCAGTGCTTGACTGTGTGAGGTAAACAAACATAAGCAGAAAGCCATTGTCTCCACAGGGGAGGTGGTGGAGTCACCGTCCCTGGATGTCTCTAAAAAAAGACTGGATGTGGCACTCGGTGCCATGAGCTAGTTGAGGTGTTAGGGCATGGGTTGGACTCGATGATCTTGAAGGTTTCTTCCAACCCAATCATTCTGTGAATTCTGTGAATTCATACATTCCTTCCTAAAGTGATCTGCAAAGAAGTTTGCCATTGTCTTTGTCCCTGTATTTGTGCCCATCTGCCTGAGTACAATCCCTTTTCTGTATCTCTGGGCCGCTGCACAGGAATTAAAGTAACTGAGGAGCCTTTGTAAGGTCTTATTAAATCTAAGTTCAAATGGTGATAACAGTGCTGCCAAGAAAAGTGAAGTAATAATCATACAACAGGAAAAAACAATTAGGAAGATGTAATAGAGTGTACAAATGAGGCTTTAGAGCATCTGGGTTAAATAAGGTCCTGTGTTCCCAAAGAATGGAAAAAGGACAAGCAGAAGATGGAAACTTTTGCCCAAAGCAGCTGCATCTTCTATTTTTGATAAATGCTCTGTGGTTTCCTACCCTGGTGTGTACCTGTCCCAGGTGCCCTTGCCACATGTGAGGTGCAGGATGAGCTGAGGGACAAGCTGAGGTCAGTGTCCCCAGGCCTTGTCTTGCAGTGACCAGCTGCTGGCAGGGAACACTGTGGGTCCCACATTCAGCACAGACAGCACAGGAGCCTTCTAGGATTTCCACTTGCACCTGCCAAGTCCTGTCCTATAAAAGGATGCCTGTGATGGGAGTGTTTGGAAGAATGGAATTTGTCCTCTCTGAGAGGAATGAAAGCCACAACAACCCACTCTCAGTGCTTAAATCGGTCCTGTAACACCACTGTGAGGTTTCCCTGTGCACAGGGATGAATTCCTCTGACTCTGTGTTCTCTGTTGACATTCCAAGTAACACTGGATCAGTTGCTCAGTGCTCTGTGTGGGTGAGTCAACAAAAGCAATTAACACAGGATCCCTTGCCTTTTAATACTGGTAACAGAGCAGGTTATTGCTGGCCTGGTGTACTTGTTCCATGACAGATTCTCAAGGCAGAGCTTGCAGTCCCACAGCAGCACTGAAGGTGTTGAGCAGGCAACTCCAGCAGAATCTGCAGCAGGAGATGCTCAGCTTTAGCTGAGAGCTCTGCCATGGAACACTGGAGATATGCACTGTGCACTATCCTGCAGGGCTTGGGCTGAGTGCACCCCACAGAGGGCAGAGAATTTTGTGTTACCAGAGTAGACAGTCATGAGGTGTCCTCCTGATGGGGATGGCAAGAGTAGATGGAGTCATGTGTCTGTGTGGGTGTTTGGCAGCAATCAAGTGAGCAGTAAATTCAGCAATATAATCACAGCAGCATCCAGAAAATGCTGATGCTAATGCCCAGAATTTACTTCCTTTTAAACTTTTCAGCTAGACTGGGATATAGCACTTGCTAGCCAATATTTTTAATGTATTGTTACTCCTTTTCTGTAATTCCCTTAATTTTTCTGAAAGAAAACCAAAAGTTAATTCACTTAGCTGAGGCAAAGACAGGAAGGAAGCCACAGGCACCTGAGTACCTCTCATCTCCCACATTATTCCCAGAGGTCTGCAGAAGAGGATATGATTATTTTCTGTGTGGCCTACAGCAGAGGAAACACAGGACAATTTCTGGATCCAGGGGTGGGAAGCAGCTTGGTTTTGGTTGCATAAAAGCACAGAGCTCCTAAAAGCTCTCTGCTGAGCTGCTGTTGTTTTCTTCTCTCTTAAACATTTTTTTTTAAATAGTGGCCTTGTAGTTGGAGGTAAAAGTAAGCAGAGAGTCTGGACTTACACGTGTCTTCTGAGTCTCTGTGCTGCAAGGAACATCTCTGTTTATGTGCTGCAGCATGCACATTCTGTTCCAGCCATCCCCTCATTTATTTTGTGGTACTGGAGCAGTTACAGGCTTTGCACACCACCCCTGCAGCCTTCCTGTCCTCCCTCTGTACTGTAAGATCATTTTTGCTTTTGCTACAGGAACATCTAAACACACTGGTGCTTCAGGTTTTGAAAGGTGTTGCTAGTGCTGGCTGGAGATGCTTCTTTACTGGAAGCAGTGTTTTGTGTTTTGACTGCTGAATAAAGTTCAAATCCTATGGGACCTGTTCAGGCTTTTGGAGCAGAAGCTGATTCCCCAGCAGCAGTGGCTTTGCTTTGAGAGTCCTCTGGCAGAGGAGCTGGAAGGTAAAATCGTCTGTTCCCAGTGTGCCAGGTGGCTCTCCCATAGGGGTGGTTAATTTTCCCACTGCAATGGTCAGTGGGAAAGAACAGACATTGCAGGACAGGCAGCTCAGCATTGAGGGAAACAGGAGTGAGAGCTCCTGGCCTGACTGGCACAGAAAGTGCCAGCATGGAGCATCCCATGTGGCTGGGGGTCCCCACAGGAGCCTGGTGGAAGAGCTGGTGTGAGGGGTCATGTGTTGAAGAGGTCTGTGACTCTCCTTCCACCGCTGCTGGGCAGCATTTTCTACCTCAGCAATACCTGGCCTGCAAGGCTGGACAGTTGTGTGTCCTCTGGAAATTAACAGCTTCGTGTGAGCCATCACCCACATGTCACCCACTTGGTTCTTGTTCAGGCTCTCTGCTCTCTGGCAGCTTATCTCCTCCTAGAAGCAAATTAGCAGGGAGCAGCATGTTACTCCCATGTACTTGTTTTCATTACAAAAAAATACTTGTACAGTGGCAGAATTTGATTTCCAACCTCTGTGTGTTCCAGCTGTTTGTTCCCAGCTAGAGTTTAAGACATCTGCTCCAAGGGTGGGGATTCACTGCCTGAGCTCCTGCCTTCAGCTGTGCTCCTGAGAGCCAGATGCAGCAGGGTCCAGAGAGCTCTTAATGCCCGTCACCGGTAGTTATGGTGCAAGAAGGTGCAGGAGTAAAGGCAATGACAGCAAGCAGCTGATCCTGTGTTTCGGGATGTCAGTGACAAGGAAAGGTCACCTGAAGCACATCGGGAGTGGTTTGTGGTGCGGCAGCACCTCCTACATCCTGCGGGGCCTGGGAGGACGCGGTGGTGACATGTGCCATGGCCGGCAGTGCACAGCAGCTGAACGCCTGGGCGCTGCCTCTGCCCGCTCCCCGCTGTTCAAAGCCGCCCTGGGTTGAGCAATGCCCGCAGTGTGTCCGAAGCTGTGTGGGCAGGGCGGTTTGTGCAGCCGGAGCCATCGGCACGCAGGGAGTGCCCCGCTGCGCTGCGGGCTGAACAACCGGCCCAGGGGGTTGGCGGGGCGAGCCCGGCCGCGGGGCTGCTGCCTGCTCGGACCGGGCACGGACACTCGCTTTGCTTCAAGGCCAGCTTTCCCCAGATCTCCATCTCGGAGCCCTGCAGGACAGCCTGTCTGGATGCTCAGGCAGCAGCGAGGGTGAGGGATCGTGACTCCGGGGCAGAGCTGTGCTGCCGGGCGGCACGGATGAGCCATCCCGGCCCAGCCAGCCGTCCTTATTGCAACATCCCAAAGGAAGTATTTGGGCCGCAGGCTCGTCCCGGATTTCCAAAGCAGCACAGGAGATAAGCAGATGCCTTTTTCTTATGGCACAGCAGCTCTGCCTATGCCCAGGTTTGGCCAGGCTCCCGGCTGGGAGCCCAGTCCGAGTGCATCACCTTCCTGCGTTTGCTGTTGTTTTCCTTAGGAACCTGCAACCCAGCACCTTTGGTAACAGCTTTTCTGTAGATAAAGCTTCTCAGAAATTCTTCAGAAATTATAGATCAAGAAAAATCTTAAGGAAAATGGGACAGGGGTGGCAGAATGGAAATGTCCTGCTCTGGGCTCATCTTTTTAGCCTTACAAAATCAGAACCTTGTGTGAACAGAAGGGAGCCACTTCCTCTGATGCAGGTCACAGGGGATGATGGAGTCGGAGGAACCCTGTGGTGCCACGGGATCCCTGCAGTGCCCCAGTGCCAGAGGTCAGGGACACCCCTCGGCTGCTGCCTTTTAGCCTATAAAGACATTGTTTAATTGCTGGATTTTTTTGGTTTGAAGATTTCATCTATCCTCTGCTTTCTAAAATGCTTTGAGAGAGGAACTCTCCCATTCAGTTTCTAGCATTAACCAGAGTGTCTGTTTAATCTGGAACTTGCTTTTCCTTCTTCATGAAATCCTTAGGATGAACTCTGATTCCACTGGTTGGAACAGACCCTGCTTTTTTCTTATGGAAAAGCATTAAGGAGGAAATGGGGAGTTCTGCAGATCATGTGTAGCTTTGCTGTGCTGGAGGAATTGCAAGCAGTGCTGCTCTCATCATTATTTCCTGCATGAGCAGGATGGGCTGAAGTTGCAGCTCTGACACGTGAATGTGTCAATGCTGGGGCCGGGTGGAAGAGCTGAAGGTGGAGTTTGTCCTAGGTTGTTAATGGAAAACAAACATTTTCCTGAAGTGGCATTGAAAATGAAGGCAGTATTTCTTATGGAAATGCACATAGCTGCAATGATGAAAAAGGGTGAGAACATTTCCTTGAGATATGAGCTTCTTACTTCCCAAAGGCTCACTAATTTAGCTCTCTTGGCTAATCAAACTACTTTCTAGAATATTTTCTCTAATGTCACCAAAAGAAAAGTGGTTTATAAACAGCCTGGAGCCAGCAGAGTGCAGTGGTGAGGACACCTGGAGGCAAAGTCTAAGTGTCTGCAGGGGTGGCCCTTGGCCAGCTCCCAGTGCTGACACATGGCCACTGGTGGGACATCTCCAGAGCAAACACCCTCATCTGGGGCCTTTGGGGTGGCAATGGCAAGAAGTCACTACACTAAAAAGATGTCTATAGCAACTTTAGGGCAGAGGGTACCAGTGGATTTATGTGTTTGATTTTCCTGCCAGGGATTATTTTAACTTTGGAGATCTTCAATGTGTTGGAAAGACCATGTTCAGCATTTCTTCTATAGTTATTTCTATAATTACTTCAAAATTACAGCCATGAGCAATTATAGTTTTCAATAGCTTATTGAGTGCACTGAATCCTAAGAAATTAACTACCACATTTTCAAGGACCAGATTTATTAATAGCACCTGTAACTAGAAATCTTGTCTAATTTTGATCACTACCATAAGATGTGAACAAATAAGGGCTCCTATTTTCACATAATAACAATAAGACTGATAAAATTTGTGGGAGATATTCTGGGTGAACAAAAAATTATAGCTGTGTTCCTTGTGTTGCAATAATTATTGATCATACATTTTATTCTCCAAAGCTGCTCTTCTAGTACAGTCTAACTAAAGATCTTGATTTTTGTCATTTCAGATGACATTGTTCTGAGGCTGGTTAGGCTGTAAAAGCCATCAGAGTGAACGAGAATTTATTTTTCAAAATACAGCTTAACTCTCCAAACTATTTCTTAAATTATAGGTTAGTGAAAAGCAGGCCCTTCCCTTGGAAAGAGAGTTTTATAAGAACTGTAGACTTGAACTGATTTAGTATTAAAATCAAGGACTCTGTCTTGGGCCAGTAAGAACCCCCATTGCTCTTGGCAACCGCAGCTCTTCACAGCTGTGAATTCACACACACATTTTTCAGGGGAAAATAATCCTTAACCTAAATACAGCTTTTCAGATATTTTGAGGTTGACCTTTGCTTCCTTATCTGTTTTTTCCCAGGCTGGCTGCTGGGAAGCTGCTAACACCACTGGATTGCAAGTTCCTACAGCAGCTCATCCTTCCAGAGAAGGAATCATGGGCTCTGCTGGTACCATCCATGGCTTTTAGAGTGATGGTATAGCACTGAGAGCATCCCTGACACATGGAGGGGAAGTAAGGGCACTTGGAGGGCAGCTCCATTCAGCTTTCTAGAAAAGTCAAAGGTTTCTGGATCTACTTGTGCAGTCACTTCATATACAGCTATTGAAAATTATATTGCCTTGACAAGATTGTTTTTGGTGTCAGGATTTTTCTGGAAGTCAGTGTGCTTCCTATGGCCAAGCAGGTTGCTGCATGAATTTTGTTGTGTTTCCCTTTTCAATGGAAATTGCAAATACATTTCCAGACACAGCTCTGGAAATACCCCAACAGCAGCCTCCATCACCTCTTCAGTGTTTTGGACTAGGGAGTGTTTGTGTCTCAGCTTTCACCTACATGGAGTGAAATGCCTAAAAATCTTAAGAACCTGCATTTGCATTAATGTCATCACTGCTATCCTACCTAATAAATATTTTCCTAAAAATCCTCAGGCCTCTCTGAGGAAGAAGACTACTTCCATGAAGGTAAGCAATCACAGATAAGTGGTATTTGTGTACTTGGGTGAGTTCTGTTTTATTAGGCAGAGCATTCAGCTGTGCACTTGATAACTTGCATCACCCTCTGATTCATGCAATCATCTGACCTTCATATAACTGCTGCTCTGCTTTCATTTCCTTTTCTCCCTAAGAGTTACAGTAAAGGAAATTCTTCCTGTGCTCCATACACATTGTTTCCTTTCACCCAAGGTTTGGTTGTGCTTTTAGCATTTAAAAAAACAACCAGTACAACCATCTACTGGAAGAGCACAGGATGAAATATCATGTCCCTCTCCTGTCACATTTACCTCCCTGTGGATTACACAGACTCCAGGAGTTGCTGTACTTTGGACATAGCTTCCCCTCCTGGGTGAAATCCCAGCTGGGAGATGCTGCAACCCCTCAGGGTGGGATGGTGGGGTTTGCAATGAAGGTTCCTCCCTGTTTGGTGTATGGAAAAGTGAGCAGGTCTTCCAGAAGAAGTCTAACTCTGTTGGCTCTGTCTGGTGCTGTACTTTCAGCTCCTGCTCTGCCCTGGTGAGGCTGTTCCTCTGGGAACACGCTTGTGTTCCTCCCTGAGGAAGGACAGCCATCCCCCTGGATGTCTCAACTTTCTGAAGCATGAAGGTAAAAGAGAGTCTGGTGGTCCCTGAGCAGGAGCATCTCAGCTGTCTGATGCAGGAGAGTTTCTGGCTGTTTGGAAGAAGCCACCACAGGCTTTGGGATACTGTTAGGAATCAATATCCCTTGACACAGAATTACTGTATGTTACCAAGGGCAGGGTCTCTAGAAGGAAGGGAGGAAAACCACATTGAGTGGAAGAAGAGTCATCTGCAGATCTTTCTAAAGTTAAAAATAGTTAGGATTTTGTCTGCAGAAGACAGTTTGTCCTGTTATGCTGTCATCATGTGAGCAGGCTGTATGCTTCTGCATTTGAAGACTAAAACTGACATGCTGAAAACAGGAACTTTCTGGAAATTCCACATGCCTGGGATTTAATGGTTTCAGTGAGTTTCCTGATATCATCTCATTCATATGTTGTGCTTGGATGAGGGAACTAAACATGTTATTAGCTCTGTACGGTTATTAAAAGTTGGAGAAGAGATCATAAGGAATCATAAGGATGCAAGATATCCTGTGAAGGCAGATGATAAAAGCAACTGCCTCTGACAGCAAGTGCTTCAAGGTGAGGGAACCCAGTTTAAGAGCATGGAGGAGCTGAGCTGTTGCTTACTCCTGCCAGCAGGAGCTGTTTATCCCCTCTTCATCAAAACAAGTCAGATGGACAGCACCGAAATGTTACTAAAACCAGAGAATGATACAGGGAATTTTGGCCTTCATAACTTTGCAATGACCTCACCAAGCATTCCTGGCTCCCAGGCTTGGGCTGAATCTACTAAACTGTGCAACATTTCTTCATAATCAAGTTATAGTTTATACACAGGCACAAAACACAGAGACCTGTATCTGGCTGATTTGTCACTGTGGTCTAAGCTACAATAGCAAAGCTTGTGGTTAAAAAGAGCCTTGACACCAGCAGCAAGAGAACAGTAAGAAATGCAAGTCTTCCCCAGCCTTGGTCTCAATTCAAATGCTGTAATATTTCTCACAGGTTTTCACAAATAAGTAGCATGTATTTGATTGCATAAAGCAGTGAAATTGCCTGTCAGGCATTTATTCACAGTTTCTTAATTTAAATGATTGCTAGTTAAGAAAAAGTCTAGACTGTTGGCCTGTTCTTTGGCAGATTTTTATTATTTTTCCAATGCTTGGGGAATTACTCCATTTACTTAAAAAAGGGGAATGACTGAAATCCTACTTACTCTAATTTTATCATATTTAAATGGGCTTCTCTCTGTAGGCATGCCCTGTTCTTTTACCAGCTCAACATTGTTGGCCAAAGTGTTGTCCACAGATACACAGAATGGTCACATTATGTTATGCAGGTGTTTGGCTTTCTGCCTCTGAAAATAGCTAATCAGTAAAAAAGACAAATCCCATTGCATGTTCTCTCTGGGTTATTATAACAGGTCACAGACACAAAATCCTCACTGCTTGTGAAATCTTCTTGCAGCTTATAGTTTTACAACTTTTAACATCCCCAAAAAATTAATGAGAATAAGATATGTTAAATTGGCAACTGATACCAAATTTCTGGTGGAGAGTTTCCCATGCTGAGATTGTTCTTTTTTTTTGTTACTTAAGTCATCTTTATTTGTGCCCAGACCATTCTTTTACCCACCTTCCACTTTCTAATGTTTTTTTGGCATGATGTTTCCAATGACAAACGAAGAAAATCTTTCAGTTGAAGCTGTAACCTGATTATAGTAACAAAGAATATGCAGATCCAGATTGCCTACTGTCAGGGCACAGTAGGCAACTGCCACCCCCATCATTAATTATTTCAGGCTTGAGCCTGAAAAATATTTACTGGATACCTCCAATGTCTAGAGAGGTCCATATGCTCTTTTGGGTTTTGCCAATAAGATTCTGGCCACATCCCTTAATCCCAGCCCTGAAATTACTCACTTGTGAAAGCCTTTTAATTGTGTTTAACTATGTCAGTTTTACTATGGGGAGTAATACCCATTTACTATTGGCTGTAATACCAGTAAGCAGTGAGGATCATGCCACTCGTTTCCATTGTCTCCAGATAGCTGGGAAAATAAACCCTATGGCTGGAATAGCCCCTGAAATAATTGTAGCTATTAGAGCCATTACCTACCCAAATTCAGGTACTTTTGGACTGAGGGAAGTCTTGTTTCATGGGTCAGTTGAGCCAAGCAAACAAGTTGGAATGGCAGCTTTGGTTCCTATGGAATACTGCTGGCTCCCTCACTGCTCCTGTGCCTGGCTGTAGGCCAGTGTTCAGTATGGGAATTTTTAGGCTACTAACCTTATTCCCATGCTGAGTGTCCATTCTGTGTTATGTTCACTGTAGTAATGCTGAACAGCTGGAATAGGTGGTAAAAGGAGTTCCCTTCTGAAAACCAAGAACAGAGCTTAAATTATTTCAGATCCATGAGAACTGTGACTGCGCAGATTTCACCAAAATCGGAGACTTTCTTGCTAGTTGTTCATTAATTTTTATTCCCCAGCCACCTGCACCTGGGGAGAATTGACTAATTTTTTACTCAATCTTTAAATATAAATTGAGCTGGTAAAGCTCTTGATTTGCTATTACATCTCAGATTAAAAAACAAAGGAAAAATAAGAGAAAAAATATTTCCTGATAGACAATGATTCATGTTTCAGTTCTTCTCCTTAGTTACTCAGGAGGACTTTTCTCTCTATTCCATTTGGTTATTGGCAGGGAATCTCTGAAGATTCCCACACCACTGGAAACAATATTTTATGTACTAAAGTTGAAAGAGAATAACATTTTCTGCCAAATAACTAGTACAGACTTCTGACCTTTGGAACAATAATAGACATGATATTTAGAAATCTTACATGACGGAAGCTCAAAGAGAAGGAAAAAAAGAGAAAGAATATGAGTTTTGATAGACTTTATGAGACTGAAACCTGCGTCTTTCCTATCAGTTTTGGGAGCATCTCATATTCTCTCTATTGTGCATGCAGTGTAATGACTGTGATGTTAAGAGTAGTTGTTCTTTAGATCCTGGCTGTCCATCCCATGGCTGTTGTACCTTCAGTGATACCAGGCACAGCATCAGAACAGCCTACACTGGAGGAAACGTCGTATTTCCTCACATTTTTAAAGAAAACAGTAGAAATATTATAAAACAATGTGGAAGGGACAATCAAGTCCTTGAGCACAACAAAGGGAATTGTGCCACAAAGTGGTAAAGAGAGCAGAAAGGAGTAGATGGAGAAAGGGCAGGAAAAAAGGCACTCTCGTTTATTAGGAAGGAAAGGGGAAAAAGCAAAAGAGTAAGCACAAGTTGTTTGTCTGCAAAGCTTTGATCTCATAATCCGACTTGTATCCCATAGGACAATCAGAATCGGACTTCTGATAGGAAGGAAAATCTTGCGAGGCGTGTTTGGTATGTGGCTGCTTCCTGTTGTCCCGGAGTGGCCGTTAGGAGGAGGAACGCAGGGCTTGGAATAAATTTGTATAACCCCACACAGGACTCCGAGCTGGAGTAGCACCTTCCTTGTATTTAACGCCGAGTTTGTATTCAGCGAGTCCGGGCGGGGAAGCGGGATCGCACCCGGGCGGGCGCTGCAAGGCCTCACTGGGAACCGCGAGGATGAGGCCTCTCCTCCAGGAGCGAGCCAAGCCAAAGGCTTGGAGCAGCTCAGGAATCACGGAGGTCAACATTCTACGAACTATAGTGGGAGAGAAAGGGGTAACGCACTCAAACTCAGGGGGAGCGGTGCAATGACATCATGCCTGCTGTTATGCTTGCTCACGGATAATCTAAACCCAAGCGACGCATAAAATGCTTTATTTCAGATGTAGATTACTGAAGAAAACGCCTCATGTCGGGTGTACAGGCAGCAAAACCGCAACTTTCAGGAGAAACTCGGAGCCGCCTGAGGCCCTGGCGGCGGCGCTCCCACAACGCGCACGCGCACGGCCCCTCCCAACCCTCGCGAGCCTTCGCCCCGCGCCGCCCGCCGGCCCCGCCCCCTGCGCAACCCCGCGGCGCGTGGGGGCGGTAGTGGCCACAGCCCCGCCCACTCCCCTCCGCTCCGCCCCTGTCTCTTCTTGCTCATTCTCTGGGTTAAGGCGCCCGCTCTCGCGCTTTTCCGTACCGGGGGATGCGCGGCCGGTGACCGGGGCGGGAGGTCCGGGCGAGGGCGGGGGCGGTGACTTCTGGCCCGTTCAGGAGAGGCGCGGGTTCGTACCCAGCCGTGGGGTTTCTTTCCGAACTCTCTGGCCCCGTGGAACAACTCGCCCGTCCGCATCGCTTTGTGCGAGCACGGAGGGCGGAGCCGCGGGGGCCGAGCGCGCGGGGAGTCCCGCTCGGGCCGGTAACTTCGCTCACGGAGCGCTCGCGCCGCGATGGGGAGCGGCGTCGGCCGCCCCGGGAACGCGCCGGGAGCTGCCGCCGCTCACCCCAAGTGCCACTCCCGC
>NC_031782.1:10244455-10314281 GCF_001522545.3 Parus major | reverse complement strand
CCCCCGTGGGCCCGGAGGGCAGCGGAGCCCGGGTAGGAGCCCCAGCGGGCCGCGGCGGTGCGATCGCGGCGCGCCCTGCGGCAGCGCCCCGCCAAGCGCTCCGAGGCGCCGCTGGGCGGGGGGCGCAGGGCTGGAGGATGAGCGCTCCGGTGGAGCCCAGGATCAAACAGGCGCTGCGGAAGAAGCCCGCGGAGCGCACTCCGGAGGTAAGGCGGCTCCGGTTCCTGTCCAACGGGTCTTTTTATTTACTTTCTCACTTTTCCCTTGCGTAAATCCGTGTTCCGACAGCGCGGGGTCCGCGGTGCGCACACAGACCGGGCTGGCGCACAGACTTCTGTCTGGAGCTCGGTTATTTATTTATTTCTCTCCAAAGCTGGCCCGCTCAGGACCAGCCGTGGTTTAAACGCCCACTAACACGCTGGGTACAGGCACAAGGCGCTTCATGAAGTATTTCGGTCCTGCTATTGAAAGAAAAATAACAAGAAGCAGATCACCGTAAAGTAAAACGATGCATATATCAGTGATGCAAAACTTAGGGGAAAAGTTAGGGAGCTGAAAGGATTTGCTTACCTGTACAGTGATGCAGATTTAAACAAAACCAAGCTAATTATGCTTCCCAGACTTCATAAAGATGTTTCTGCAGTGAGTGGGAGTGTAGAAATATTTGAGGCTGGTAAGTTACAATAAAACGCATTTTCCAATTAAGTGCCTTCTCTGTCCCTTCCCCACAAGCTAGTCTGTAATCAGCCATGTATTTTTGGGAATGGTAATGTCATGGAGCATTAACTTAATCATGAAATAAGTTTGATATATTTTGCAGTTGTTGAAGGTCTGATCGGAGTATGTTTGCTTATTTACTCTTTGCCTTCCTGTTTTTGTTTTCCTTGTTTGTAATTTCTTTTCTTTTTTTATGTGCTCAAGAATTAGTGCTATAAAGTGATACACTTTTGAGTTTTTCTCTTGGAGACTGGGAAGCATCAGTTCTTCTTTGGTACTTCATGGAGAGCAGAATGTCTTTGCCCGGTCTTCCTTATAAGTTAATTATGGCAGGGCTACTGAAAGAGCTGCTCAGAGGCTGCTCTGGAGTTCATCCTACCAGGACAGAGTCCCTACTTCCCTTTCAAGTCAGCCGAGTGAGTGAAATACACATGTTCAGTCCCAGTGGTTATTTGCTTTGGGATATCCAGCACATTCCTCCTTGTGTCTCTGAATTAATGATGAGGTAGTCTCAGTGTCCATTCTTTTTTCCTTCCTTCTAGCTCTCCCCTCTTGCTTCAGACCTTTCTTTCTCTTCAGTTGGTAAATTCCTTTGCTAATGTGGCTTGGAGTGTTGGGCAACTGGGTTCATCACAGAAGTCTCATTCATGAGTTGGCATTCCTTGCTGGCTCGTCATGGCTTGGACTTTGGGGAACAGGTAATGTGGCCTGGCCCAGAACCTCTGCTCACCACTGCTCCTGCTTGTACCAACATCTGGGGCTGTGTAGGGCTTTTTGTTCTCTTTTTTTTAGGCATCCCCAATTTCTCCCCCAGCAGCTGTCATGGAATTCCTTATGGTTTTCACCTTGTTTTGGATAAAACAGCCTTAAAATAATTGTTTTGCTTAACCTTGTAGTGTTAAACTGTCAGATATCACAATGACTCCTTGTGGGTTTACATGCATTTGTGTAGGTTTCCATTGAGAGTGACAAGACTATTGTGTGGAGGTTTAAATTTGCCAAGGTATCTTAATTGTGTGGAAAAAATACCTAATCTTTGCTAATCTAAATAATAGTATTTCTAAAATGATTAAAAAAAAAATAAATCTAAATTCCCTTGTTAATTTGGCCCTGTTTTGGCAGGCTTTTAGAGACACTGCCCCAGTGAGACTACTTGTGATTAAACATGTACTTAAAACTTGGCAGGATTGGGTCCTCAGTTCTTGCTCCTTGTTGTTGAGTAGATAATTACAGTCAAATCACTTTTGTTTACATACGTTTAGAAGAAGCTTTTCCCTGATTTAATAGCAGGGTTTACCTGGGGGTCCCCAGTCTGGATTTGTGCTACCTGCTCAGGTACAAAGCATGGAATCTCCTGTTACAGACATACTGACAGATTTTTCAGACTTATGTTTATGGATGTAAGGACAGATAGATATAGGGTAGTAAGTGAACTGGAAAAAATAATTGCAATGTTATTTATTTATTCATCTGTTTATTTAGTTATTAATTTATTTATTTTCAACATCCTGACTTGTCCTGTTTCCTCTGTAGGCTGCAAGACTTGGGGCAGGGAAGCTGAAACCTGTTTAGTACAGCCATTAGGATCAGACCCACATTTCAGATGTGCCTGCACAGGATGAACCATGTGGTGACTCCTGTCTTGAAGTATTCAGTTGTACAGATACAAAAGTGTGGCTTCATTTCTCCCCTCCTACTCTGGTGGGAAGGTATCATCAGTTCCACCCACACAAAATCAGCTGCACGGGGCTACTTGTGCACTTTGACTGTGTTTTTGTACATAAACCCCCTGAAATTCCCCAAGCCATGATTGGGATTTTATGATAAGCCAAAGCTGCTCATCCCCAAGAGTTTCAATTGCTTTCAGTCCCTTTCTGCCCCCATCTCTATTTCTGATCCTGCAGTTTATGTGAACAATTTACCTGGGTATTTATTACAAATTATAGGGTTGGGGCTGTGCTGATTAGTAGCATGGTCTGGTACTTCATTCCTGTCATCTGTGCAACCTCTGGAAAGATACATCTAAACACTCCACATGCCAGATTTTGCTTACAAGTAGCACAATTATCTGTATGATTTTGATTGTATGTATTTTGCTTGACAGAATATTTTAATTTCTAAGACCTACAAAAGTAAGGAGGGAGGTGTTCAAAAAATTTTATAAATTATTTTGAAATTTAGCTCACAGTCTTGCTCAAGTAAATGTGTTAGTTCTTGATACTACAAATAGTTTTGTTTGGAAAAATCTGTGCTAGGGCAAGTTTTCAGTGTTGTGGTAACATTCCAATGTTTGTTAATTGTTAAAGTGTATAAGTTATGCATATTAGGCATGTACACACTTGAATTTTTTTTTAGTTGTTGTTCAAATACTTCATGTGTTACAATCTTCAATTTATTTTGCCAGTGGGAATTATTTTGGTGAATTTGTAGGGGCTGTAGCAAAAATTTAATGATGCTTACATTTTTATGTAATTGCTGTTGTGTTACTCTCTTTGGAATCCTTTTTGGAGCTGCCAAAGGCTGGGAAATATTTTTCTCCCTTTCCTTTCCTTTGGTGCATCATTGCAGGTGCATACTGTTCATACATATGTGATGCAAGTGACTTCTCCTGTGGAAAGGGTTCCAGAATGTGTCCTAGTGGAGTGATGGCCATGTATGTAGCAGATACTGCTCCAGGATTTGTGTGAGTCCCATTTAGCCAAATGTCTGCCTTGCTGGTTCATTGATGGCCTGTGACCTTGGATTGACACTGGAAATCTGTGTACCTGTCTCTCAGGTATGGCCTGAAAGTGCAGAATTTGTGAGGCTTCTCTCAAATATTAGTTTTGGTAACAGATTATCCTAACAAATCATCCCTTCTGTCTTGTCAGAAGGAGGAAACTCTGGAGTAATTGGTTACTTAATCAGTTAAAAGAAAAAAAATCATACCTATATTTAAGTAGGATTTCTTACACTTGTTTAATATTTTAGTATCTGCATTTTTCTCCCAGGGTTATGCAGATGTCTGTGTGGTGGTAAATCTGTGAGTATTTACACATGCAGATCCTCCAGTTTTTTGCTTGGGAATATGGGATTTACTGTACGCTTTTTTAGCTGTTTTTTATTACAGGTGGGGATATTAAATTAGTAGTTTGGGAATATTTTAATAGGAGAAAATCTTTAGTTCAAAGCAGTATGAGGGAAGGATGAAGGGTTATGTTACTATGTGTGTGCTCTCATTAAAGATTTAATTTTTTTCTGAGGCACAGAATTCCTTATCAGATCCATACAAAGGCTCTGATATTGGTCTTTAGGGGAGTTGTTCATGCTGCCACAGATAAGGTCTCAATGGTTGATAGGGCCAAACAGCAAATGATTGTGCTCCTTTTTCTTTGTCTTGCCTTTTCTTCCCCTCCCATGAGCATGCTTTCTTCCATTTTTAATGGAACCTTTTCCCAATATAGTATCTTTTTAGTCCTTCATGACTTTGTTCTAGACAGTGTTTACTTTCGTGGTTCAGAAAGCTTTGCTTTTATTTGACTTCAAAGAGTTGGAGTTTGTTTTTATACTCTGAGCTCTTGTATTTTCCTAACTTTGTCTTCTTGCAGTAATTCTTGATTCATGTTAATTTGACTTCATTTGGCAATACTAATTCCTTCTCTTCCTGTTCCCTTTTTATTAATACAGTGGAAGGAGGAAAAAACCTAATTTGCAGAATTGTGTCATGACAGTGTCTGCTGTTTGGAGCGTGTATGTGATGCTTCTTGATGGCTTAGATATAGAGAGATAGATCTGCATGAATGTAAATCATGCACAAATAGTACATTGATAGGCATTGTGAAATAGCTGTAATAAATAAAATAAATTATTGCTGACAGCATAACAAAGGCAGTCTTGTATTCTAGCACAGCTGAGCCAAACAGAGGAGAACATCTGCTTCTTGTTTCCAGAAATAACTGCTATTTTGAAATGTTTTTTTTTCATCCTTTTAATAATTTTCTGTAAACTCAGTAGGTGAAGCAGGATTAATCATTGTAGAAATCTATGGTTCCTAGAATCTGGGGTGAGCTTTTAGGAATGTAACTGTGTCAAGTGTGTTGGTTTTGGATAGCCATTGAAAGTAATTAGAATTGTGAATTCACCACAAAAGTGGACATGCTTGCAGTTACTGTGAAACCAAAAGAAATTTGTGTTAAATGAAGTTGCAGATGATGGTTCCTATTAAAAAAAAAACCTTACTGTTAGTATGTGGGCCTCTAAAACAGGGACAAAGCAGTGACAGACACATGACAACTCCTATAATTTTCTAGTACCGAATGTCTGTCTTACACTTTGATTCCCAATTTTTAGTGATCTATTCCTTTATAAGTGACACTTTTTACGACTTTGTTATGCAGTTAACAATTCTGGAGTTCAAACTGAAGATGAGCAGCAGCCAACTATGGTAAAATCCTTGAGATAGTTCTGTGTCTTTCTGCTTTGGGGTCTTTGCCGGAGAACCTCCTAAAACATTGATCAAAGATGCACTGACCAGTGCTACATAACTTTAATCCCTCACCATGCAGAGATTTGGGCTAATCTTGGCATGTGACTGTGCTGGGCAGCTGGAAGAGACCTTTAAAATGGTAAAATTAGTTACCACTGGTGATAAGCGAAGTGATAGGAGCAGGTACTGATGAGCCTGCAATTTACTGCTGATGAATTCCTTCCTGGGTCCTTGTGTACTCTGTGCAGATTGCCTTTCTGCACTCACAGGGCAACAATTATCTTTTACAGTTAGAAAAACATAAAACCTTGTATTATGAATAATTTATAAGTAGTTCTGTGAAGGCAGCAGTTAAATTTTTATTTATGTTCAGTATGATTGAAAAAAGTCAAGTGCACAAAAACTGTTTCATGGACAAAAATGTTGACTAACTGCAACTTTAGAGAAGGACTTGGGAGTGCATGCATTTATTTGACATCATATTCCATCAGCATCTTGGTAGGACTAGGAAAAATCTAGACTTGTGATGTTTTCCTAAATATTAGATTAGTCTCTTTAAATAAAATGTGTTGTAAAGCTTTTTTATAGCCATCTACTAAAACCAAAGTTCAGAACAGAGGTACGTGAGGAGTGGCACACTGAGTATCAATGGTGGTTGCTGCCAGCTCTTAAGATTGAGCCTTGTTCACAAGCAGGCTATAGTTTCTGTGTTAATGAACTTGAAATTCTTATTACTTTTAATGAAACAGTCATAAACCTTCTCTCTTCCTCCTGTGCTTCCCTGCCACATAGCTGTCAGTTGAAGGTGAAACAAACCACATATTTTTTCCCAGCTGCTCATTAAATTAATGTATTTAAGCTTATGGTAAATACAGCATTGACAATCCTGGAGGATTGTCCAACAAGCCTCAAAGCTTTGGGGATGGCATCTCTTCAGCTGCCAGCTTGATGAGTTAGGAAGTTTTTAGTGCTTAGATTTTCCTCTATTTTGTTTTGTGCTTTAGATGAGTAGTTGTCTCTTACTTTGTTTCTAAACAGTGTAGTATCATGAATCTTCATCCCAATTAGGCCTGTGATTTTCCAGTAATAAAAAAGCCAAGCATGCAAACTCTTGTATTACCTCAGTAAATTCTGCTTGATAATTAATTTTCATAAACTTTGTGTATGTGCCTATTTTTCTGAGGTGATCAAGTGTGATGTTCTTTGACAGACACATTTTATCTTTTATTCCAAATTGGTGCACATTGGCAGTAGTTGTTCAGTCTTCCTAAACATCCCTAGGAAACCAGTGCAGGTAAAATGTGGTGTCCCCCATCCCAAGACTGGGCAGGGTCAAATCTCTTCTCTGAATAATTGAAATTAACCTCAATTAGCATCTTTAATCTGTGATTAAATCTGTGATTTAATCTGTGACTGATCCCGGGATTGACTTTGAATTCACAAAGTCTTACTTAAAAATCAGTGGTGTTTGTTTACTTTATGTTTTCATTGCTATGTGGACACAATTCTGTGCTTGTGGCATACAGCTGAATTCTTGGCTAGAGGTACTCAACAGCCTGTCATATATCAGTATCCAAATAATTCAGATTATTGCTACTTGGAACCTTAAGTACAATACACTTTCTGAAGCTGAAATCAGCCCTAAATTAGTTGAACATAAAAAATAACATCCATCTGCTTTTTTAAATGAACCAAAATACAATACTGGAACATTACCAGTTTTAACAAATGTTAATACATGTAAATATTCAGCTATATGGACTTCAATATCTATCTTGGGAGTGGTTTTTTTGCCTGTTTTTGAACATTTTGTGGAGTTTGTTGTTGTGCTTTCATCAGCAAGCCTGAAGGTGTTGTCATATTAGGCTTTGGATTATTTGTGTCTCAGAGACACAAATAGCAGTGTGTTAAGCCTTGGTTGGACAAGGTACCTTGTTCTCAGAGGGATGTGGTTTGGCTGTTCTGCAGCTATTGTCTGGTTGGAATACCTGCAAGGAGGTTTTGCCTGTAGTTCTCAGAAATAAGGATTTTTTTCCAGCTTTCTTATCAGTAAAGCCTGCTGACTTCAGTCAGATATAGATTTGTGGTTTGAATGAAATAAATCAGGTTTCAGGGCACTGTTTTAGCTTCGACTACGTTTACTGGTTTTACTGAAGTGACTATTGACAAATAGATTTTTCTTCAATTTAAAGTCTGTCTAACAGAGTTTCCTTGTTCAAAAAAATGTAATGTTAAACAGGTAGAGTAAATCAGCATGAATATTTTGGGATGGGTAAGTTTTTTGATTTTTAGAGTTTGTGTCCATATTAACCTGTTTTGTGGGTAAGGAGGTTGAGCACTCTTCTGTAAAGGAAAATCTGGGCAGGAGTGAGAGGATTGAAACTATGATGGAGACAGGGAAACATTGTGATGTTTAAGTTGCCTTGGAGTAGGTGTATGTAGTTTTTAAATTATTTTTGGAAGATCATTGTGAACCACAGCTGTTTAAAGAAAAGGAAGTCAAAACCAAACCCAGAAAAAACAAAATGCTAAAGAAAGTAAACTTTTTATAAAAGCTCTGAGAAGTAAATTAGACTGAATATTCATTGTTTATCACCTAATGTAGGTGGAACACACATACAATTGTTCTGTCCAATAGCTGTGATTTTGTGGTATCTGATCTCCCTGGCAGCTGAGGGATGATCAGGCCTTCTTCATTGGTTAAAAGAGTATTTGGTGCTTCCATCATTGCAGTGTAAAGTTGTGGGCATTGCTCCTGTAAGTGTCCCTGTAACTGTCTTGGAGCAGTGTTGTTGATTCTGATTGGGGTCATGTTGGTTTCTGAAATACCTTCTTAAAATATGTGTCTATGGTGGGTCCTTGGGACTATTGCTGCTTGTTTGTCTGGTATGGGCAGACCCTGGGGTTTTTGTTTTTAGTGGTCAAGTCGAGCTGTGTCTCTAAGCCAAACATCTTGGCACCCTCTGGGAAGAATGTTGGCAGGCTTTAGCCTCTCCTTGTGCTGGTACTGATACCTTGCATAGGTGGAGTCTCTCAGCTCTTTGTCACTTAATCACACAATTGTTTGGATTGGAAAATCCAAAAACCATCCTTTTCCAGCCCTCTGCCATGGACAGGGACATCTTCCACTAGACCAGGTTGCTTCAAGCCCTGTCCAACCTGGCCTTGAACACTTCCAGGGATGGGGCATTCATGTTCCAGTGCCTCGCCTTGTAAGAGCAAAAGTGTACAGATGTTTTGTGTCTGTGACAAGTGATGCTGTTTGGTCCTCTGCGCAGAATTGGAAGGGTTATTCTAAGTTTTCTGTGCTGGTCCTTTATTCCTACATGTTTCACTCTGCTCTTGGGCCGTGACTAAGGAAAATTCTTTCATCCAGTGTAAAGTCTGCTCCCCAGAACATGGGTGTATTAAAGAGAAGATGAAATTACAGTGCACTAATAACCCTGTGGACAATGGCTCATGTGTACTGGCATTGTTTGCAGAAAGTTGTGGGTTTGTGTGTAGTGAGTCACTGAGTTAGACATGACAAGGTAAAAAGCTGTTCCACCATTCTTGTTTGTCTCCTGCATATAATTTCCAATTCTGATTCATTGAAATGAAGCGGTGAGCAGGAATGTGGTTCTGTTATGGGATACAAGTGACTGAGTGAATATCTTAAAGCATTGGCTCAGCTTTTCAAACATGAGGGCGCACCTATTCCCGTTGCTAGTCCAGTTTACATGGAGAAATGTGAGTGCAGTTGGGTCTAGCTGAGAAAGAGCTGCAAGTTAGCCTTCGGGAGCTGGAGGAATTGTATTAGAATCAAAAATATCCTGAGTTGGAAGGGATCCACAGGAATCACTGAACCCAATTTCTGTCCCTGCACAGGACCACCCCAAGGATGAGTGGGACTGATAAGCACAGCTGGTGGCTTCCAGTATTTCTTATGTCTAACTCATGATGGAATTGTTGAATCTGAACATAATACTTAAGTGTAATGGTTATGCAGTATCTACTGTGTGTAGTTACACAAAAAAAAAGAGACTGTTGCCTGATCTAACTTGCCTTTGCAGATTGGGATTCATCTGAATGAAGTAGATCCACAGCACAAGTGGTAACAAAACATTTTGACTTTGTACTTTGGATGTCAGTGTCTCTTTATTTCCATGACTGGTCTATGTGTGTGTTTATGTGTGGATGGATTCCTGCTGCACACCTTGTGTATGTAATTTTTAGATGTCTTTTCTCCAGGATATATGTACAATAAGGATTTTAAGGGAAATTCTAATCTAAGGCACTCTTATATGTATGACTCTTGTATGAGAGGAAGGATGATGATTGTGATCTCTGTGTGTATTGGTGGTTCTTCGAGATAGGTCAGAGGGTACTTGCAGGAATTGTGCTCTAAGGTGTGGGGGAAGAACTTTCCCTGATCACTGATGGCAGACATCAGTGTCTTCCCTCTGGGAGAGCGATCCTCAGCCTAAAGGAAATGCTCTTAAGTACTTTTACAGAATCACAGAATCATTAAGGTTCTAAAAGACCTCTAAGATCAAGTCCAACCATCAACCAAGCACCACCACCATGTTCACCATTAATCCATGTCTTTGGGCGCCTTATCCACAGTCTTTTTGAAAGCTTCCAGGGATGGCAACTCTTGCACCACCCTGAGCAGTCTGTTCCCATGCTTGACAGCTCTTTCCATAAAAAAAGTTTACTTGCTATCCAAGGTAAACATCCTCTGGTACTGCTTGAGGTCATTTTCTCTCATCCTATCACTAGTTACCTGGGACAAGAACTTTGTGTCATTCTTTAATTCGTCCAGAGTCTGGTATGTGTAGGAACAGCTTTGTCTGAAAACACTGTTGTTCAGGTGTGGCTTGAACTCTTCTTGCTGCTTTTTTGTTGGTTTTTTTTTTAAGCTTTTTCTGCTCTTAAAATCCTAATACAGTGTGATTCTCAAGCACAGATTTCATTAGCATTGTGCCTGATGATTTGGTGCTGGTTGGTTGAAGGAATCTGAGAATCTGGTGTGAGTGTACGTAAGAATATTTAACCAAACATTCCTAGAATACATCAAGTTCCTAATCTGCCTGTGAAGTTGTTCTCAAAGCACAAAGTCTTCTTCAAAATTTCCATCTCTTTTCCTTCATCTTGTTCAGAAAATTTGGTGTCTGCTACTGATGCTCATGTATCTGGTGTTTGGTGTGCAGCTCCTGTCTGTGTTGAAGCTTTCGGGGGATGTTAGGATGTCCTGAGAGGAGTGCATATCCTTTCTGTTCTTTTTATTTATTGATTTTATTGTTGTGTTGGAGAGGTGACTGTAAAACAGACTCACTGTTTTCACTGTGTGGTTCAGAGCATGCTAGAAACTTACACATCTAGCATTTAGAGATATTTTTCAAGCTATTGGCCAAAATAACTGTAACTAAAAACCAGAGATCACAGCAGCTGGTTTAATGATAATCTTCATACTAAATGCCAGATTTAGGGCTCAGCAGATGTGATTGTCATCTAGGTCATATGTTAGTATTGATCAGATATTTCAAGGCCTAATTCTCTAAGCTGTGATGGTAGGGTGATGGTAAATTTAGCTTTTTGGGGGCTGAAAAATGACTCAAATGTCTGGCCATTGCTGTGACAGAAGACAGTATTCTGGAAAAGCTGTGGGGACCTTGTGAGCCACAGCTGGTTCCACCAGGCAGGTTTGTTCTGTTGGGTTTTTTGTTTTTTGTTTTTTTTTCCCAATTTCCAAATGGAAAAAAACCACCTGCAGCGTTTCCTCTGTGTTCCCCAGCTTGCAAACACGGGAGGCTGGGCACAGGTTTGTGTGTCACATATCTGTGACTTTCCAAGATAAGATTGGTTTGGTTCTTTCAAGAGGGTGGTATGACTTCTGCTTCATATAAATCCTGCAAAAGGAGCAAGTGGAGTTAGTGTGTATTAGGGTAGCTGTTCCCAGTGATCTTCCAAGGACCTTGTGAAATGTTACTGTTCCAAGATTACTTTTCCTGTCCTTGCTTCTGCTGTTCCTGAAAAACTGTTTTTTCATTTTAGTGACAGCTGTGACAGCCTTGAGAGTAAAACCAGAAATTATGGTGAAGTTGTAAGATTTTTTTACTGGAACTTACTTCCTTTAGTATATACTTTCTTTAGTTTTGTCTGTGGAGTGATAATTTAACTAAAAGTTTTAGCTTATGAATTAAAGTTCAAATATGTAATGTAATATTTTTCTACCAATTTATTTCTTATTGTAGTATCTGAATTAAAAAAACTTATTTCAGGGACTAGTTAGATAGTGAAGGTATGTTTCACAGTGCTTATTCTGTCCTAGAATATGAGCCTAGTGCCTTGTTACTGACCTTGCAATAGGAACTTCTTGGAGATAGAATAATGAAAAAGGGCCAGAAAAGGGTGTGGAAGGAGGTGGGAGAGAACTGCAAGTATACTTGGCATTCAGAAAAGTGCCAAATGGAAAAAAACCACATTTCTTTTCTGCTTTTGTTCTCCAGAAATGGAAAAGGGTGGAGGATAAGCAGTCAAGATGGGTAGGTGTTAAATTTCTCGTAGAAACAGTATTAAAGCTGCAAAACATTGTAGTGAATAAAAAGATAACTCTTAAAAGAAAAAGATTTTCAAAAGAAAATCTCTTCAGGTAGTATACCCAAACTTATTTTGTATAAGCTTCAGAGTGTTAATCTGTAATGTTTATTTTAACAAAACCATTTCTTGTTTCACGTTGTGTAAGGAGAGCTGGATATTTGTCTACAGTGAAAATAGATAGTAAGAGAGTAGCCTTCCAGAACTTGTGTGAATGTCTGCTCTGAGGAAAATCTTAGGTGCCTGTGCCCAGATTTTGTCCACTTGTGGGCAGCCCCGCTTCTGAGGAGTGGCAGGGAGGAAGCCAAACAGTTTTAATCAGCTCTCTGATATCTCTGCTGTGCTGCTGAGAGCACTGATCACACACTGCTGCTGTCGACTCCATGGCTCTGTCTACTAACCCTGGTGTGCAATGGCTGATGCTCCCATCCCAAGAGTGTAAAATGCAGGCAGTCTTCAGATGGAAACAAATCCCTTGGCATTAAAAGATGGCTTGTGGTGGTTTTGTCACTGCCAAAGAAGCTGCATGTTTCACAGGACCATTCCAGGTGAACTTCCAGTTGGCAGGGAAGTGCAAAACACTTTGCCAGGATGTGCAAAAATGAGTTTTCATTGAGGAGTGTATTGAGATTAGCTTGATAAAGTCTGTTCAGAGCTCTCATGCCGTTCTTTGTAAGAGGCCTGATATTGCCATAGAAGAAATTTGCTCATGTTGGTATTGCCAGACAAGCTGTTTCTAAAATTTGGAGGTCTTGTTTCAGTGGCTTCAGGCTTAAAATATAGAGGATTTTCATTTGTTTGATGGTACTGTGGTACACCCTTCTTCCTCTTCTGAGGATTTCAGTGGAGCATTTTGGAAATATCCTGAGTTCAGCAAAGCATGCACAAATTAGTTAACATTCTGTATCTATTTTCTCAAGGTTCCTTATGTCTGCTAATTGTTGGTTAGCTTTTAGCATGTCAAGACTGTAGCAAATTCTTGACAAATGGAACAAAAATAACTGCTGTAAGGGATTCTCTCTTTGTAATCTTTTTTTGCCTGATTAGAGCATTGACATTTAAGCAGTCAGTCCTTCAAAGACTGATCATTAATAAGCCTCCAATGGTGGTCCTATTGGTCTGGAGGGAAGGAATTTGTAGTGATGTGTTACATTGCAGGCACATACAGTTTGGCCTTTTGGCAAAATATGAATTCCTATCGAGAGAGTTCCAGAGCTGTTGTAATGTTTTTCACTTTGGCAGTTACTTGAAGGAGCTGAGGAGTGAGGTCTGTCATTGTAAACTGTATCATGGGTTTAGTATTGAAAGATGATGGTACTGCTTTTGTTGCACTTCAGTTTTGGGAGCTTTATGATGCTCTTGGCATAAAGGGTTGGCATGCCAATGGCCACTTGATACTGTGGGGAGGTGGTTCTACTTAAATCTGATTTACTTGATCCTGCATTTTCAGGGTTTTTTGTAACATTGTCCAACCTCCAGTAGGCTGTTTTGATTTGGCTGAGTTAAATTGTTCTTTCCAGCTGTTGCAGAAGTTTCTGTTCCTGTTTCCCATTTTAAGTAGGAAGGATACCGGCAGTCCTGTGTCAGACAGCTGACCTTCTGTCAAACACATTTACTCCTTCCCTTGTGTTGGATGGGAAGGCTTCCTTCAGCAAACTCCTCTATAGATGCCATTATAGGTCTCTTCCAAGATGCTTGTCAAAGTTGTCTTGTTCTGGTTCTTCCAAACTGATTTGCAATTGGTACAGGGATTAAAAGCTGATATGATCATTAGAAAATATCTCTTACTATCTGGCCCACCATTTCAGCCTGATTCCTGAGCCATTGGAGTACATTTCCTGAAGTCCACAACTCGAGAGAAACTTTCTTGTATTTTTTTTCCCTTCTGTTCACTTTAGGTAGAAGGCGATTATGGAGTGTAGACCTGTAGTTAACACGTGCTTCATAAGCTATCAGAGCTGAGTACAGCCATGTTTTTAAGAAAAACTGAGAATTTTTCTTGTCCTAAGTTAGGGTCTCTCAAGTGCTGCAAATCTGGTTCTGTAAAACCTGGAGTCGTGGACTTCAGTGTTTAGGATGGTGAACAGTAATGTTGCTTTGATTTTTCCTAAGCTCTAGTTTGACTCTAATCAAATGTTTTTATTAAATGTATTTTTATCTAAAATATAATTCCATAACTTTCACAGCTGTGAATGCTAATGTAATAAAGTGAGAAGCCTTAGATAATGGGTCTTCCTTCCAACGCTTGGAATGAGTGTACTTGGTGAGTACAGCAGTGGACCAGCTGCCTGAGTGTGGGACTGAGACACTGAATGCACAGCTTTTCAAGAAAACACACAACAGAGGTGTCTTAATTTTCAGTGTAATTATGTAAAATGTCTGAGCTGCAATACTAGATCCTTCTGTTTCTCCTGCAGTTGTGGGGACTGCAATCTTGTGTGTTTTCCATGACTAGTCATAGGCCAGACTGTCCAGAAATCGTGGTGGTTTAGTATTTATTGCAGCATTCTGCTGCTGTGTCCAGACATTGCCTTTCATCACACTATGTGGATCCTCTCTTTTAATGTGAGCTGATGAGTCAAAAGTTGGAGTATTAAAGGAAGGCATTTCATTGCTGCTTGTAAATCCAACTTTGCTCAGATTAAGTTTAAATTAGTTGGGTTTTGTTTTTTCATCTTCAGTAAATAATGATAGTCTCGGTGTCTTAAAACAGAAGTCTTTGAAGGTAAGACCCTTCATTTGTTTAAAGGTAGGTTTATTGTACTTCCACAGAGGCTGTGTTTGGCTAACACTGGAAGAGCAAGAGGTTGGAGGAATCTCTGGTGTGGTGCATTACAAATTGTGTTGATCATGGTTTCCTAGGAATGAGACAGGTGATAGAATTGGCTTGTTTTGGTTTTGTAGTTAAAGCTGGTTGTAACCTCTGGAATTTTTGCTCTGCCTCAGGATTGAATGGCTCATTGGAGAAGAGGTTTCCATATAATCTCATATACTGCAGCCCAGCTGAAGGAGCCCATGTCTCATGTGTTATCAATTAGTACCTGTTTAATTTAGTATGGAGGTGGAAGAGACAACTTGTCTGTAATTCTGTGGATGTTTAATCCTGAAGTTTATTGCACTTTGTGAAGCTGGGTTACCTGGTAGGTAGGCTGCAGGATTTGGAGCTAGAAATGCCTGACTAAGAATATTATCTTACGGTTGATTCAGTCTCTTAACAGAATGCTTGTTTTGTTGTTCCTCCTAATGTAGAAGTTTGTTAATTTTCTTAATTAGAACTATTCCCTTTGTAACATTATGCATCAGTGATCAGTGTAATGACTAGGAAAGTGCACAGGTATCTGTACCTCTCACATTTATTTAATTTGATTTCAAACTTGAAGCCTGTCAACCGAGGTAGATGAATATGCATATGTATATGACTCCTCAGTTTGGATCTGTAAGCTTTGTGGTTTATGGCACAGGTATTGCTGAGAAATACAAAAGTAGATGTTAAAGTGGCAGAACATCAGTTCCTAGAGTTCTGCTGTGGTGGTTTCCATTCAAATGTTGCAGTGGGGTAAATCTGGATAATTTCTTTGCTTTGAGCAAAGATGAGCAGAGCTACTGCTTAATCCTTTTTTTTGATGTTTGCCACTTTATGGACACAGTGAACACAGGCATGTTAACCTTTCCCAACATGAGAGGATATTGTAGTAGTTGAGGTATTAGTAAAGTTTGTGGGAATCTATATTCAGATAACTAAGACTGTTAAGAAATACTGCCTCCTGTACATTGCAGTAACTTTCTTGGATTGGTCTATTTGCTAGTGCTTGGGTATCCTAATCTTAGGATGCAGAAGGAATTACTGGTGAACATATTACTGCTGTGACAGCCACAGCTGGTCTGATGCTGCACAGATAAATTTGGCTATAACAGAACCTTAATTTGGCTAGCTGAGTTTGTTAAAGAGTAGAAGTAAACAAGTCCCCAGATAAGACAATGATGGGTTAGGTTTGAACTCAAACCAAGGACTTGTGACTGCAGACATCTAACTGGCCAGAAAACTGAGTGGTATTAAGACCCCAACCAGTTGAATGTTCAAGCATGAGAATTTTGACCCCCCTATAAAAGGGAGCATCCATAAATAAACATTAGCTGTTGTTGCATGGCCTTTGGTGTGTTCAGTTGTGTGCCTGTCTCCAAAGCTGCAACCAAACATAATAACTGCTGTCCACTACAGGAATTCCTTCATAGTTCATGTCATTATTATGGGAGTTAAGTAGCTGCATGTTGATTCTTCTTTTTTCCTTCAGTGGCTTTATTGAAAAAGACTGTAGGAGAGCATTACATTTGTGTGATAATTTATTCTCCAGTTATAATCTCATCATTTTCTTCCTGTTTCACTGATGCACCGAAACATTTTTAGGCAATTAATAGAGCTTTATTCCTCTCCCTTACCTAGACTGAGTGGGTGATTTAAATTACAATATTGATAAAGATCTCATTTTGCCTTCACTATTATTTATTTAGTAGGACTTAATTTCCAGACAGACATGATCTTTGCTTGCTTAAGTTCACAAAGAAGTAAGAAATTACATACAGAAAAATCGTAAATGTGCCATTAGAAAAAGAACAATATTCTTATCCATTTGTATAAAATTCTGATGATCAATATGATGGAAAAAAGCTACAGTAATGTGCTATTATTGTGTCTTTCAGTCCTTCTCTGTGTGAGACAGCTGTTGAGCTGTAGTATGGGAGCTAAGTTATAACATTCACTTGCTGCAAAGGTACACGGGGCAAAGCACGATGAAAACTTTGGCACTGGAGTGTTTATATGTTGAATATGAGCCAGCAGTTGCTAGTCCAAGAGGGAGGAAAGAGAACAAGAACTAGAGTTTTCTGCAGGAAGAGCAAAGTCATGTAGGTAACAACTCAGATTTTTAACAGCTGCACTTAGCCTCACTCCCAAGTTGTCACGATGGGTAAGCATAGAACTGACCTTTGGATTTCATCTTCCACCTCCTCTCTCCTCATCCCCAGGTTTCTGTACTAAATTTCTTATTTAATAAGAATGTGCTTTTTTTTCCCCTAAATGTTTCAGTGTTCTGACCTTTCCTACCACAATTCCTTTTTTTAAAAAGAAATTTCAGATGTTGACACTTCCCTCTGAAAAGAGCAGGGAGTTTTTGTGAATCAGAGGAGCTGATATTCTTGCAGTTACGGCCAAAAGGTTTTAACTGAAATATTGCTATTTGATGGATGCTTATCCTCTGGAAGGGAGGTAGGTAATTCTGACAAGTGGTCAGCTGCTTGACTAGCAAAGTCTTGATTGAACTGGAAGCCACCCATTTTTTTGGTGGATTTTAGGTGACTTTTCAAGAGCCTGGGTTAGGAGGCTGATTTTACGATCTTTGTATTATTTAAAATTGTTTGGTATAAAGTCTTGCTCTTTGATAGGGGATAGTTTTGTGTATTGTGTGCTTCCCATCCTGTTGAACTTCAGGAGCTTGGGGTTTTTGAGGCAGCTTGCTTTTCTATTATCGACATACAAGTCTGAAAGATATTTTAAAATTAAGTAATGTATGTCAGGGAGCTTTATGGTAATGTTTTGGTTGAAGGCACTTTTTCATGGCTGTACTTTTATTCTTAATTGTGAAAAAAGGCTGAATGATGCTTCAGATACTTAAAATTCTCTATGAGCTGCTTGCTTCGAAGCAGTGGCATCTGTTGTTCTGTCTCTCCATTTCAGGGCCCTTGCAATTTCAGTCTGCAAAATCAGCTTTTCCAAAGGAAGTTCTTTTCTCTGGCAAAGTCAGGCTTCTAAAAATGCTGACTCTGTGATGAAACAGCAGTAAAAATAATATAAAATTTCCCCTCCCTCATTCCTTTAAATGTTTTTCTTTCTACCAAAGTCCTATATCAACATAATCCAGGGTTCTGAGGTGGAAGGTGTTTATCTGAATTGGGTGTGGGGAGTTATTGGTGAGTAGAGAAACTTTTGGCTATATTTTCATGTAGAAAGACTTCAGTTATTTTATTGTGCTTTTAGAAGTACGCCACTGAATTGAGGTATTTTCAGTCCATCACAAAGCTATAATAGTGGTTCTCAAGTCTCTGTATTTAAACATCTGGCTTTTCCAAATTTCCTTAAGGATAGTTTGATTCTTAGGAGTGCAAGTTTGTGCCTGTAGCCATGTGCATGTAATAACAAAATATTAGAAAATAATATATAAGGAAACTATTTGCCCTATTAAGGGACTTCTTACTTTTCCACAAAAAATAAGATAAAAATCCAACTGTGCAAATTCTTACTATCTGCAAAAATAAGAGCCAGATTTCAGTTTTCTGTTTGTGGCTATATCATTATTAATAGATGCTGTCAATGGGAATTGCTTCCTGGATTTACAAGAGTGAAATTAAATCTCTTTTAGTCTCTTTTCTCCTGTATAAAGATACTGTAATAATTAGACTGACTCTAACTCATTTGGAAAAACTAGTATCTGGTCCTTTGAATAGGTAAATGGGAAGTTAGGAGTTTAGGGAGGAGTGCTCTATCATAGTCACTAGAAGATCCATAGTTGTCTGATGGACATAGGCTCCAGGAGTTTGAGGACCTCTGAAAGATCTAAAAAGAAGATTTCAAGTTCTTTGTCATTTGAAGCTGTTTAACTTACTTATGAAATATATACCATTTTTTCTGAATAATGGAATATAGCTCTGAAGTAGTTGTACCAATTTATTGTATACAAATATTACTGTGTGTGGTCTCAGGCAGTGATGTAAGATCATGCAGGAGTTTGCTGTTGTGTTCTATGAAAGATTCTTTAATTGGGCTTTTGGAATTAATGGTGTTTCCTTCATGGAATGATGTGGTTTCACTCCTTAGGAGTGCTGCTTAAACTCTGCCATTCTCTGCAAAATACCTTAATGTCCCTCATTCATAACATTTTCATTTGTCTGACTAAGCCATGCTTTCTCTTCCCTAATAGTGTCTCAGTTCTTGTATTTAATTTTTATTTTTGTTTTTAAGTTGCCTCCAGCTACATAGGAGGCTGCTTTAAAGGGAATTGTTACTTTAAGTGAAGAGCCCTGAACTGACATTCTATTGCATCACTTGCATTTTTATTGAAGTCCAACATCTGTGCCACTGAACAAGAAGAGTAAATAAGTTAAGATGGAGGAGTTGCTTTCAAGTTCATGTCATCATCTCCCTTTTAGTTTACGAGCTGTATACTCTGTTACACATGTTTAAGAGGATTTTTCTGCTCCTCCCACAAGTTTTGGGGGTAGCTGACAATGTGTAGGGTGGGCTTCTTGAACTCCCATCCCTGAAGTTGGTGAATTTGCTCTGTAGATAACTGAATGTGTAAAATATGGATCAGAGAACTACAGCATGTTTCTGTGTTTTTGTTTCTGGTATTACAGTATCAGGAAAGAATTTGGGAGTACTATTTTTAAATTGGCCTTAAACAGAAACTAAAGGAAACAGTATGAATTTCAACCTTACATGAAGCAACAGGAAGGGAAGCAATGAAAACCATAAATCATGCTGAGTAACATTTCCTCTCTTCTGCTACACTCCCCCCCTTCCCCCCCCAGGGTGACAAAGTCTTTATTGACCCTGACAGGATTCCTCATAAAAGCTACATTCAATCTGGATATGGAGCCTGCTGAATCACTGAGAAGCAAGTAATGGCATTGGGCTGGAGGGAGCCTCCCTCTTAGAGCTTACACAGCTTGTGCTCTGTGCTCCAAGATTCACCTCTGTTTGCTTTACTAAAATCTAGGCACTTTAAATAACAACTTTATTACAGAGAAATTCAGACACTGTCCAAGAGGCTATTAAAATCCGTGTCCTGATACCAAGTGAGTGCTTGATTCTGCTGGAGTTTGTTCCTGGCTTTGTTTCTTCTCAGAGCACTGAAAAGGGAGAAGCTAAGCAGCACACAAACAGGAAGGTACCTTTCAACCATGCAGCTTCCTTCCCTGGAGGATTTTGTACCTGATGGTCTTTTTGAATGCCACTGGAATTTGGGAAGCTGTTGCCATATGAGTTAACTGTTGGTTAAAAGGTAGAAATGTGTCTATTTCTTTTAAAGTATATTCTCAGTAATGTGGCTGGATCTCTAACATATTTTTAGAGAATATTTTGTTTGCTCTGAAACGTAGAAGATGTGCATCCTGCCAACTGTCTTAGCATGGAAAAAGAATGGATGCAAAATCCTATCAGTCATCCTTTGTGCTCCTGTAGAAGCAGGTTCTTGTGTGTGACCCAGCGAATCCTGGGTGGCTTGGCAGCCTGCATGGGCTGGGTGTGGGGAGCCTTGAGTGAGCCAAGCATATTTTCTTGCAACAGGAATTTAATGTGTTTGGGGTGGATTGAGAGACAGGTTTTGTGCAGCTCTTAAGGACAGGTTTGCATGTGAGATCAATCTGTCTGGAACTTGCTGACACAGCTGGTTTTACATGCAGCTCTGAAGTGCTGGTGCTGTGGTGCAGGTTTCTGCTCTTTTCTCATTCCCTGAGCAAAACTACGGACTGACTGAATAATACTTGCCAGTCTACTTTCTTTGGAACTCCTTGTTTCAGGTTCAGTGTGGATCTAAGGTATCTACAAAGCTTAGGGTGGTTGGGATTTGGGAGCATCCCAGAGTCCCGGCCCTGCTGCAGTGAGCAGCTGTGCCACGGCCAGTGCGGTGGGCTGGGGTTGAACGCAGCTGTTCTGGGGCTGGCTCTGCCTGCTGGCATGAGGGACATAACATGACAGGCAGTGCTGAAAGGGGTCTGTGGGCATTTATTGCTTCCTCAGCATCCCTAATACCTGATTGCAGTTACTGAGATTGTCTCTATGTGAGAGTAATCAAAAGAATGAGGTTATTTCAGAAGAATTTATTTTCCTTAGAAATAGACCAGATTTCCTGTTTCGTGTTTAATAATAGTACTAGTGATAATATGTTACTGGAACACCTGTGTGGAGTCGGATAAAGTGTAGCATTAGTGTTTTGTATTGTGTTTTTCAGAGGCCAAGTTGCTTTTGATGCAATCATTCCATCCTTGTTTCAGAGTTCTTGTTTTTTGGGTTTTTTTCACTCCTTTTACATTCTTTAAACACTGCAGAAGGATTTGTCTTGGACCTTGTTGTGGACTTAAAGCATCTGGATGCAGCTCATGTGAATTTACAGTTGTGCTGGCTGGAATTGTTGGTTGGGAAACTTTGTGGTCAGAACTCCATGTTTGAGGCCACTGTTCCACTGGAGCCTTAATTCCAAGCTTTGTAAAGATGCTTCTTGGATTAAAGGCCAGAGATAGCGTGAGAAAAGAGGGTGAAGCAAAAGGAAACAATACCTACTCACAAATTTTGCTCATCACTGGTGTTGCTGCACTGTGCTGCTTGTTCAGAAGCATCCAGATTTTTGTCATATTTTAAAAAGATGCCAATAGTGAAACTTAAGGATGACCACCACTTCCTCAGCAACTTTGAGTTTGGATTATATTCTCCTGGTGATTTTTTCTGGCTAACTGTACTTCTTTATTTTAAGAAGTTACGTCTTAACAGTTAAAGTAATATTTCACCATCCTTGCAAAAAAAATAGGAGCAAAATATTTTCAGATAAATGGATGATGGTAGTAGTCAGCTGGTTACTTTTGTGTAGTGACTTTTTAGTTGATGCTTCTTTTGTTTTCCCCTCTTATGGTATCTCTGAGAGTTAGAATCTGGCAGGGAAAATGAGAAGTGGTCTGGGTATTGAGGTGGCTCACTTCTAACTATGTTGGGATGAGGATGTTACCGTGAAAGTATATATATTTATATAACATGATGTTGTTACTAAAATCTGTGTTTTCATACCAAACTCATACCTTTGGTTTAGCAGCTGTGTAAGCTTTTTGCTGGAAGAATGTGTGTGCTGGAGATGATAAAAACTGGTACAGAAGGAAGCTGAGGCTACTGGTGACCATGCTTTTGTGGTAACAGCACCATCCACAGAGCCATCCCTTGGTTTCTGCAGTGCTGCTCAGGCACACGCTGTTTTATACAAAGTATTCTGTCATGGGAAGAATTTGAAGACACCCATGTCCTCTGCTTTTTTTAAACACGTCTGCTGTGAGAACTGGAGGCAAAGAATGATCCATCCTGGGCAGCTTGGTGCAGGATCACTGTGGTCATACTGTTCGTGTTTCCTCTCTATGCTACAGAAAATCGCCTTTCTAACAGAATTAACAACTGCCTGATTACTCTTTTCCCAGTTTCCCATCTTCCCTTGAATTGCTGGAACCACAGTTTTAGCTAGTTGGATAGATAATGTGAGTTATTTTCTCTGTAAATAACTTTAGTCAAAGTTGTTTTTTGTCAAAGATTGAAGAATCTGTTGTGGGCATATGTCTTGGTTTGAAAAGACAGGTATCTGCTTAAAAAAAAAAAAGTAAATCCCCTCCCCCCCCAATTATTATAATCTTGAAATCAAGGTGCTCTCAGGCAAAGATATGGGAATAAGAATAACAGTTCTTTACTAAGGAAATTAAAATAAAAATGCAGTAGTTAAAAAAATCCAAAACTCCAACAAAAAAAGCCCAACTCACTGTCAGAATACAGCCTGACACCCTGTAGGTCAGGGTGTTGGTAGCAGTCCAATTAAATGGTGGCTGCAGTCCTCCTGGAGTGACAGATGTGGTTCTGTTGCAGCAGTGATCCTGTAGAAGGGTGTGGTTTTCCACTGAAGGTCCAGTGGTGTAGATGGGTCTGGTCTCTCCTCTGGGAATCCATTGGAGAAAGGCTGCCTGTGGTGTTCTCTGATTATATCCAGGTAGGAATGCTGGGCTCCTCCCCCTGGGTGGAGCATCTCCCAGTGGGATGTTATAATTTTATCAGTCCTGCAGTGAGACTCAATGGCCCACTAACAGCAAATATCCCCCTGGAGGGAGCATGGGTCACGGAAGAGATAAAGAACACTGCCACACCCGGTTTTAACAGATGGTAATAGAGTACATACTCTTGATTCCATCTTGCATTGCAACCCAAGACAGCATAGCCTTTGCAGGTAGATCCTGTGCTTCAGTTTCAGCTATTGTTTCAGCTGATGAAAAGCTCTGAAGAAAAGATTGCAAAATAAAATCATACTGACCTTGTTGTTTAGTTTAGAGCATGTGGAATTGTTTCATCAATAGTTGTGTCTTGGTTGGATTCTGACAGAAAAAAGTAAGTAAAGAGATTATAAAGAAGGCTGTGGAAAGGGGCTGTAAAATTCCAGCAGATGTTTTGTGTTCTGCTGATATGATGCTGAATGTTGCCCTTTGGCATAAATCTTCATAGTGAGTTTTGGAAAGTATCTGTGGAAATGATCTCTACCCTTTGTACTGAGCTTATGTGCTTATCCACTGTTTATAACTGCTGCAGTGAAATAAATCTGTTTAAAAAAAAAAAATATCTGAAAAACATATTAGAAGCTATTGTAAACTATGAGTTGGGGAAACAAATGCTTTCAGGTCTGTTGGAAGAGGATTTTTGGGAGTGTGGTGCAGCTGGACTTCCGCCTCAGTCCACGAGGTGGCCACAGCTCCTGCCCATGTCCAGCCATCCTTGGATTAATTGATGTTCCTTGCTGGCAAAAATATAGAACGAGACTCTAAATATAGTATGTCAAATGTAATTTCAGTGCTATTTTAAGCACTTAGTCTGAAACTAGTTGGAAGTATTGAAGAAAACTTGACAAACTGTGACTTACAGGTAATTTTAATTTCATTGGGAAAAACTGGGATATATGCACCACATGTACTATACCCTTCCATGTTAGAATCTGAAGTGGCATGTGAAGGAGAGAGGAATTCTACCTGGTTGTATCTATTTAAGCAAGCAGAAAAGGCTTTTTCACCAGGACATGGAAAACACATTGCTTGGGTACATTTGAGGTACTGGTAGAAAAAGGCACCTCGCAGCCCTGACCAGGAGATTGCTGAGTTAGTTCTTTTGCTCAGTGGCACCCAGGATCACCTCCTCTGTGTGACTAGGAGAGGGGTTTGCTTTAAAAATCAGGTATTTTTAGGGAAAGCATTACAGATCCTGTTTTAAAACCACCTATAGAAGCTGTGTGAGTAGCTAATGTGTTTAGCTTGTTGATGTGTCACCTGGCTAGTGAATTACATTCATCATGAAGTTTATTACATTTATCAACATTAGAGCATTATTAGTGAGCAGTGTAAGTTAAATGCCTTCTGCTGTGTGAGGGAATAGGAACCTTTGCATTCCCGTTGCTGTGCTCTGCTCAGCTGTTCTCTCTGCTGCTGTTCATCTCAACAGATGAGGTTGGAGTTGGGGGATGCTTTCCAGACATGTATCCCTTTGAGCAAATGTTTATCTCTGTGATTTACCAACTGTTTGTTCATCAAGCTCCTCAGTGGACCAGTACAGCACTGTTACAGTCCTGTGTGTTGCAGGTGGAGTGCAGGAGTCAGTCCAGGCTGAGTGAACTTTCAAAGGGGCTGCATTCTGGGGAGTTGCAGAGAATAATTTACAAGTCAGGATTTGGTTGGTCATTTTTCTTACGCAGAAGTTAAAAACTTTGTGATTAAAGGGGGAACACAGGCTTACAGTTTTCTGCAACTCATAACTACAGAACTGCTTATCTAAAACATTTTCAAGATACTCTGTTACATCTTAGTCTCAGTTATGTAAAAAAGTACTGGAAAACAGGAAAACCTATATAGGCACAATGTTATAAAGACTTAAAAAAATCAGCTTTAATTTTAATACAAAATACTGATTCTTTCCTAGCTGGTCAACTTTTACAGGAGTTGTGAGTATCCTTTTTTTGGCCTAGGAGAGTCAAATATTATTAACTGCTAAACCACTGTATGGTCTGTATATATAGTTGCTGCATTTCTGTGCCTAATGCTTTCTGGTGGAGAAGTTGAGGTAGTTCTCTGGTCAGACACAGGGAAAGCTCAGTAATTGAACTGTTGTTTACCTGAAATGACCCTTTGGCTGCCAGGTGCCCACCTCTGACAGGCTGTGGTGTGTTTGGAGTGTATCCATAGCTAGTGCTCCTGGATGGTTTCACTAATAAAATCATGTTTGTGGCAGCTTGGAGGATTAAAATGAGATTGGACTGTGTGAAATGAGTGCTTTGTAAATCTGTTACAAATTCAGGCCTTCTGTTTAATTTTCATGGGATTTAGTAATGACATTTAGAAAAAGAATCAGAGTTTTATTTGTTTTACGTGGTCTGCTATTATTTCTGACCTTTCATTTGATGTAACAGTCCATATCAGTTGTATTGCTAAACATGGACTATGAAATCAAAAAACTTTTCTGAAGTAAATCCACTGTAAATTCTGAGGCCAGCATAAATGTTGATTTATCTTATGTAAACACTGGATAAATGCAGCACTTGAAAATTCAGAACATACCTTCCAAGGCCAAGCTGGAGAGACTGCCCTGTGGTGTATAATGATTTTGTTATGTGTGTATTTGACTCTAGCAGCCCACCTGTTCAGGACAGTAAATTAAGTGATGAATAGCCCTAGTGAGCTGTTCCCTGCCATGTGGTCTGCACCATCAGCACAGATATTTTTGTGACTGAGGAGGATTCTGTCTGGTGAGAAGTTTAAACAGCTGTATTACAGCTTCTATGTAAAGTCCAGTTTATAAAGTGAAATAATCTTCATGTTTTGATATTTTTGTTTCTGTGTTTGCTAGGGGATGACATTGATGTGATGCTGACTAGTGCTAGTAGGAGTGAGAGACCTCTAAAGCTTTATTGTTTTCACCTTTGCCAAAGAGTATTTTGAGGTACTTTTTGATGTTCCCACCAGACACAGACTGGGCTGAGCAAGAGAGGCAGTAGGATGGTGTAGTTTGTAGTGGGCCTGCCAGCTAGGTCTGTGGTGGACATGAAAAAGTTTTTTTTCTCTCTAAATATAACCCCTTTGCTATGTAAAGGTACTCTGGTGGTTCTCTGCATCCTACATAGTGGCTTAGGTTTTCACAAGTTTTGAAAAATTCCTTTTTTAAAGAGATCGTACAAAGTTTCAACAATTTTTGACCTTGGGTGAATAGGAGTGGTCTATTTGTCTTATTCCATATGTTGCTTGCTGCTGTATCTATTCAGATAAATAATATTTTCCGAGATATTTTTAATAAATCTTTTTTTTTCAGGTGCATTTCAGTGTTTATGCATCAGTTGCACTTCACTCTTTTCACTTTTACAGCTCAAGTGTAGACAGGATTCTTCAAGTCCTGACCTATATATTAATCTGGGCTTTGTACAATTCTGTGTAATTTACTGCAGAATCTGAAAAGTAACACTGAGTGATTAGATGTGGATGAAATTGCTTTACTTGTTGGTTTGTTTTTTTTTTAGGACTTGAATACTATCTATTCTTTCCTTCATGGACTGGACATACTATCACATTTCAGGGAACATCAACTAAGGTGAAGTACGCTGCAGTTTGTTTTTTTTAGCACACTTACATCTATGACTTTTTTGTGGAGATGAGCAGAGTTTTTGTCTTGCCTGCAATTTGAGGTTGGCAGAGCATTAGCCAAATCCATTGCTGAGTTAAGTCACTGCAATAATGGGGCACAGAATCTAAACTAATTAGCTTCTCTAAGAAGGAAGGCAGAGCTTACTCCCATTTGCCTACAAAGGGCAAATTATAAAAATACTAGACAGTGCCCTGCCTTAACTCCAGATTACAAAAGCTTTTCAATGCTTCAGACATTCAGATGTTCTCAGAATCCATAAAATGGAAGGCTAACAAAGCACAAAAAGTACTTTGGAAGTATTTTAGTTCTTTCAGTTCTGTTGCTATGGGTAATTCCAATGTGTGGGAGTGATTTAAACACTTGGAAAGCATGCTGTATATTATATATTTAGATAATGAAGAACACAGTAATAATTTGTATTTTCTGGTTAAGCACATCCTTTGTTTAAAACAAAACTAGAATTTGAGGTCTTAGAGCGTGAAAGTGATTGTACTGAAATGCGGTGATTAATGGCTGATGATCTTTGTGGATTAAAATTGAGTTTAAACTTCTCCTCCTCTTCTCTCAGAATAATGTCATCAAGTGCCCGCTATGAGAGGTACAAGGGGAACCAAGTTCTCTTTTGGTGAGTACAAAGCACTTGTTGGAGTTCTTCAGCAGAAGGGTGAGCAAGCCCAGTGTTCTGCATGTTGTCATACGTCATTTGCTTTTCTGTCATTGTCAGTAATTGGTTAAAAGCTCTGGCAGAGGCGGTCGTAGCAGTACTAGAGTGTTGATGTTTGAGCGGTGCCCATGACTTCCCAGCCCGGCTCGCAGGGCCAGCAGAGCGGGGTGTACGTGTGTATCAGTGACAGGAGGTGGCTGAACGGCGGGCAGTGTCCCCTCTGCAGTCCAGGGAGCCATGGTGACACTCGGTAGATGGCGCTGTATCCACGGCTCCTTGTCGCTGCAGAGGGATGGAGCTCAAACACCATCACTTGACATTGCAAAAATTAGTATTTTAGCTTACGGTTCTCTAGGGCCTTGCTGGGAGCCAAATATACTTTTATTTTCCTCATATTTTAATATTGCTTATGGCATATTTATCATCTCACAGCTAGTCCTAGTTTATGTATAAGGCACAGCTTCCAGCACACGAGTCTAAATGAGATGCCATCTGCTAGTTGGTGTGGTGGGTATGTGTGACACACACCTGCTGCGGTAGCAGGTCAGTGTCTGTGTGTGGGGTTGTGTGCTGTCCTGTATTTATAGCTTTCATGTATACTTTCACTCGAATAAAATGTTTTCTCTAAAAATTTCATTTTAATAAAGTAAATTTTTAAGCTGTGTTAAATGGCAAAATGTAAAGTACAAGAAATATTCCTTACGTGAATATTTTTTAAAAAAGATTGTGGTCCAGTTGGAGTCCCCAGGTTCTTACACATTGAGCTGGTAGAAGGATAAATCATTATTTTACTACAATAATATTTTGGATAACGTAACTCTAAGGTGCTGTAAGGAGAAGTACATATCAGCGATTTCTTTTCTTACAGCTCAGAAACTATTGCAAGATGCTGGTATATCCTGCTTTCTGGATCTGTGCTCATGAAGGATTCAATGTTTTTGCCACCTTGCAGGTATGTAAAATAATTGAGTTATTGTTGTTATTTAAGACAATTCTAAAAAAGATAAATGCATCCTATGTATTTGTGTTACTGTAGTTTAAAAAAAAAATTAAAATAATTTCATAATTTTGTTATAATAAAGTTTGATAGTGAAAGACGTGTCCTGCTAATTCAGTTTAAATTTTCTCACGTTCTTTTTCTGCACGTTGAAATTTCTTTGTGAAACACTGCACTCAATCTAGTTTGGCCTTTTAAGTTTATAAGAGAATTTGTAGTCAGCTTATTACCTTGGGGTCTCTTTGAATAACTTGTGCTGTGTGACTGTTCTGGATAGAATTCCCTGTTGCAAAAATACAACTGCAGATCACATAGCTTCTGCCATTTGGTCAGAGGCTGTATTTAATGGCACATAAGATTTTTATGTGAAGAAAGAAGGGGCCAGCAGCATCAGCTGTGAAGAGCTTGTGCCAGGAGCCCATCTGTGTCTCGGGGTTAAGACACAGTGAACACTGACATACTTTCACTGAAGCACATTATTAGACTGGAGCTGAACTTGGGCAAGTAACACCCTGAGTACTCAGAGTGTAATACTCTGCTTGACCTTGTCCATCACTTATTTTTATTTCACTATGGTTCACTTGACTCAGCATGAGCTGACTGTGAGTAGATAGACTTAACACCAAGTCCAGCTTGCATACATTTCCATGTACTTGAATTTCATAGTAAGTACTAGTAAGAATGTATAGGAATGAATTTTTCAACTCAGTTATAGGCTGGATATTAAACACTTAATGCTCCTTGAGTGATTGGATAATCCTTGAGGATAATAATCCTTGAATGATTGGAGGTCCTTGACTGAAATTGTCCAGAGAAGCTGTGGCTGCCCCATCCCTGGAAGTGTTCAAGGCCAGCTTGGACAGGGCTTGGAGCAATCTTGTCTCGTGGATAAAGTGTCCTTGCCTATGGCAGGGGAGTGGAACAAGATGTGCTTTAAGGTCCCTTTCAACCAAAGTCATACTATGATCAGTCAACTAAAAGTTCAGGAGTACCAGAAGCGAGGACATGGCATGCTGGTATTTGCATAAAAACTCTCTAAAATCATTGTTTTGCGAAACCTGGAGTAAATCACTTAAAAGCACCATTGCTTGTAAGGTTTCTTGTGCCTTTAAAAAAAAAAAGGGCAAAATAGACCTGTTATAGTTAATTCACAAGATTACAGCTCTGTTTACTATGGATAATGAAGATGGTGAGAGGGTCAGAGAGTTCTGTTAGATGGAGCCACTGGCAGGTTATAGCTTATAAAGGGTGGTTCCTGGCATGTTCTTTCTCCTTGGGTGGCGAGATCATGTGGAAAGGAAGAGAATGGACTCCTGATAGATATCTAGGGTGTTCAGCTCACTTTCATTTTGTTTGAAATATAGTCATGTTTGTGCATTACATAGAATTTTTTGTTGTTTTTTGGGTTTTTTTTCCTTCAGTAGAGTGGGATAAATTTCAGTTACTTTCCCTGTTCTGAATACCATATCTGTCACATTTCTAGTTGAGGGAACTGCAGCCACCAGACACAGGCTAATTTCATATGAAATAGTGCCTTGGATAAGTTAGAAGTATTCTTTCGTAATTGTAATTAGCAGCATTTTAATTACATTAAAAGTAATACTTAATGTCACTCTTTATTCTTTGTTCTCAACCAAGTTCCTGATTATGTGCCTACAAAGAGTCATTCTGGAAGGAGGCTTAACTACACATCTGTAAGAAAGCTGTGCGGGATACTGCTTTATCTATGATTTTTTTAAATTTTCATGGTAGGAAAGTAGTGGGCAAGAGTAGGGAGTGAAATGAAAACCACACTTGAAGTATTCTGAGGCTGCTGAAGGGAATGGAAACATCCCTTCAGCCACTTGATTTCTGATAGGTTTAGTGCTGCCCAGACATGGCATCAGATAAATCTTACCTTTTTGACTTGTTGAATGTGGTATAAATATATCAACATGTGAGCAGAGGTGGGTGAGGTTAAAGACAGGTGTCTTCTGCACAGGAGTGATGCAGGAGACTAATGATGGCTTTGAGTTGTCCAGAGGGTAAATGAAAGAGGACCACAGTGGAATCCTTAATGGAAGGAAGGTGGTTACTACCAAAGATGAGCAGTTAGGCTTTAATCTGGAGACCTCCTAGAATTCTGAAAAGGTCAAGAGCCAAGTTGTTCTGGAAGTACTGGGTAGATGGAGACATTATGTAAAACAGATCATAGTTAGCAAATAGATTCTGGTTTGAAACTCAGTGCTTATGTACTTCATAACACCCCCTACGCCCCAGTTACCTCTTTGCCAGGTTGCTAATTTCAGCTTCATATTTGTCCTCTGGAACATTTGACAAACAGTTTGTCTTTAAAGAACTTCTGTACATTTTAGGGTTCTTTTCAGAGTACTGCAACAGTTTTTATAAAATAGTTTGCTTTGTAAAAGCAGGATATCAGTATTTCTCAATTAGAGGAAACTTTTTCTGGGCAGTAATGGGGTTTAAGGCCCCTTTTTCTTGTGAAATTGTTGCTTTCAATTTGTTTTATGTAGCAATCGTTTTTCAAAATTCAGCATTGCACTAGAAACTAACTGCCCAGTGACTTTTGTTTAACAATTATATAAGAAACTGCTGTTACAATTGATTGTTAGTGAGATCCTCGCAGTCTCCATAAATAATCTCTGCCACTGGAAGGTGGTTATGGTTTAATAACTGTTTCCTGGTATATTCCCACAATACTTGTCCTTTTTCTCTCATCTGCCCTGTGACTACCTTGATGTATAGGAGGAGACTCTAGTAAACAACTGTAAATTAAACTGCTGTCCTGCTTTTTGCATGCCCTCTTCTATCCATTGTCTATCAGAGCTTCAGGAAACCTTATTTTTTTTTTTCTGCAGAACTCTTTGAAATAAAATGTTCTATGGAATCCAACCTGAAAGAGGCTTAGCCCCTTGAAAACATAAGGAGATGGTCAGTTACCATTATTAACTTTGTCTATGTATTTGAATGAGTAAGGATGGAAACTGGGGCTCACTGTGCTTGAAAAAGGCTTTTTTATTGACTTGATGAACTTGTATTCAAGTTGTAATTCAGAAATTGGTTTAAATATTGGAGGAGGAAAACTTGCATCCAGTTTATGCAGGTTTTGCATTAATTGATAATTAGTGAGGAGGGAAGAAGCCACCCACAGAGATTATTTTTCTGGGACAGGTTGCTAAGAGCTTCCTCTGTGCCTAGCAAAAACTAATAGCTGGCTAGCTCTGGAAATTGACAGCCTATTGAACTATTTAGACGCTAGGTCCGCCTCTCTGAGATTCACATTTTAGAGAGAGGTAAGCCCGAGAAATCTCTCTGTTCTAGCTTTTGAAGAGGTAACTGGGTGCCAGTTGGGCACAGCTGGGCCAGGCCGGCCCCATGTGGCCCAGCCCGGCCGAGATTTTCTGTCCCCTGAGGGGCGGTGAGCGGCTGCCGAGCCCTCACCGGGGAGTTCACCGGGGCCTGTCTGGGTGTGTGGCTGGGGCCCCTTCCCAGCGGGGCTGGGCCCCTTCCCGGCAGAGCCAGCCACTCCTTCTAGCGGCACCGCCGGGGGCTGTATTGCCCCTGGGAACAGCCGTGTGGCTGCAGTGCCTGTGGGCCGGGACTGTGCAGCTGCAATCGGTGCAGCCAGGACAGCGGCACATGGCTGTGGCTGCCTCAGCAGGGCTCGCGATGAACTTTGTTTAGTTGCTTTTAGCCAGCCGTGCTGCGGACAGAAGGACAAAAGCAGCAGCAGCAGCTTTTCTTGTTTTCGGCACTCTGCACGGAGAAAAGCGCTGAGTGAAGGCAGCAGCCGGCACGGCTCACACGGGATCAGCGAAATCCCCGTGAGCAGCAGCGAGAGGCACGGCAAGCGATCTCCCTGATCCCAGCCTGGATGAGATCAACGGGTCAGCGCTGCTGAACTCCATAAAAACTGTTCTAATTGATAAAACTTGAGAACAAATGAAACTACAAACACCAGTTCTCTCTTGAATCAGGAAAATGAAAGGGTGAAGACGTAAGGAAAACAACATGGGACACAAAACGGTAAAGAAGGAGTCAGATTCTAGTTAGGAGGAGATTGAGGAGATGCCTTGGTTTTGGGCTGAAATTCTCTTTCTAAGGCTATGGTGAAGATATATTTTTGATATATCAGACTTTGTTTTTTCCCTGTAATTGAAGTGCGTGGGGGGGATGCAGCATTCACCCTCAGCCCATGAGAAAAGGGCACTTATGCTGGAGCGTGTGGATGCTGAAAAGCTGTAATCTAATGAGAGACTTCAACTGGAGAGAAAGATTAGAAACTTTGCTCCAAGGATAGAAGAAGAAAAGCCAGAGATAAGAGAACTTTCAGTTTTTTATGCTAGAAGAGCTCATCCTTAAAGTAGTACCCCATAAGTTGACATGGCCCATGAAAGCAACTTTGAGAAAGCTGCAAGGCATGGGAGGGACTTTGACACTGTAAATAGATGTTTTTTTCCTCAGGCAGCTGATTTGCTGTGACATTAAGCCACAGGAGAACTGTTTCTTGTGGAGAAATCTCCATGGCATGGCGAGAGAAAATCCTCTCCCTACAAGAACTGATGAAAGACTATTATAGAGGTGGTACCTGATTGAAAATCCCAGGTTTTGCCTCTACGTTGTCAGAAGGAAGGAAAGGTTGTGGGGAGGGGAGAAGTGTTCTGAAGGTTTTATTCTGGTTCTTATTATTCTTTTAGTTCTCTTAATAAAGTTTTCTTTATACCTTTTAAGTTTTGAGCCTGCTTTATCCTCCTCCTAATTCATACCTCGCAGCAGGAAATGAGTACATACTTCTAGTGGGTGCACAGGCAGTTTTAGCCAGTGCTGAACCCACCCCACAGGTACAGTAAATATATTCAATATTCTGACACTGGCTCATAATGAGAGAAGCCCTTCAAGATTTTTAAGCTAAGAGGCAGATCAGTCAGTAATACCAGGTACAAAGATGGTATAATCTTGATTGCCCTATTGCCTGGAGAACGGATTTGTTAATAGATTTGGCATAAGAGGAGAAGAATTTGCTTCTAACATGAAAGTGATGGCCAGAATAAAAGAACAGGATTGACAGATTTGTGGAAGGAAAATAATGTCAGTAAGTTAGAGATTTTGTGTGAACTTTGCTTGTTAATGAAGAAAATTCATGTGAACAGGATATTTGAAGGAGATTACTCACAGCAAGGTTAGCCATAGGAGATATATCAAGGACCTGGAGGAACTTTTGAAGCCAATTATGTGGCTGATAGCCTCCTACAGCTGTGAGAATTGAACCTCTAAAGGAAAAATACAAACTCTTGAAACATTCAAGATGTAGTCTTACTAAAACAAACACTTCTCTTTTCCCAGTCCTTCCAAAATCTCTCAAGTGGAGATAATTGGAATCATTCTACTGACGTAGTGTATGTCTTGGCTAAAAACAATTATTTTTTTTTATAATGGTCTTGTGGTTGTGTGGTAACTTTCCATGAGAGTTGTAGATGCATTAATGACTCAGTTAGCCATTTCTCTTTTCTCTAGTCAAAGGAGAGGATCCAAATGCTTAGATCAAGAAAATGGTCATAATGAAGGAGGAACTCCAGTTTTGCATCCTGAGCAACAGCTTGGGTTGACATTATTATAGCTTGTTTTGTATTAGTATTTGTGAGTAACAGTATTTTACTATATTTTGCAACTGACTATGACTGTTAACAGTGTTTGTATCTATTCTGTGTGAAGTGCCAGACACACAGAAATTAATGTGCTTTTCCAAGACTGTCAGTGTTGGAAAGTAAGTATTTAAGTGAGATTAAAGATTTGCAATTTGAAGAATATAAAGATGAACAAAATGCCATAATTTAAATTTTGATGTATGTAACTTCGTTCTCAAACATATTTGTACCTCAAATGCACCACCTAAAGTCAGATCAGTTTTGCTTCTGAAGCCTATAGTGCTGCTTTCTGCAGATACTTGTGAATTTGTAGCATTTGCTGCAGAAGTAAACCAGTGGCTCAGAGCTTCTGTACCCCCAGCTTTTGCCAGTGTAAGGTATACTGGTCTTTTTGTCCCCTGATCCTTGATTTCCAGGTTTAACTGGAATACTGCTTCTGCTTAGTCTGCATTTGCTTTATCCAAGCTCTGTTCCAATGCTCCTCAAAGTCTGCTCTTCCTCTTTCTCATCTCCATCCCACTCCCAATGTCTGGAGTGTGAATAGTGTTTTTCCTCCCTCAGCTCCCACGATCTGGACCCATGTGTGCCAGCCCCCTGTTGCCATACAATATAGTTAATTTCTGACATACTGGCAGTTGCCAATAAGGTTCTGAATTGTGATAATTGCTGCCATAATTAGGATTTAAGTTTCTTACTGTGTGACTATAAATATTGCAGTCACAATACAATACTCTGAGTGTATGTTTGCTTCACACTGGAAAGCTCTTCCCAGCTAACTGTTGTGGATTATTTTTTCTGCTCTCTTAAAGGAAGTTTCAGGCTTACATCCCTGTGCTTATCAAGTCTGAGAGATTCAGTACTCAGCCCTGGATAAAAGCAGTGGTTATTCAGTGCATTTGTGGCTCTGGGTGAGGTGATGTTTTCCCTGGATGTTTCTGTTAAGTGGTGGCTGTAACTTGCAGCATTGCCTGACAGCCATTAAGTGAAGCAACAACTGGGGAATGTTACGAATGAATGTATTTGTAAAACTAATTAATTCAGATAGAGTTGTTCAGATTTAAATTCTTCTGGCAGAGCTAGTGCTGACATGAAAATACTCTGAAGGAAAGGGGAGTGTGGATGAGAAGAGGCAGCATGCTAGTGAGAAGCTGTGTCCTGGTCTCCTTAAGTGCAGCACCTTGTATCGGGCTTGCTGATGTTGAGTAAGGGCTGGGAAGATGTTGCAGACCAAGAGTACATGGTGCATCTTATTTGATATAGACTAATCTTCTAAGAAAGTCAAAAAATGAAGAAAGACTGTTCAGACCTGTCAACTATATGGCCAAATAACCTTGTCTGTATTTCCCCTGCAGCAATAATTTCCTTTTGGTCTGTTCATAGTTCTTTATGGCATCAACCCTTTAGAAATTTTATGGACTGCAGTGGATGCTGATTGTTCCACAGAAAGTTTTTTAGGTTTTTTTTTTTGTTTTTTTTTTTTTACTACTAAACTAAAGTGCAAGAGAAAGGAAATGGGAAGGAGTCACGTATGGTTTGTTTAGAAGTACAATTTTACTAAGACTTTGTTAATCCCATGATCTGGAATAGCTGGAAAGCTGCACAGAAAGTGGTAGGTGAGACACAGGCTTCCTCAAAGGGTCATTGTATTTCAAGTATAAAGTAATTAATACAGAGATCTTCAGCTTGCAGCCTGCAAATTGAGGCATGTTACACAGCCTCCAAAATAATTTCCAATTAAAACTTTAGCAGGCTTAAGAGATAAACCTGCTAAATGTTATTATTGAGAGCTAATGCAGAAATGGGTTTTGATGATTGAGCATTAATTGAAACAGGTATTTTGCATTCAGCCATGTATCTTGTGGTGTCTGGTTTCCTTTAAACCATTTTCTGATAGAGTTAAGTATTATAATATTTTTCTAACGAAGTTACTTTGAAGAGCTCATGACTTGCACACCATATATCACATAAACCCTGCCACTTGCATTGCTGAAACTTTTGGTCTGTGCTGATGGACCTTTTTTCCCATCTCCTTGTTCCGTTTCACAAATAAGAGACATTTGGAGCTGCTCAGCAGCTGCTGTGATGCCCCCTGATGTACTTGTGGGCCTCAGGCAACTCCCCACCAGCCAACCCCATTCTTCAGACAATGCTTGGGCTGAGACAAATCTAGTGAAATTGAGACCTTCATGGAGATGCTCAGAAAAACAGGTTATTCCTATGAGGATTTTGATGTTGAGTATACTTCTGTGTTGTGACTGCAATGCAGGAATGGCAGATCCTTTTCTATCTACAGTCACTGTGGCTGTTACTGCCTGTTATGCAACTTTATGGGTTTTCCCTCAGTGTTATTTCCCAAGCAGTGGCAAAGAAATTTAAGTATAAAATTACATTTTTAGAGTAATTAGATTAGTGTTTAATAATATTAGTGGTTATTCCAGCCATTAGTATACTTGTGTGGTACATTCATTGGTAATGGAATGCATTTCATCTTGGATCTGACCCACAGCAACTTTGCAGTAGACATCCAGAGGTTTGCTGGAACAACTATTCTGCACAAGAGGTACTCTGCAAGGAGAGGAAAAATGAGATGGTTTTCATAGCATCACAGAATGGTTTTGGTTGGAAGGGACCTTAAAGCTTATCTCATTCCAACCCTCTGCCATGAGTAGACCACAATCCCAGGTTTCTCCAAGCCCCACCTCAACCTGGCTTTGAGCACTTCCACAGATGGGGCAGCCACAGCTTCTCTGGCAGCCTGTGCCAGGGCCTCCCCACCCTTATAGTAAAGAATTTCTTCCTAATATGTCACCTAAACCTACTTAGGTCAGCTTAGAACCATTCCCCCTTGTCCTGTCACTAAATGCCCTTGTAGCCCCCCCAGCTTGCACAAAAACATATTTTCATCTGTTAAAAACCCAGCCAAACATGTTTATTCCTTAAGCATATTGTCTCTTCCAGGCCCAGTTGTGCCCTTCTGTACAAAACCTTTTGGCATGGGAGAAGGGCATCCAGGTTACTGGATAAGTGGGGTCATGGGATTCACTTTGCAGTGGCGAGTGCAATTTATCTTCATCATTATGTACCTAAAAGCAGTCTGACAGGCATAGTCATAAAAACAGAATATCTGCAAACCCTTTGCTTATCTTGATAAACTGGTAGATCAGGGCCCTGGCTACATTCTACATGTAATACAGTATTGAGTACTGCTGTGGTAAAAACTGCAGGTAGCTTTATTGACAGTCACAGGTAACTACTGTGTGTTATTGACACCAGTTTACACAGACAGGCTGATGTTACTATTTTGTGGCTCCTGGAAAATACAGAACAGTGTGTAAAGTGCCTGACATCCCACCTTTGATGGCTTTAATGTCTGAAATATCTGAAAATATTGTAGAATATTGTAAATTTAAAGATGCTTGCTGATTAGTATTGAAACAAATAAGAAGACAGTCTTAAACTCCATCTGTTTCTAGGCTGAAAGCTCTTGGGGACAGGCTGTGTTTTTACCTTTAAGGTATACATGATATTCTGAGTAATGAAGAATGAGAAGCTATCAGTATTGAATAACTTGAGTGTATTGATATCAGGAAATGTTTGAGTAAAATGTCATAGCTATTGCTTAAATTAGTCAGTTTGGCCATTCTGGATGTATTTCATCACCAAATACTCAGGTTGCACAACAGCTGAATATGAGAATTTTCAAAACATTTGTGTTCAGAAAGCAGTGTTTGTTTCAAGAGGTATGTTCAAAATATGTTATGTTGGAGGTGTTTCTAAATGGTTTACTTGATGAAAGTAAGGTTTGGTATAAAAGGTCCAGTACCTTCAAGTTATCACCTTCCCATTTTGGGGAGTGTGAAAATAGGAGTATTCTCAGATATAGAAGGCTCCCTCCAGTGTTTAATTTTCTTCTATTCTCTGTATCAATGAAGTCAGGCACATACTCAGGTGCCTGCACTTCTAAGGTACTCTGCAGCTCTGGAGATATGAGCAGATCACACAGTGGAAAAGGGACAGATGAACCAAGGAATGTCACAGAATCACACACTGGTTTGGGTTGGAAGGGGCCTTAAAGCTCATTTAGTTTCAGCCCACTGCCATGGGCAGGGACGCTTCAGTAGACCAGGTTTCTCCAAGCCCTGTCCAGCCTGGCCTGAGAATTCTTATCTGCAGTCCTGGACTTTTACATTTTGGTAGCTGCAGTCTGATCCCATGGCTTGAACACCCATTAGTTGTTGGTATGGGATTTCATGCCTGTTTAACTTAAATTCTTTTCTCAGATGATGCAACTGCTTAAGCGCTTTTAATTATGAGTAGCAGTGAATCAGAAGAAAAACACAGTTTCTTGTAAATGAGGCATCCATAAATCAAGGATAAACAAAGCTGCTTTTGGTATATGGCAGACATTTTTTTCCCATGACAGAATTGCAGACCATTGAGTGACTGTGTGAAAATTAATGATGCAGGTGAAGTAGATGAATATTAAGTGATGGGAACATACAATAAAATTATAAATAAAAAAGTTGTATTGCAGTTTTATAACACTGATTTTTCTAGGCTTCTAGCAATGACAAGCTATAGAATGATATTAAATTTAAGACTTATTTATATCACACGTGTGTTAACAATGCCAATTAAATTGTTGGATCATTTAAAACTTTTTTAATGGTTATACCAGTGGTGGTATGTCTTTTCACAATTTTTTATTGTAAGTAGAACTCAATTTACATAGTTTTATGTTTTCTTACACTTTCAGTGTTAATTTAAATATTTTAATTAGATTCTTTTCCCCACTCTGCTTAAAGCACTAAAGCATGTGTAATGTGCTGTACCTTAGTGAGTCTTTCCCAGTTTTCTTACGTATCTTGGCACATGTGACATCAGGAGGATGTGGCATTTCTGAGATGTGCTTTTGGTTGGGGAAGCTGCAGTGGTGGTTGGTAAGCAGAAGTACTGAAATGGGCTTCTTGGACTGGACCTTTCCAGGAAGCAAACCTGACCCTGGGAAAGGATGTCCATGGTCACAGTCTTGTTGGGTGCTGACTTGGGTAACCAAAAAGACTAAGTATATATATATATATATATACTTTCCAGAGCTCTCTCTCTTCTGAGAAACAGCATGGTTCAGCTTTGGGTGAGTCTAATCACCAGCTAAAGACTTCTCCAAGTAACTTGGTGTCACAGAAATGTTACTTCTTCCTTGGAAGAATGTTCCATGTCAAAGTTTGCTCTTGTTTCCCAAGTGGATTTTCTCTCCTCCACTTTCAAGTCTTTGTTCAGCTGAACCTTTTCCATTTACAAACATTTAGGAATGAATGTTCTTCTGAAGCCTTGATTATAATTGTCAGATTAGTGAAGTATGTTGATGTCAGCAAACCTCTTAACTGATAGAGAAGTTAAATATTTGTATTCTAGAGGAAAAATATGTAATAAGTCATTAAGAAATTTAAAACCCATGTTTCTGAAACATTATTGTGTATGTTAATTAGGAATGTTAAAAGTTGGTATTTTCAAGACACAGTAGTTATGGCTGGGGAAAAACCATATGCGGCCTCCTTTGGAAGGATCTCTGCTGTGGAATAATCAATAAACCATCCATGGTGTGTACAAAGAAATAATGAAACTTGACCTTCTGACTTGTTAATATGAGTAGTTTATTCTTTAGGATTATCTGGGTGGGTTTTGTCTTTGGAACCTGATCCTTTTCCAAGTAGTTGGTTGTTGTAAAGTGCCTCATGGAGAAATGATAGGGCTAAGACTGTGACCTTTGTTCCAAGCACTGTTCTTGTCCTCATTAGAGTTTACTGTTATTACTTAATTAGCAAATGCTGCAACATAAGCAGAGAGAGGCTGGACAGTGGCTGAATTTGAGGAATGTGTTTATGTAAAAAAACACAACTCTTCCTTGACCTCCAGGAGTTTGATAAAACGTTGTTACACAACAAAAATACTTTGGTTGAACAACCTGCAACAGGAAATTTGTGCTTTTTTGTAACTACAGGGGATGTAGCAATAATAGTAATCTGTTTTGTCATAAAACTGATAATGATTATTTCTGGTTTTAAAAAGGTGCAGAACCTGAAACTTCCAGTTGCATATAATTCCTTTATAATTTTGGTGTTTTGAAAAAAAACACTTTTGTCTTTACTTTCCTCTATAAGGAATAGAATTAAATATTATTTAACTTTTTTTTTTATTGAAAATAATCCCATGGCAAAGTTGATCTCACTTTGGTGTTTAGTTTGTGGAGAAATCCTAACATGGATTTCAGTTCACCTTAATGTTGGTGCTGACATTAAAAATGATAGTTCTGTATTTTCTGAACTGAATTAACTCTTGTAAGCGTGAGAGTAGTTTCACCATTCTTTTTATGTGTTGTAAGAGCATGAGACTTTCATGCCTGGATTACATGCTGTGTGGAAAAAGCATGAAAGAAGGCATGAAACTTTGAGTTTCTTACTATAGGTGTGTGAAAATGCCAGTTTTTGTATATGAAACTTGTTCTTGTCTAGTCTGGGTGAAAAAGTTGTCATGGCATTTATGGCTATGTTGCAATCATGTAATTTAAATATTTTTTTCTTTTCCTTCAGTAGATGGTTAGCAAAATCAAAACTTGACAGTGGAAGCTGCCATACTCCTATTAATTGTAATTCTTTATCATAACTGGATTACACTGATAATTTCTTTGTTTCAATAGTCTGAAGCTTCACTTGGGTAACTTCAGAGTTTCAGAGAATCACAGAATGAGTTGTGATGGAAAGGACATTTAAGCTCACCTGGTTCCAGCCCCTTGCCATGGCCAGGGACACCTTCCCCTAGGTGAAGTTGTTTCAAGCCCCATCTGACCTGGCCTTGAGCACTTCCAGGGGTGGGGCAGCCACAGTTTATCTGGGCAGCCTGTACAAGGGCCTCACCACCTTCACAGGGAAGAACTTCTTCCTAATATCTAATCAAAACCTCCCCTTCTTCAGCTTAGTTTAGTTTAGTTAGTCTTTTAGCTTCAGTTTAGTTCCTTAAATTCTTTTCCCATAGTTGTATATATCCCACAGAAGTTTTGGAGTGTTGTTTAGGAATGTGAGTCTTTTCTAGTGTTCTTTATAAAGTGATGGTGGTTTCAGTGGATCTTTGCTGTTTAGATGACTGTGTATGTAACTCAAATCTTGTGTGGCTGGAGTTTCAGATGTACTTTTTAAACATAACCTCAGTGAAAACAGACGGAGCTGACGCACTTTTTAAGGGCTTGTCTCCACTCTTGTCTTAACTTCCTTCTAATTCATGCATTAATCCCTGCTTTGCATTAACCAATTCTTCAGTTATCTCACCTGCTGGGGGGTGATAAAATGTGATTGATGTTAACAGTCTGAGTTTGTAGCATGTCAGCTACAACTACTGAACTGCTAATCCATCCACTGTACTGCTCATCAAGGAGTTTGGTGTGCTGGGGTTGTGGAATCACTTTTCCTCCTGCCCAGGGAGTGAGTAGGTCAAGCATTCCCACCTCAGGGTAATGGGTCAGGAGTGAAGACCAGCTTACTTAATATGCAAATCCAGATATATTCAATTCCAAGTACCACTACAGTCACAAATGGGTTGATTTGAGAAGTTAATCGTCTGTAACACACCCCACACATCCCCCAGCAGTGTCTGGCTCAGTCCTCTTTTGCTGGTAGCTCCAGCACCCTCAGATCTGGTTGCATGGTGCTTTCTCCAGAGGTGACTTCTCTAAAGTCACCTCTGTTGGTCAGTGTCCTGAAGGAAGTCTGTTAGAGTTGAGCTAAAGCACATCAGGTTGTTTTTAGCTGCTTTCCTCAGCTGCTGTCTTACACTGCCCATCATGCTTTGTTACATTTGTGTTCTTTCCTACTTCTTAAACAGAACCCATCACCATGACCCCTTCCTTGTGAAGGTGCAAGTAGCAACATAAGGACAGAGCTCACAGGTTAAGGCTCAATATTAGAAAAGAGGTTCTCTGTCTCCCCTTCCCTGGGAGGATGAAGGGGTGATGTAGAGTTGAGGAAATTCCCACTAAAAATTCTGTGTGCTGAGTTGTATTTTGGAGTCTTTGGAATTTATGTGTATTTGTTTTTACAAGGCCTGTTTAATTAAAATTTACTAAAGTTTTCTTGTCAGAACTGAAATGTATTATGAGTAGTTTTGAGTATCTGCAAGTAATAATGATTTTACAAAAACACATTCTTTATATTTGGACTTTATATAGCAGGCTGTGATGAGGGGTGCTGTATGGTAATGATACTATCTAATTAGCATTTTTCATACAATAGTTTTCATCAGTTTTTCTTTGTTCTTTTGTTTTGTTTTGTTTTTTAACAACATAGACCATTGCAAATTATTTTTGCTTACTGAAAAGGTAAAATAAACTGTTCATCTCACTACTTTTCATTTGCTTTTTTTCCATCCCACTCTAGTTTTGGCAAGCAGTCTGGAGGAAAGCGAGGATGCGAATGTATCATTTTGGAACCTTCAGAAATGATTGTGGTAAGACAAATTTTTTTCATATGTATATTTAAATCTATTGCTGGTTTCAGCAAATTCTTTCTATTTTACAGCAGAAAGCTTATTGTAGAGTATTCTATGAAATTGCAGTAAAATTGCCTTGATTTCAATTATACCTATGGCTGCTCTTGTAACAGCAGTAGCTATGTAAATTTAATCTAGATGGGTAAATGATGATGATGATTAGGTCATTCTTTCTAAAATTATGCTTACTTGAGTTTCAAAAGCCTAACAGTCATGGCTGAGCTGAGCATTCCTGAGCCAGGCTATGTCAGTCTTCTATCTTGAATATTTTATTTACACCCCCATTCCCCAGTTCATGGCTTTTATTGGTTATGTCTGGGTGGAAAAATGTTCTTCCTCCAAGCCTTTGCAATGCCACATAGTGTGAAGGCTTGTAGGTAGAAGGCACATGAGAGCCAAGCTTGAATATCTTTGGTTCTTGTCCTGTTCCTTTGCAAAGAGGTAGTAAAATTACAGTGAAATGTGTGGTTATCCCTTGCTGGGGGAATTCAGCTTTTCTGATTTCTTTTTTTGACAATATTATGATGTGAGCTTCATTCTCCTTTTCTAACTTTTCTAACTATTGTATCTTCAACCCATGTTGCTAATATATGATTTCTCTATGGAATCAAGAATAACCCACAAGACAAGCTCAGCTGCTTGCACCTTCCTTTGACCTTAGACAGACTGTAGGTGTTAGGAAAAAGTGATGTGGAAGCTACATGTGATCATGCTTTTGTGATGGTGTAGTTTGGTTACTTTCCTGTTTCTGTCTGTTAAGTCTTTCTGGGTTTCATTTCTTTGTATCTTTTGGATTTTAATTTTAAGATAATTTACTTGATTATGTGAAGTGAGAGCTGTGTAAGATCAAACAGAGGTTCTTCAGTTCCAGTAGTATAGTCTTAATGTTTAGGATTTTCCAGTGAAATTTAGAGAAAAAAATATTAAAAATAAGCCATTGAAGACAGTAGAAACTTCTGTGTAGTAAATACATTGCCTGCTGCAGCCTATTTGCATGCATGTCTGCCCTGTTTCCTGCTGGGATATATTTTTCCAAAACATCAAAAGGAAATGGGAAAGGATGAGACTGCTTTTTACAGAAAAAAAAAAAAGAATTGTAGCTATTGAGATAAAAGGTTTCATGTTGGCTTTTACTAACAAGATAAATTTACCTAATCTTTAATGCTTAGTCAGAAATAATATTTAACATCAAGATATGAATCAAGTTCCAGCCATTTCTCTATAATCCACTGCAAGCAATTAAAAGGCAGTATGACCTAGGTGAAGTAGCCATTTATAAAAAGCTGGAATATTTAAAGTTGTTTAGCTATGACGGGTGCTAAAAATAAATTACACTTTTAAAAATTACACTACTAAAAATAGAATATAATTCAATATTTCTGCCAGATTGTAAATACACAAAAAATGGTAATTCCTATGCTGAAGATAAACTTGAAATGAGCAGTGCCTGTAACTCCTTCATGATACATGTGTGTGCAGAAGGCTTTCTACTGATGAGTGACATTGTTTAGAGGAGATGTATGCCTTTACTTTTTTTTTAAAATACGCTATTTCCCGGAAGGAAACTGTGGCCTCCGGCTCATTGTAATAAGGCACTTCTGAGATCTGCAGCACTGCTTCTCTGAAGCCACCACGGTTGTTTTCTTCAGAAAAGTTTAGCTGCCCTGAACTTATGTTTGTTCCTTCCACATGAACTTCATACGGCTCCATCAGCTGTCAGTGCTATGGAAAAACTGGATGTTTAACCAGGAGCCTGAACATGTGTTTCAGGTGGAGAACTCTAAAGACAATGAGGAAAACATCTTGCAAAGAGAAGTCCCACTCCGGCAGTCCCGTCGCAGGTATAGGAAGATCAACCTGAGGGGTGAGCGTCAGACCATCACGGACAATGTGGATTCCAGCAGCTACATGTTGGTGAGTCTGCTCTCCCTTGGCCCATCTCCTTGGCACTGTGATGTCTGCATGGCTGGCTGGAATGTTCTTTTGGAGACAAAACTGGTGAAGTGAAATAGTCCATGCTTGCCTTTTTTGAGAACGCTTTTTTCGTGTTGAGGGGCAGTGAAGTGGTTTGCATTGGAGCACCATAGGTGGAAGTGAAGGTAGTAATTGGAAAAGATGGGGTTTTTTTCAGCTGAGCACTATGAATAAATCTTAACATGCTCATTGGACAGAGAAATGGTCTTTCATCAGTTTTTGTTGGTTTTACCTGGAATTCTTTTGGTAAGATGTAGGAATTGGTGGGTTTATTTTTTTTTCCTTAATAAAGTTGAACTGCGGTTTCGAGATGAGTTATTGCAAATGCAGGTCAACACAGCATTAATGCTCTTGTACTTGGCTATGTTAACGTGCTTAAAAACAGTGTAGTGGTAGTTTGAGCATCAAAAAGAATAGCAACTCATCTGCTAGTCTTAAATAGCAGCAGAGACTATAAACTCTGCACTGTGGGAAGGCACGTACCTCTGTGGTTTCAGGGCTGCAAAGCATATATGAAAGTTTTTCTTCATCATTATTTTTCAAACTTCCTGCTTGGTAGCAGGAGATATATGTGATCTAGACAAATAATTTAATTGAAAAGAATTGTTTTGGATAACTTGATCTGCTTTGAAAATCAAATGTCAAAACCAGTACTAGCATTGAATTGCAAGCCTGGAATGGTATTCATGCTCAGAAGAGAAAAAAGAACTACTTCTCCCCCTTTTCCCCATCTTTCTTTTCATCTCCCCAAAGGAGATACATTCTTACTTATAGGCTTCAAAATACCTGATGTGTGCAGTCAGACATGAGCTTACAATTTATGTAAACTGATGTTTTTTCTGCATGTTGGTAGCAGTTGGGTCGCAGGTGGTGATTTTAGGCCCTGCACAGCATTGCTGTGTCTGTGACTGGAAGAAAATATGCTGCTTGAAGTTTAACATCCTCTGCCATCTCATTTCTAGAACTGTCACAGATGCTGGATTTTATCATTAGCAAGACATTACATTAGTTATTGAAGAAATGGGAAGTTGGACCCTCACACTCTGGACTCTGACATTCCTAAAGCTTTATTAGGAATTAAATTCCAATCTGTGTATGACAGAATCTATCTCTGTCTCTTTGGTGTTTGTGACAGTGAATAAGCACATAGATAATAATTCTCAGGTTTCATTGCTAAGAGTAGGAGAATCCCAGGAACAGCTGATGGTGTTGCTACCTATGCAGCTTGCCTGGAGGGATGCGTGAGAAGGGACTTGGCATCTTTGTTGTGAGAAAGAACAAGTTTCACGGCTTCTTGAGTGATTTCAGAGGCTGTCAGTTATTGCTACGAGGAGTCAGTGTGGTACACTCACAGGACTGTGGTTTGTCAACAGATGATGTCCTCACTAAGATTTTTTTTCAAGTTGGTTTATTTTTCTTCGTGTTGATTTATTTCATTGTTACCAACAGTACAGAGCACCTGTGCCTGTAGTTGCAAACCTGATGGCTTCCTCAGATTTGGCAGGGGGGAAATATATATGCATACATGAGGCATTTGATACAAAATTGTATAAACTTCTTAAATCAACAGCACATTCCTAAATCTGCTTTTATGTCTGTTAATTAGGAATATATAAGAGTCCTGTAACACTAGGTATTTTCCTGGATAAGTGAGTGCTAAGTTGCAAAGACTAAACAAACACCTCTCTGCTACCAAATCTCCAAGATTCTGGGTTTTCAGCAGTCTGAACTGAAATACTAATCCTTCTTTTGTAGACTGTAAGCTCCTAATTGGAAAATGTCACACTCTGAGTACTTAAGGTAGCAAAAAATAATTTGTAACGCAACAGGTGACTAAGGAATCAAAATACGATAACAAGCTGCCTGTGTGACAAGTAAGGAGAGGTTTGGTTATATTTTTCGATATTCCATTATAAACTAGTAAAGTAATAAATTTATTTTACGTGTGGTTAGTTCCATACCTGTGTGAATGTGCTCATACATTGGTTCCCAGTGATCTTGAAAAACAGATTTCATGGTGTAACCCTTTAGGTAACGCATGAGAGAAGGGTAGGATCATAGAATGGTTTGAGTTGGAAGGGACCTGAAGATCATCTAGTTCCAGCTCTCTGCTATAGGCACGGGATCAGGATAAGGAGGAGGGTAAGTCAGACTTCCATTTTACAGGAACTTGCAATAAGGTTTCTGCCAGAGTGGGAAAAGTGTTTACAAACTCTCCAGCAGATTTCCTGTCGGGCATAATGCTAATGAATGAGCACAGAGTTTTATTTCACTCCCTAGCCTGTTGCTGAGTGCTCTGTGACAGATGCTGAATGCAGCCTCATGGAGCTTTTGTGAGTCCCGTGTGCTTGGGGAGGGCTTGGACCTTCCCAGCCTCCACATGGACTCCAGTCCATCTCCTGTGGTCGATGTTGGAATGCTCAGTATGACACCATTTAAGTTTTTAGATGACTAATCCCTCATGTGCAAGTAGTTTTCTGCTTTCTAAAGAAAACTCAGATCCTTTACATACTGAAATTCAGTATTCTCTTAATACAACTAGGAGTATTTCCTTAAATACAAGGTTTCTTGGGCTTGCTTTTAAGGGGAATTATCTGTGTGATCTCCATTAACCTTAGAATGCAAATCTCTGCACATTAAATATACTGTGATTATAAATTAGGTTAATTCATGTTTTGTAGAACATTACCTATTGGATTGTGACATGAGCTAACATCTACTTCTCACATGGAGTACTTCTTGTTAGTGCTGGAACTTGTTCTGCAGAAATATCTGATTGGCCACAAAACCAAGATTTATATGCAGATAATTTAAATAATATTTTAAATGATTACTTTTAAATGTTACTATCCTTGAAGCTCTTCTTTTCTCTTATGCCTCTTAATTAAGCAAAAGAGTTCTAGTTCTTGATTTAACTGTGTATCTTCAGAATAGTTGACATTCAAATTATTGTGGGTATCTTAAATTTCTTCCCTTCCTGCTTTCCCTCAAATGAGCTAATGTTAAAAATGGGTCATCTGGTTGGTTTCTTTGGTGAAGGTGTTACCATTTAGATTTCTTTGCTAGATTTTTGTGGTTCATAGGACAGTGTTATTTCACAAGGTTGTCTGCAGAATTACCTGTTTGTGGTTCAAGTTTTTATTGTTTGTTTTGTTTTCCTTACAGTTAAATGCAGTGAACACATGCCTGGCAGTGTTCTTTCTTTTCCCTGAGAGTGACAGTTTCCCTGTCTCTATCTTCAAAGTGCACAGTGGTGTGACTTTGCCCCCTGTGCAGGGGATGCCAGCACTGCTCTGGTGGGTTGGTGAGCAGGCTGGGCTCTCCTCCAGATCCAGTGTGCCCAAGCCGTGTTGAGGTGCTGCTGATGGTGAGGATTCTTCTCCTCTATAGTACAGCAGGCTAACCAGATCCCAAGGACAATTGTGTATTTCAATGTTCTTTTCAGGATACACAATAGCACTGCTGCCTGTGAAGGGCTGGAGGAGGTGGCTCTGTCACAGTGGGTCACATGTGAGGCCACAGCCTGAGTATGTCTGGCTCTGTCTGCCTGGGGCAGGTCTGAGCATCCCCATAAATACATCAGATCTCTTCATCCCTGCGCATTTCTGGCATTTTCCATGTTTGTCTCTTAGTAATTCTGTGTCTTGCACATCACCTGTACAGTAACATCCTGACTGTTGCAGGGGGAGAAAGTGATACTGGCTGCAATTTGGCAAAACTCTAAATCAAAATAAACAGACTAGGAAGAAATGTACCATTGGTGTTAATTACAGCTGTTGCTTCAGATTTGATTTGTTAGCATGATTGCATATCTTCATGGCAGTAATAATCCAGCCAGGAGCTGGGGTCATTGCAGCAGGGCAGCATCACAAAGGAGACAAGTGAGTCATTTCTTTTTTTAGTCTACTTCTCAACCCAATCAATAATGCAGTCATGTTTTATGATTATAAAAGAAGAAAGTAATAATACAACTGTGTATTTTACATACAGAAAAAGTAATTGTGATCGTCTCTGTTAAACTGTATCCCAAACTTTTGTGGTCATGCAGTAGCAGATTGCAAAACTGCAGCCAGAATAACAGCAAGTGACTTTTAAATGATAAGATGCTTTAAAAAAAATAAATTATAATTCTGGTGCTTTAAAAAAATTAAATTGCTGTTTTGATCTTGGATCAAGTAATAAGAAAGTAAACAGTTCAATTATTTAACTTCAGAGTTAAAAAATAAAACCTGAGATAGTAAGTTTTTGCATTTATCTTTCTGACACTGTTCAATTCAAACAGGGTCTAACCTGTAAACCTGTAAACTCAAACCTTTTTTTATTTCAGTAAAATTTTTCTAATTCATGTTTATGGTCAGTAATTTGAGGCTGTATCTGCCCCATCCCTGAAAGTGTTCAAGGCCTTGTTTGATGCGGCTTGGAGCAAGCTGGGATAATGGAAGGTATCCTTTCCTGTGGTAGAGGCTTGGGACTGATTATTTTGCAAGGTCCCTTCCAGGCCAAACCATTCTGTGATTCTATGAATCAAAAGAAAATTCAGGTTTTGCTGAAATCCATGGGACTTGCAGTGCACTTAGAGGATACATAAATTAATGTTGTCATTATTTCTTTGGAGGTGTTGTGTGATACAAAGAGATAATGCAGGTTCCTTCTTCCTGAGGCTGTTTTTTAACAACATAGAGGATTTTCTCTAGTCTCAATCTTTAATTTTGCATGGCCTAGGTGGGATCCCAGCTGTCAGGTGCTCAGGAGCAGGGATGTGTCTAGGTTCTGGAGCATATGTCAGTCACCTTGTGAGGGACAGGACCTTGGGAAAGCCCACAAATGCTGTCCCTGTTTGCAGCTCTTCTGAACTCTTGCAGTTTTATGTATTCTTTGATCAAAAGAAGCAGCATCTGCAGCGTGTTCGCTTCCTGTGTGGGCCCCTGTGGGTTTGGTTTGTCATGGACCGCACACAGAGGGCACGTGGGTGTGGATCCGGCACTGTCTGGTGGAGGAGAGGAGATGTACATGGATGTAGCCCCCTGATTTCTGGAAAGTTACTGTTAGGCTGGGCTTTGGGGGTGAGGGAGAAGGTTGTGAATCAAGTAGTGGTTAAGCAGCTCTGTTAATGGACGGTACAGAGGTGTCTGCTTCCCAGGCTGGACATCTGGGGAAGGATCTGCAGCATGAGTCTTCATGAAAGTCCAAGGGAGCTGGCAGGGCTCAACCTGGAGTAAAGGAGGCTTGGAAAGGACCATATCATGCTCTACAACTAACTCCCTGACGGGAGGCTGGAACCACGAGGGTTGATTTAGTCTCCCAGGTAACAAGCGATGGAATGAGTGGAAACAGCGTCAGGTTGAGCCAGGGACATTTTAGGTTGGATATTGGGAAAAAATTCACCATAGAAAGGGTTGTAAAGCATTGAAACAGGCTGCTCAGGGCAGTGTTGGAATCACCATCCCTGGAAGTGTAAAAAAACTCTGTGGGTATGGCAATGAGGGCTTGGTGAAAGTGCTGGTGCTGCTGGATTGATGGTTGAACTTCCTGAACTTGGAGGTATTCTCCAGCCTTAAAGATACTGTGATTGTATGATTCTACTGCTTCACTGGTGGAGCTGGAAACAACCTTTGGCAGGGTCCCACTGGCATCCAGCACGGGAACCTGTGCTCAGCATCTTGAACTTGCCCTGGTCTTTCGAGCTGTCCTCGGGCACTTACATCTGCTTTTGTAAGCAAGGGGAGAATTGCCAAATGCATGTTCTCTCATACTTACATATTGATTTTGTCTGCTCATTTTGTCAGCAGTGTTACTTTCAAGGGCTCCTTGAAAGTCTGCCACTGGTTATGGTGGTCATTAGCAAAACACCAATCCTCAAAGTGTGCTGTGCATTAAAAATCTTCCCAGGAATTTCCATAGACCACTTGTGTTTCCCAGTCCAATTAATGAGTGCTTTCAGTTTCAAGTGAGTAATAAGTTGAATAGGCTGCACAGAAAGTACAAAAATACTTAATGAAAATACTGCCCTTTGGTTAAAATCTGTTTTTCAGATTATTTTTTTTTTTAACTAACAATGTAATGCAACATGTCAACCCCAATTTATTCATAATGAAAGTGGTTGTTTTTCAGACCTTATTTTCAGGAGTTTTCCTCAAGATTTTTGGGACCTGACAGGCAGGTTATGTGTAAACTGTGGCTTACAGGAATCACCTCAGTTTGGAGGTGATGTGCAGCTGTGTAACAGCAGTTAAGAATGATGCACAAATGAAACTACATCAGACTGAAACTCGGGAGGGTTTATTTTAAGCAAACATCTGTACTTACTGAAGTCTGGCTACTGTCAATAGTTTGCAGCCCTTCTTGTAGCCCTGAGGAGAGCTTGTGGTGGGGGGTGATGCCACAGTGTTGGGATGAGGCATTTTTTCTGCTGCAGGACACATGGACAGACATTGTCCTGCCCTACCAGCCTGTGGCTTTGGTCCTGGAACAAGGTACTGAGCTGCTGTTAAGGAGAGCTACTCTATGAGTAATAGTACTCATCTTCTCTCTCTTCAAGGCCACGTTGAACAAGGCTTGGAGCAACCTGTTCTAGTGGGAAGTGTCCCTGCCCATGGCAGGACGGATGGAACGAGATGAGCTTTAAGGTCCCTCACAACCTGTTCTATGATTCCTGCCTCAAATACTTGTTTTTGAACCTTTCTCCGTCTTGAGTAAGTTTAGCACTCAACTGTACATCTGTCTGTTCCCTCACAGGTGTTGGGGTGATGATGGGACCCCTGACCCAGGGTCATCCCACAGCAAGTTGCCTTCCCCTTGCTCAGCAGAACTGCACTTGTTTATGATAATTCAAGAAAAACTTACGGATATTTTTACACTAATTTCTTACTTCCAGTCCAAACACATCAGCCTTTTTACCTGGTGAGCACTTTCACCAGGAAGCCTGGAACTGTTTGGAAGCAGATCCAGAACACAGTCTGTCGTTTGCAGGGAAACCATCCCACTCTGTTGACTGGGATCAATCTAGAGAGTTGCTCAAATCTTGACCTCATCTGGTGCTGACAGTACTGTGGGAGGGATGTACTCTTGTGGCAGAAAAATCTTACAAAACTTCAAAATATTTTGCAAATTGCCACCACAAGAAGTAAAAATTCACTCACTACTGTGCTGTTCACACAGTAACCAGTTATCTGTTTCTTTCTCCTTTTAACACATAGACAAATTTACACCATGGTAGAAATTAACTCAGTTCCTTGGAAAATGCCTGAGAAAATATTTTATGTAGCATGTTCAGAGAGTTAATATCTGTTTTGATGGACCCTAAGGGTTTGGGTGGCAGTTCCAAAGTCATTTATTTTTTATAAGCAACCTCTTAGGCAAACTCAGTGGAGAATGATGTGTGAGGGTTGTGCCCACTGCTCATACTGTGTTGTGTCCCTTGGGCATTGATGGTAAAGGATGCTCTGCACCAGAGAGATGTTTTGTTCATTTTGGTGGCTTAAAAATCTTTTGTGTATGAGTTGCAGTTGTTTCTCTGATCCTTGTTTTTAATGTTATTGTTTCAGTCTCTTGAAATGACATATTAGGTGGCTTCTAGTAGGAATCTGACAGTAAGCCAGCAAGCTGGTCTCCCTATGTGCAGGGAGATGGTAGCATGCATGGACCTGCTTTTTATTTTCTGTCTTCCATCTGGGCTATTTCTGTCCAATATGCTCTATTCAAATATAACAGTCTAGTTGTAGTCTCACTTGTAGCCAACTCAGTCTTTCACTGAGGTTTAGGTTTCTCCTGCCTTAGAGAAAAGTAGTTGTTTGAAGGGTTATTTTGTATGTTAGCCTTGTAAAGTTGTAAGCTGGAGTTGTTGGATTGAATGTCACATAGCACTGAAGGATTTCTTTAAAGGTCTGTGATGGTGTTGTCTTTAACTTTGTGTTCAAGGTAAAATGGATTTCTGACTTAGAATATGGAAGTTCACATCAACTCAGTCTTGTTCTTTGTAAGCCTCATGGACCAGTTTAGAGATGGAGAATATCCTGAGCAATTTTCAATAAAAATCACCATCAGAAAATGTCAGTGCATAATTAAAAGCATTTGGATGCTCTGTTTTCCTTGGAAAAACTTGGCGTGAAAACCACATAGCTAGATGAGTATCTTTGGTTTTGGCATAGAAGTGATTACTATCTAATGACATTTAACAGCATTTGCAGTTTTGTATTTGATATGTGGCATCTTTCTTAATAGTGATATATCTGACAGATAAAATACTGGACTAAATGGGACCATCATTGTATCTTGATTTGTCATTGTTCCTTACCTTGTTCTTGCAAGTCAGACTGGCTTTTTGTTGCTGAGTATTAATGGGTTTTGTTCTTATGTGATGAAGTTTCTAGTCGGAGGTAAAGTAGCCACAATACTTGTCTTTATGATTTTGATTTTGTTTCCTTTAAAGTTTGGTTAGCAGTTGTGGTTTATCAACTTGGAGTGCTGGTATGGCATCTGGCTCATCCCTTGCTTTATCTGTTAGGTCAATTCAAACTGGATGCACTGACCACTAATAAATGAAGAGTGGACTGTTCAAAATTTCCCCTGCTTAGGAGAGAAATTTTGGTAGGACTCAAATCCCTCCCCCCTTCCCACTGGCAGGCTTCCAGTTTGGTGTTAATCTTGAAGCAAAAAGACAAAAGAAATGCTGAAAGTGGCATTTTCATCATTTTTTTTTAAACCTCATCTGTGGACTTAATGCATTATTCTCAAGGTTGTTTAATCAGAAGGCTTTTTCTTGTGAAAGGTACTTTATGTACTTCAGCTACCTAAAGTAGCTAAATAGCCTCAATTTACTTGGTTTAACCTGAGATACTGTTTTGAATAACTGAGGGAAGAAATAGTGTTATTTTGTATGGATTTTTGTATTAACTTTTGTGGAGTGAAAAAATAAATATATACACCTTTATGGGCTTTGCAAATGGGAGACCCCAGCTGTCTTCCTGGGTCACTGTCAGCTGAGGAAATCACAGGCAGGTCCATTTTAGGTTTGGGAGGTGATGTCAGATTTGAGACTAGATTGAGGTTATGCTTAATGAGCAAAATCAAAAATCTGTTTGGGAAATTTTGCTGTGGGCTATTAGCTGTTCTGTCTTTTCTGTGTCTCTGAGTGGATTCAGTCCCCCAGACTGACCTTTTTGGGGTTGGTATCCACACCTTTTCATCACCAGGGATTTTTGGATTGCAGACCTTTCCAGACTTCCCCCCCCCTTGCTGAAATGAGATGTCAGGAAGGAAGGGAGGAGCATGGTATGAATCATTTCAGTTCAAACCGTTGAAAGGAACTTTATTTGTTTGAGTCCATAGCAAAGGGGCTTCCCCCTTCCTCAGCACTGCCGTCATCCCTGTTTGTGATGCGGATCATGCTCTGCCTGGTTCTGCAGAGTGTGTGCGCGAGACAGAGCTGCAGGAGAGAGAGCTGTAATTTATAAACGTATTATAAGCCATATAAATCTGAATTGTTGCAAATAGAAGATGACCTTTCCCTGCTTAACACAGCAGCTGAAAAAAAGAGTCAGGGTGGTGTGAAAGCAGTGGAGAAATTCAATCCATGGTGCCTTTTCATTGTTCCTCCTGTGTTGCTGGTGCTATATTTAGAAGCTTACATCACTTAAGGGATGATGACAGTCTCTGCCCTCCCCCTCCTGCTCTCCCCCTGCTCTCCCGTGCTTCTTCCCTTAGGATGGATCATGTTTTCATACTACATATAAGTCCTACAGGTCTTTGGGTAGGATTTTTCCACAGCCTTTTAGTAAATGCTACCGTGGAAAGCGACATGTGTAAGGATGCAGTGGCACCACAGAATGTCACCCTGAAGTGGAACAGGAGCTTCTGGTGCTGCTTTCACTGCCTCTCCTTCCTAAAAGAGTCAGGAACAGGGTGGAGGTTGTATGTTTTTTCCTATTTTTTGCTGAGAAGCCCTTATGAGGGGCTGACCATGCCGCTAGAATACAATGAGTTATTTTTGGTGTTTAAGTTCAGAGGTGGGGAGACCCTTTGAGCAGCATGGCAGTGATGCTGAATCCAGTGAGCTGTGCCAGAATGGCAGGGTCTGCAGCGGGCTCTGCCTTCTCCACCCCTCGCTCCCTATCGCCTGTCTGTCCACAAATATATAAAATACTCAAATCTATGGAAATAACCTCTTGATGCAGGTGCCCTTAATGTTAAAATATTTCTGCATTATGCTGCTATGTTTGGCAATTTCCACTCGGAAAAATCTATTAAAATGAATTATTTTAGCCTGAAACATCTTTGCCTGAGTGTGTGCAGTGACAGATCACCTTCTGAGCAGCGGTTGCCTTCCCCAGCCCCCACCTGGGCTTGAAGTCAGGATGTGACGGGAGCTGCTGCCCTAGAAGTGGGGGGGCAAGGGAAGGTGCCTGTTCATGTCTGAGCACTGCGGGACGCAGTGTGGCAGGGACAGTGTGCCAGCGCCTGCCTGGCTCTGAGGACAAAGGGACGGAAGTCCTTAAGCCCAGCTCACAGCCCCAGGCCCCTCGGCCGGCAGCTTCTGCCTCCTCAGCCAGGGTTGTGATGGCTTTGAGACCGTCACTGTCTTCCCCGCTGGAATTGCACAATGGGCTTTTCTTCCTTTGATTGATCAGGAAAAAGTCCTGCTGCTTGTGGGGTACCTTCTGCCAGCAGCTGCCGGTGCTTCATGCCTGTGCAAGGCTTGCATTTGTGGTGTCCTTAAATAAGGGAAGACTCTAATCCCGCCTAACTGAATGTGCATTTAAATTATGAAAGGCTTTACTATCCTTTTAAAAACATCCCATTTTTCAGTGACTTACTCTAGTTAGACAATTAGAACTTGCAGATTTGGTTAACAGTCTGGAGGATTCAGGTAGCATTATGGGAGGATAAAGAGAATGATGCAGAGAAATCTATGGAGTTGTATTTCAGCATGGTAAATCAGTTTTAAGGAACAAAGACTCCCTTTCATACAGTGATTGTGTACTGTTTTTCCCTTAAGATCTTCTTAAAACTTGGATGCCGGCTTAAAATGTGATTTTCTGTTTGTGATTCTGCTCAATACTGTAGCTCTTTTCAAGTATTTCAATTGTGATCACTACCAAGCCTTTGTATCAGATTTTTTTTTTTCATCTCTGAGTTGCTCTAGTTTTGAGATTTGTTATTAAACAGATGATTTATAAAAAACTTAAGCGCTGTGCTGCAGGGAGCTGGGGCTGCAGAGAGGCATGTGTTAAAATAAATAAATGAAAGCAGAAAGGAGTGGGGGGATGCCCCAAAAGCTGGGGTGTGGAAGTAGGTCAGGTTTTCCCCCCACCCGGGGCTGGGCGGGCTGGCTGCGCAGCGTGGGCTGCAGCCCCCCGGGACCCTTGCTGCCGCCACGCTCATTGGCGGCACGGCCACAGGGATGATGTCATCTGCACTTGAAGGCAAAACTAGGAGGAAATAGAATTTTGTTCCCATTATTGAGCTGGTGTTTACAGTAGTTGCAAAATATGGCATCTGCGACAAAATCTGTGCTGGATCGGGTTTGCCACACAATGCAGCAGGATGAATCTGGGAGGTGGAGATCTGCCTGTATCAGGGGCAGGCAGGCAGGGAGAGGGCTCTTTCAGCTGCATGGGTTCTTTTCTCCTGGATATAAATTGTGATTATGCTAACCATAATGCAGGTAACACCACATGGAAGTATTTGGGTGTTCATTGCTGCTGAGCATTTATGACTGTAGCGTTACAGACCCTTAAGATGCTTCTAAATACAATTTTATGAATTATTAGAAAAGAGGCAATACAGTCATGTGTAAGATGAAGCTCACATATCTAGCCTATTGTTTAGTATTGAAAAAGCAGTAAAAGAAACAGCTCTTTGTGTAGCTATGTAGTGCTTTGTAAAAATCTAAAGTAGTTAGATTGCTTTCAGCTTTTAGAAATCAAATAGACTTTGTTTTTGCAAAAAATTGCAAGTGCAGGATTGAAGTTCAGATTGTCCTTTATGTTTAAATACAAATTAAACAAATTAAAGTAATATTTGTGGACCCCAGTTCATTTATTATTGTTGTTGTTTGATAAGAGGTTGAGTAAATTCAGACATTGATGCCAGTATTTTCCTTTTAGGATGGTTTTGGAAGGCACCAGGGGAAGGTCATTCATGGTTAAGGTGCAACTCCCATCCTAAGTGTTGGACTTGGTGACCCTTGTATGTCTCTTTCAACTCCAGATATTCTATGTTTCTGTGATAATTTGGGTTATATACTGGGAAGAATTCAGCTCCTGGATGACTGCTGAGGAGCTTTTGGTGTGAGATCGAGAGCGGTGCCCTGTTGGTACAACTTAGCTTCAAAAATGTGACAATCTCCTTCCATCTTGGCACAGTAGATGAAAAAGAGCTTTCTGTGGATTGCTCAAACAGCCTGATTCAATATTCAAAAATAAGTAAGCAAACAAGACAAAAAAGGTGCTTTTGGCCCTGGGTACCAGCAGGCCCCCTTTGCCAGCTCCATTTGCACACAGGAGGTGGTAAAACCATTGTGGGGTAGTTTTGAATTGGAGAAATACCCTCAAGTCTGATGTGGCATCAAAAATTCTTTCCAAAAAGAGGAAAGCAGTGAGTTCCCCTTCTTGCAGATGAAGTAAATTATGCAGAGACCAGAATAATGGCTTTAACAGAACCAGCACCCCTTGCCTGTTTCCTCCCACGTTTCCTCCCTTGCATAGCAGCATAATTCATTTGCCTTCTAGGATCCAAAAGCATCATGGCTGACCTGGCTCAAAGGTGTGGGATCTCAGAGATCCCTCCTTGGACCATCTCTTCAGCATACTGGGCTACCATCCAAGACTGAGCTCCTTTCAAATACATCAGTTTTTAGTTGCAAAAAGAGATTATAGAACTAAATTGACTATTGCAGAATTGAAGCAAATTGGGTTGGAAATGGAATTGGTTTTGATTGAGCAGGGAAAAGAGCCCCACCCCCAAAACTTCTAAAATGTTTCAAAACCATTAAAATTGAGGATTATAAATCTCACTTTTTAATAAATTTACTTCTCATTCTGGATAAAATCTCTGTGTTGTGTAGGATGAGATAAAAGTATTGAGTCTCTAGTATGACACACTTATAAAAGCATATTTTTTTTTATTGTGAGTCGATGATGTATCTGTGTGCATGTGAATGCCTGCAGATATTTATTTTACTTATTTCTAAATTTGAATTCAGAGATGAAAAATAATCCACCTAAATGCTGCTGAAAGTGTTAGTAGATACATGTGATTAATTTAAAAAAAAAAAACTATTTAGAAAAAGGAAAATAATCAGAGTTACAGCACATCCCTGAATATATATAAAATTGTATAAAAATGGATGTGAAGCAGGGTGTTTGCTGAGCAGTTGTACTGATCTGTGTGTTTATATTAGGTCAGTAAAGATGCTCTGTCGGCTGCATCTGCAGATCCAGTAGCCAATTGATCTAATGCAGTTTCTAAAGGCTTTCTATACAGGTGATGTCATCCTTTTAGCTCCGTTCCCCTCCCACTCTCTTTCCTCCTTATTAGATATTTCATCTTGCTGCGGAGCATCCAATCGATGGGAGCTTCTCCTGAGGGAGCTGCTGAGAAGCAAGCAAAGATAGTAGGAATTAGGACTCCAGCAGTCAGCCTTGCTGTAGCTATGGATGTCCTGTTTCGTTTGGCATTACAGAAATGTTTTAATTGGAAAAGCTAGGTGTGGATTAGTCGTGCTATCTGACTGATGCATTAGAATACTAAGCGACACTGCAGAGTTGTAAACGGCATTTAAAAAAAGAAGGAGGGGGGGGAAAAGAAAAGAGGGTTTGTATTGCAGAGGCTTTTAATACGTTCCACAGTGCAAACCTGTTAGAGCATATATCCTGGAGCTACAGTCTGGATGCGAATTCAATTTCTGCAGTTATGATGGACACGAGTATAAAGAAGAAACTTTAATATCCCAGGGTGTGGGATTCCTGGATCACCTAAAATGCTGAAGAACCTTTGCAAAATTTCAACTACAATATTATTATGAAGTTTCTGAAAATGGACCTGAAGTTAAGCCACTTCTAAATGCATTTTAGAAGAGAAAAAAAATGTGAAGAATTCATACCTTGCTTTTTAATGTATTGTTGCTTTATCCTGCAGTTCTAATCTATTTCTGAATTCATTCGATTTAAGCAGCACTTTTTAGGTGCGTGCCTCTTGCCTGGAGAAACGTATGGATATTTGTATTTGAGAAGCTAGGAAACATTTTGATTTGAATTTATGTGCTTGTTAAAACTGGAACATTTTTATAGGAATTGCTGCTGCTGCTAACTCCCTGCAATACTGAAAACTCCTCAATCTAGTGGAAGCTGTAATTGAATTCAGTGTGAAATCCAAGCCTGAGAAGTTGCATATATTGTACATTGCTGCTTTATGATTTTTAAAGAGAAAGCAGAAAGGATTTTTCTCATTTTTTCCCCCTGTGGCTTTTATTTGAGAAAGAAAACTTTTTTTTCTCAGCCTAAGAAATGGCTTTTCTTGTTCGATGTTACGCCAACTGCCTACAGCCCTGGGCCTCCAAAGTAAGTAAGATTTTGTCTGTGCTGTATTTCTGTGACATGTATTGACAGCCCTGGTGCTAGCTGTATGTTCCCTTCTCATCCCAGCAGCATGCTGGATTGAAGCTAGTGGAATCCTGGCTATGCATGAGCTATTCCTGTAGAATTATTTCTAAATGGTGGTGGGGAAACCTAGAAGTCATGGAATTCTTTTATATCCCAATAGCTTAAAAATTACTGGCAAGTATAAAAAAAAAAAGAAATTGCTTATGAAATGTGTTAAGCTTGTTTTTTAGCCTATAAATATGAAGTGTATATGAACCCTGTAAATATTATTTAAGTGTAACATTTTTATAACTGCTGGCATATTTTGCTAACTTGAAAATACTGATATCCAAACCCACTGATGTTTTAATTTTCAAGCTGTGTGGAGCTGTACTTCTTGTTTCCTTTGTGCAGCAGCATGGAATTGGTTAATTATTTAGCTGAACTATGTAATTATAATTAGCTTTAAAGGACGCAAATTACTTTTTGTGTCTGAGAATGCAGTATTTCTGTGAAATTGGGGAGGGGTGTTTCTTTTAAATGGCATAATGAAAGCTAGAATGTTCGAGCAAACTCACCTTTGAGATAAAAGCCTTTAAAGAAATTAGAAATACAATATTTATGAGTCTCTTACTGTTTGGTATGCTCAGTCAGAAAATTAGCTGAGTTTCTGGTATTTTGTTAAGGCTACTACCAAGAAGTAGTCACCTAAGACACAGAACTTGCCTTATAAATATAGGGCCAGGCATATATTCATTATTATTTCTTTATTATAATTTTGTATTTATTGGGTAGAAAAAAGACTATGCAACTTTGTGGTGTTTGGAGGCAGTGGGCAAAAGCCATGTGCTCATGGCAGCATGAGATAGCATTGACTTTGGAGCAGGAGATCACTCTTGACTTTGGTCCCAAAAAGTTTAGAGTCTCAATGACATGATGGTGTGTAAAGGCACAGGGAGAAGCCAGTTGGATGTGTGGAGTCCCTGTCCAGCCTGATTTTCCCTGGTTGGTTTTTATATCTTGTGTAATGTAAAGAAAAGCTTGTGGTTTATGGGGGCGCAAGCTCTGGGATTCCCTGTGTGGATGCCAAAACCAGTGTGGAATTGTGTGGCTGAATGTGTGGCTGAATTTTGGCTGTTTCACGTGTGCTGAGTCCACCCCATCACAGGTGAAGTGGAGCTGCAGGTAGTTGTGGTCATGGAGGGTGGCTGGGCACTGTGTGTTCACACAGGTAATTGTGGCTCCTCACGTTGGAGCTCCTGCTGGCAAATCCTGGCCTGTTTGTATTATCATCCATGCCCCAGTGTACATGTGGACTCTTTCTTCCCTTCCTGCTCTGCAGACTTTAATTATGGATGGCCAAGTTTACTTAAGCTTGACTTGCACTGTCCTTATTAAGGTTTGAATGTTGTAACACTTCTTAAAAACTAGGAATGCTTTAGTCACCTTGGTGCTTCAGCTGGGATTGCACTCTCCACAGAGTTTGGGCTGAAGTGAGAAACCACAAAAAAGCCTGTGCTCAAAAAAAGGGCTTCATAAGGGTAAAATAATAATATAAATAAAAGTTTTTTGACCCCTGTGTCAGCTTTGTGGACAATATCCAGTGGATTTCTGCTCTGCCAGCCAAGCCGTTTATTCACTAAGTTACTATTCTTAAGTGAAATGTTATAAAATGTTAGGAAGAGGAAAGTTTGTTTTTTCTTTTTTTTTAAAATGGCTTATGAGAACCCATTAACTGCTTTTGCATTCCAGTCCATAGCTAACAGTTCTTTACCTTTAAAGGCACTAAAGATATAGTACTTTTATTCCTTTCTGAAAAAACCCACAAGCCCCCCAAAACTTCTGCAGTCCCCCCAAACTTTTGAAGGGATCTGAGGAGAAGTGTGCCTAGGATTAATCAAACTGATGAGCTGAATCAGATCTGAATTTATTACATTTTGATTTCAGCTGAGCTGTGTACTAAAAATCTGTTTCTATGACAAGTGTTTTATAATAATATATAATACAGCAAAATAAGTCATGTTAGAATTTTAAATATGTAAGTTTGTTACTTGAAAATGTCAAGTATTTTGTGGGAGGTTTCTGGAATGTTGTGGGGTTTTGCCAAAATGTCAAGTATTTTGTGGTACTGTTTTGAAACTAGAACTTAGTTTTATGTAGATCTGTGCCAAAATTGTTCTAATCAGTTGATTTTAAACTGGTGTAGGACAGTAGTTTGAAAATGGGCTGTTGACTCTTGTAATTACAGGTGTTCTGGATGTGACAGTGGGTTGAATCAGAGCAAGATGAAGTCATATTTCTTATGACTAATCATAAACGTAGGCTTTTGTGAAGCTGGAACACTTCTGAAGGTTAACCTTATCCTAGGGAGGTTAATTGATGTGGCTGTGGAGAAACAGAAGCTGGCTTTAGGAGCTCTGTGGGCACCTGGAAGACCATTCTCCAAGTACAAGGTGTCTCCAAGTACTGGTGTCCACACCAGTTTCCATAGCACACACTGGTTAGTGCTGCACTCACCCTCATCCCCCAGAGACTCCATGGCGTTTGGTTTCCAAAAGTAAAGGTGCAGAGTAGACTTGTGTGAAGGAATCAATGCATTCTATTTCCCTGCATCAAGAGCTGTAAAAGGAGGATGAACAGAGGGAGAGAACAGTGAACGTGTTTCTGCAGTGCCCTTTCAGCCGGGTTCTTGGGGAGATCAGTGTACTTCTCAGGACTCTGCTGGTAATTGGAAACATGTCCAGGAGAAATCACCACCCTCTCCTTGGCAGGGAGAGATGCTGGATGTTCTCTGTGGTTGTGTCTGGAGGAACCAGTAAAGGGGCAGAACTGCACATTTTAAGGGATGGTGTCTACCCTGGGCACTGTGCCCTTTCTGCAAAGACAGACTGTGGAAGATGAGATGAATAGATGCAGGCATTTGTAAGGAAACCTGGTGAGGATGGTAAGCAGTAAGGAGCATAGTGCACAGTGATCCAAGCCATGCCAGCTGTCAAGCCACTCTGGCTCTGGAAGACGATGAGGGAAGATGGAGGACTTTGCATTGCATTTGTGGAGATCTCTTTCCACAGGCTGGTTGTGTTGGCAAGGACAAGAGACATTCAACTTACATTAAACAAAACTCCTGTGATGCCAGTACAGTATTTTAAAGCAAAAATTCACAAGTATCTCAGTAAGATTGTCTTTGTTATTCTGATCATAACTTTCTCTGTTCAGTTGTCTGTGATGCTCTTTGTGGTATTGGACTATTAACTATAATTGTGCTATGAAGTCATTATGAAGGAGAGCTCTAAATGATTTAGATGTTCTTCTAGAGGATTCTTCTGTAATAGAAATTTTAGGCACCTAAAGGATTTTCCAAGCCTGGAATGTACCCCCAGTTACCGTGTTTGTGAAGCATGAGGGTCTGATGGGGGGAGTATGGAGTGATTGGACAGTGCTTCTATAGAGGATATTTAAAATGGATGCTTTATTGAGATAATGTACTTTTCATGGAAAATAAGAGTTTTTGAATTAACATTTAAGCTTTTAATTTTTTTTTTCCTGAAGCAAAATAGTTTAATTCAAGATCCCAGGTGCATGTGAAGCATAATAATGATACATTTGCTCTGTAAAAGTTTGTGTTTGGGTTAGAGCAGAAGACCTGGAGTAATTTTTCAGTCCCATTCCTATTTCTGGTGTTGTCTCAGAGGGATGTAGTACAATTTTTGGTTATTCATAACTAAAATCAGTGTAACCTCATCTTCTGATTCGAAAGGCATCAGTTTGATCTTCAGGATCTTGAGTTGAAACCTTCATGCAATTAAATATTTCATTTCAGTTCCTTAGAAGAAAAACAGAGCTTTGATAGTGTGTCCTTGATTTGATTCAATGTCATCCTTTGCTAACATGTTTACATGGAAAGTAGCCCCAGTAGTAGGGATTTAAATGTTTTCAAAGCAAATAGAGTAACAGATCCTTTGCTTTATTTTTTCTGTCAGTCCCACCAGTATCTCTGTGCTTGTAGCTTCCAGCCCAGCTTCCAGCATTGCAGAGCTGGGCCCTGTCATCCCTTGGTGTGACTGCTCTCTGAGCTCCTCTCCTGGCTCTCATGGCTCTCTTCCCTCCTGAGAACTTTGTGTTCCATGGTTTAGCCCTCTTTGGCATTTCTGGAGTTTCAGCCAGCTCCTCGGAGTATTCATGGTCTCTCCTACCCTATATTTTCTGATCCCTTTCCCCTTCATCCACTGCTCAGAAGGATTGTTTTGGTTCTCTACATTACTTGTAGGAGCTTGGTACTGGTTCCTCGGTACTGTGATCCCTGAGCACTTGGAGAGGGAGGACTTGGACTGACAAAGGACAATTTTTCTTACACTTAGATACAAGGTTTAACTGTTTTCTGTAACCATTTGCAGGATATTTTTTGTAAAACTTCTTAATTGCATTTTTTTGCATGATGGTTTAAGATAAAAATGGTTTAGTATGAGCTATGTGGCCATTTACTCCAGAAAACTTAGATTTCTTATACTCTACTGTTTCATATGTTACAGTTAAGTGCCAGTATACATTGTGGTACTTTTCAACAGAAAAAGCCTTTTCCTGAAGTATTGTTTTTATGGGAAATTAAACAATAAACACATATCTGTTCATTTATTTCCTCCTAGACTTTGCTTTAAACCTGCTTTGTTAGAATTCTCCTTACATCTACAGCCTAGGTCGGGACCACCCTGTTTTGCCCCTCTGGCTTCCATGAATACATTTCTTGATGAATACAGGAAGAAAACGTGGAAGTGCCAAAGGAAGATTTTTTTGCATGTGCAGTATCCAAGGGGCTCCTTACAAAGGTCCTGGCTCAGAGGTAATGCTGACAGCATTGGTGTGCTCACCGTGCTCCCATGTCCTTGGAGCCCTGCTCGGTGCATCCCCAGAGCTGATTGTCACCCACATGTCATTATGTGACGTGGGCTTGTGGCAGCCTGAGGGTGTGTAAAGAGGGATTGTCATCCTGCTGTATTTTACCAATCCATGCATGTAGGAGTTGATAAATTATTTAGTCCATGAAGTTTGATGTAGATGTGGAATTTTATGTGCTCTGCAGTACTGGCTTAGGGTGAGAGTTCCCAAACGTCGGGCTGCTGGTGGTTGCTGGAGTTCCTGGGCTCCTTGTAGAGCTCAGAGCATCACTAGGGCCTGTCACACTTTTTCTACTGTAATTATTTAGACAAGGCACTTTTTACTATTGTAATAAATTTCAGTGGTGAGAAGAAAGAGTAAAATTTGAACTCTGGCCCTGAAAATAACTATTTTTGAACATTCCTGTTCCACATTCAAAATAACAAACACACAAGCCTTGACATTAAAAAATGTTACTTTGTGAATGGACCAGAGAAGGTTAATCTTAATAAAGTTATATTTTTTGCAACCATCAAGTACATTTACTTGCTGGATATTCCCTTTATAATGGAGCTTTCAGCAATACTGGTACAGTTTTTTGTGGGTGAATTTTCAGACCCACTTCTCCCAAGCTGTGATGTTTGCGTGTCAGACACTTAGCATTACCATGAGCTAAGGCATAGTTGTAATCTATAATTTAGACATATGAAAACCAAATTAAAATTGCATTACATGTGTGGTTTAAGGTAACACCAGAATTTAGTTTGAAATTCTGTCCTTATGTCACCTTATTGTAACTAAGGAAATGTAATGCTTCAGAGAATTTTAATTTCTATGGGCTATAGGGGCCACAAAGACCAAAAAAGCTTTTGGCTACCTGAGACATAGAACAGCTTCTAGGGATTATTAATTCTTCTAGAGTTTTTCTGTATGTTTTGCATCCTTTTTTTACCTTATTGTAAGCCTGGAGATATTTTTAGGAAGGCTTTAGATACTGTTTTTGAGGCACTGCAAGACTGTCACGAATGATGTCAACTTGGTCCTTCTTTGAGATTCATGTGTGTAGTACTGATAAAACCAGAAATAGATACTGTAGATTGTGAATTGAAACATGTTTTGAAATAAATATTGTCATGAAGTTTGTGTAGTTGGATAGGCACTGAGTTTTTTTTGCATCATATTACTGAAGGGCACAGGATTTTATCTGGATCTGTTGGGGAAAAAGCTTGAGTTATCACTTGGCTTCAAAAACAACAAAAAAAACCTCACCCCCAGACATCATTGGTGCTTTTTAAAGAGCTGAAGAAATCTGTTTTTGTGCCACTGGTGAGCCATCTGTGGTCTTTAAGGAGGAAATGTTTTTGTTTGCATTAAGTCTGAGGACTGATGTCAGCATGGGTAATGCAGCTGGGCTCATCCTCTCTGTGGACACCTAAGTGGCCTCTCTTTATATCTCAGAGAAACAACTTTGTCCTCTCCCATTAACACAGCTCTAAGTGTATTTTGAACTGGAGGAGAATTGTAGCTTGTATGTAAAAGGTTAATGTAAAGCAGAGTTAGTTTATACAAATCCTTGTGAAAAAGGTTACTGAAAATTTTACAGAATAACTTCAGAGAAGTCGGGGGTTTTAGTGGTTTCTTGTTGATTTACTGGCAGGATATATGAGATGATTAAAATAATGTACTGATGCCAAGAAAAAACATTGAAGAGGTTTGTTCCTTTTTCATTTCTTAGATTGAATTAATGGGATGAAGGAGAGCAGAAAGTGGGACATAGGAAGGATTGCAGGTGAGAGACTGCTGTCAGTGGGCGTGAGCAGTGTTGCTCCTGTTTCAGTAGGCTGTAGAAATGAGAAGTAGAACAAATTAAATCAGTTATCTTGTATAAATGAAGAAACTGATGATGGAAACAAGCACAAGCAAGTGAGGCCATCAGAGCAACTTGTGAATAAGATGGTGGAATGTAAAATTTGTTGCAGAACTAGTTCAATATTAAGGGTATGAAAGGTGTTGAATCAAGGGTATCAAAGAGAAAATGGCATTTGAAGGGACTGGAAGGCTATGGCCACTGAAAGGGGAGAGGTGGGAGCTGGAGAAATCCTGTTTCAGAGGACTGGGGACCTGTTCAGCTCTTTGATTGTGTGGTCTTAGTTTGGCAATTTGGTTTTACTTTTAAGACTTAAGGCAAACATATTTGTTGTTTTTTTTTTAAACTGGCTTCTTGTGACAGTCCAGCTTTCTGTGTCATCTGAGAAAGGAAAATTACTGCCCTTAAACCACTAGGGTACGATGGAGGCTGAGGAGGAGTGTTTCCTAAGGCTCAGAGGTTACCCAGTGTCATCACCTTTAATGCTTTTTGTGCGTTAATGGGTTCCAGCTTACAACAGTGGAAACCTCGTAATGGAAAACCTCAGTAAACAATAAACAAAATGTTCAATAAATGTGCCTTAAAATTGAAAACTTAGAATTCTCATAAAGCTGGTTTTCACAGTGAGTTGGGGGTTCTACAGTGCCCCAGCAGCCACACGTGTGCCCTGACACCTCAGAGCTGTGCTCTTCTGGTCCTTGGGTGTTTCATGGAAAAGAAATCCTGTGTTGTTTCTGAATATTAGTCTTGCTGGCAACGTTTCAGGGAACTTCAGAAAAGCAAATAAGGTATAAGGTTACTGACAATCTGTAAAACCAAGGATAGAAAATTTGCTTATACAGCCTGGAAAAGGACAGACTGTTCTCTCAGAGGCTGATGCTTCTGCTGTGTCCAGACTGCATTGATTGGTTGTAAACATCCATCTGGGCTCCTAGAAAAACTGATACAAAACTTAGCTATCAAGGAGTATTAAAGAAAGGGGCAAACCTTTTGATTCTTTATTGCCCATTTTCTTTCCATTAATTTGAATTTGGAATGGACCAGAAGAGTTCAGTGGGTTGTGCTTCCTTTATTAGTTTTTTCCTCATCATGAGTCCTTTGGCCACTGTTCTTACTGTGGGATCTTTCTGAAGAATTTATGTTTAATAAACATACAATTTACTGCAGGCTAAAATACAGTGGTGAAGCTTCTTTTATACATAAAAAAAGATAATTGTTAGATTTTGTGTCCCTCTTTCAAGACTATTTTGCAAATTCTTGTTGCCTATGCCTTTTCAGCATGTGCTTTTTAGTTATCCAAAGCATAACAGTAAACACTGATACTTACCTTCAAAACTTGTAGCACAAAGGCACAGATGTGGCTTATCCTTAGGGCAAAGATACCAGCAAATCCTAAAGTAAATCACTATGGGAATAAAGAATGAAGAGCATGGTCTCTGCCAAAAGACATTCTGCTGATTTCTTTCCATGGGAAGAGAATGGGAAGTAGGAAAGAAAAATGTCTCAATTTGGCCAGTCTGTGACAAAACTTACCTTCTGACTTCTGTGGTTGCCTTTCTCTCTATTTAAACTCTGCAGTGACTTTGTACAGCCTTTATTTTGAGCAAACCCTTCCTAGGGAGCACACAAAGGGAGGTTGTCCTCTGTCTGACCATCACTTTTAGTGTCCTTTTCAGACGAGTTGATGAGCAGTCATCTCATCAAAGGTCACATCATTTGCTCTGTTGGACAGAGCATGTGCAATCTTGAAATCTGCTGTAGCAAAATTAGGTTTTAATTTAATTCCCAAGTATTCTGTGTGACTTCACTGCTGAGAGTAAATGGTGCTTACGTGGGAAGCAAATGTCACTGCAGACATGCTGTCCTTGGTCTGCTGGCCTGTGATTTGTACCCTGAATCAAAACTTATACTCCAAGTAATTTCAAAATTACAGACACGAGACTTGGTGTAGATACACAACCTTGTGCTCACCTTTGTTAAACTTTATACGTTTATATGTTCTTGCTGGAGAACAGTGGGGAACCTCAGCTGTCTAAGGGAGAAACCATCACATCATTATTTTTCTCTTGTTACCAAACTACTTTTAGAAAGTCAGTACTTCTGTATAAAACCTGATGTCTGTTAAAAAAAACAAAAATAATCAAATAAAATGCTCTTTTTAAGTAAAATTTGTATTATGTAATAGGAGAAAGGATAGCTTTGGGGGTTGCAGAGGTTTTTGGATTTGGCAGCAGGAATGCTGCTGTCCCCCTTACATTGGTGCTAGGTGACTGCACCCATGAAATTGATGGAAAAAGCCAAGCTCCTGGTGGACCTTTGGAGTCTTCATCTCAGGTTTTCAAGGCTGCTGTGGGGAAAGTTTAGTATTGTGTGCATGACATTTTTTATTAAATGTTGCTGAGTGCTGACTTTTACACTCCCATGTCCTCTCCCCCCACCTCCTCTCTTTCCTGGCTGAGGTGACTGGCGGTGGCTGTGTCCTGGAAAATGAGATTGGGATCAGCCTGTGAACCACCTTCCAAAATTTCAAATTCTTTAACAAAAAACAAATCCAGGCTGCTGTTGCTTCTGGGTTTGTGTGGCATGGCAGGCTGATGCTACCATCAGGATGAGCTTCCGAAGGGTTTAGTCTCTTTTTCTCTCCTTTTTCCCTCTTGCAGTTTGCCATATTGCTTTAAAAATTCCTTGTTGATGCAGGATTTTTTTGGTGTAATCACCAACTGTGTTTTCCTGACTCAGTGGGGGTGCAGAGCTGTAGGTGGCTGTGCCGACGATGACTTTTATTTTCTTAACTTTCTTTCTGGTTCAGTTCTGAATTGCAGTGTGGCATTTCAGCAGGGGGTTTGTTCCTAAATATCCCTTTGTTGGGAAAGGTCAGTCACAAGGATGCGCTGGCACTGATGCAGGGACAGGCTGTGCCAGCATGTCAGATGCACTCATATTACAGCTCCAGATGATCTCTTCTTGTGAAAAAAAATAAATTGTTGTGGTTCAAAGTGGCAAGTAAGTTTGTTGGAGTGTTTATTAGGATGTCGTGGATGTTTAAGGTTCTCCTGTCTGGGAATGCTGGGGCACACAATTAGCCAGAAGATGTTGCAGATATAAGCATCTGCATCCAAAAGCATCTAATATGGGCATTGTTGAACATTGATACATGGAGGTTGTTTCCCAACACAGGATTTTTCAAGATACTGATGCTGTTGTAACAAGAGTTTTTAAGTTTTAGAAAAATAAAGTCATAGTCACCAGTAGTTAAGACAATTTTATATCACTTCCAGCAACTTCCCTGCCACAACCAGCAGGAGCTTCCTGTGTCTGCTATCATGTTGGTACAGAAGCATCCTCTCCTGTATCTTGCTGCCTAGTGAGCTCTGCAAGAAGGAACAATCACTTTGGGTAACAAAAATGACATACAAAAGACAGAAGCTGTGATTTATTTTGTGAGATTGAGTAGTGGCAAGCAGTACTTTAAAGGTCACTTGTCTCCAATAAACCTTATCTCTCTCTCAAATTTAAAGAGATATTGTGATGTTTCCTTGCATCCAACTTGCATTAAATGTCTTTTGCAAGAATATACTGCAGAGTCCAGCAGGAGCATAGTACATACCCATGTGCTTTTTAGGTGATGGAAGTGGGATGCTGGTAGGGGGATTGAAGAGCAGTTTTGATTAATTAGTTGTTTAGAAATACTCCTTTGGGAAGACTGGCAGTACTTTGAGTTGGTCATCAGTGGGTTTTTGTGAAAATGACACACAAAATATATGCACAACCTGTTTATTTTGAGGGCCATTGTCTAGTTCCATCAGTACTTAGAATTACAGAATCACAGAATGGTTTGTGTTGGGAGGGACCTAAAAGCTCATCTTGTTCTGAGCCCCTGCCATGGGCTGGGACACCTTCCCCAAAGACCAGGTGAAGCCCCACTTCTCAGTCTAGGTACAGAAAACAGTGTTCATCACAAGACTCTTAAAATCTCATATAAGTTAGGAAGGACAAACTGTATGAGGCAGTGTGTATGTGTGGGTGCTGGGACGTCTTTGAGCCAGAACAGGCTTTAACAGCACCAGTTGTTGGTAAAGAGCAGACACCTGCCATTGTTCTCATGGGAAATCCTGCAGAATTGGTTCTACTCTTGGTCCTGCTCACTGTTTTACTGGAGCTGTTTTGAAGATTTGAGAATCTGGATAGAAGGGAGCTTAAATTAGATTTCCTTTTATCAGTGTTATCACAGTCAGCATGGGATTTGCTCGCGGATGAAAAGATTGAAGCTGAAGTTGGAGCTGTTCATTGGCATAGGGAGGTTGTAAAGGTGGGGACAGGCTGAAGAGTTTGCAGAAAACCTTAAGCTAGAGGCAGTGAATCTATGGGCTGATTTGTTCTGTCATTTCCTAAAACTCCTTGATGTTTCAGTTCCATTAACCTTCAGCATTTCAGTAACTGCCAGCTGCCTTGCCCTGTCCATTTGCCA
>NC_031782.1:10206657-10244368 GCF_001522545.3 Parus major | reverse complement strand
GGCTGGGGGCACTGCAGGGTGCTCCAGGAGCTCTGACCTTGCTGGGTTGTGGCTCTGGGAGTGTGGCTGGGGGCACTGCAGGGTGCTCCAGGAGCAGGGTCACCCTGCAGCACAGGCTGTTCAGTGAGTGCTGCCACAGCATAGGAACATCCTCCATCCACACCCAGGTATCATTGGTGAAATGTTGGTTTCTTAACCAATGCCCAGATGTCTGAGACTTTAGGGAGGAGAATGTGATGCTTCCTGCCTTGTGCCCATTGGAAGCAGAGCCTGGAGAGTGCTCTTCTGTGTGTGGCACAGAAATGGGTTCTGTATTCAATGTGCCATTTCGATTCCAAAAGTAACCAGCCAGTGCTCCAGACAAGAATTAAATCAGATTCAAATCTCAACTTCACTATTGCACATTTTATTGTAATTGAGAGGTCACATCTTGGTGTATGTCAGCTCTTCCCCATGTGCTGACGGAGAGGTTACCTGTTGGCTACTGGATTGAATTTTGTCACCTGAGTGCTTTGACCTTTTTGTTGTTCTCAAATCCTGAAAATAGGGATTTTCAGCCTGTAAAACTTTTTCTGGTGGCTAAACATAGTCTTAAAAGTGTTGTGTTGCCTTTTTATTTAGATCAAGTTCACTGCAACTTAAGCTCCCTAACTTTCATTCTGCCAACCCCCTTTCTTCTTCCCCTACTGCTTGTATGGTTTTTTTATGTGATTTTGTGGGAGTTTAGCAACCTTTTACTTTTCAGACTTCCTCCTTTTCATGTGACCATAGATATGAATTTACAGGTTGGATATTTTATACTTTCTTTTGTTAGGAAAAAACAAAGCTAGAATAAGGTAAAAATTAGGATAGTGAAGGAAAAGTGGTGTTTTCTTTCATAGCCAATATGGATTGTTGCATTTGAGTAGTGATTGCCAGTGAGAATGTCATTGGGATTTGCAAGGGATGCAAGATCCCTCATGTTCCTTATCACAGTTTTGACAGTAAAATTATGTTGCATTTGTCAGAGGGTCTCAACAATTGTTTTTCCTGGGTGTGGGGAAAGTTTGGCAAGACGTGTGGTGCCACCTATGTTTTCCAAAAATATGTGAACTGGTATTTGGTGAAGTATTTCTCTTGTGTGTTCTTCAAATAATGGACATGGAATTGTGATGCTAAATCAAAAGCTGTTTATCACTTCTCTTAAGTTTAGTCAGTATTTATGAAGCTGATACCAGCTCAAGAGTATTTTCCAGTACTGTCCTTTAATTTGTAGGACTGAGTATCTAGTTGCTGACACAATTGCATGGAATTTGGTTTCTTTTACAGAATATATCTTTCATTTTGATGACAACAGTTGATGCTGTCAGAGTAGTTTTGGACTTTTTCTGCATCAGAACTTATTCTAAAAGAAATAGTATATAAATGGTATAATTTAGAAATGATAAAACCACATAGAGAATCTATGATTCCTTGATACAATGGGCTTTTCATATAGTTGAAAATATTTTTTTTAAATTTTAATATTTTAAAAATAAGTATATGTGACAAAAAAGAAGCAGTTGAATTAAAGGACTGTTTATTTGACAGTGTCCCATGCAGCTCTCAGTCTTTAAAAGCTACTGCTGGGTTTTTTCAGTAGAAATAATATGTTTGTGAACTTGAGTTATGCACTAAAATTTAGATACCTGCATGTTTTCATTTATAGATAATTTTATAAAATAGGGGTGCTGTTGTACATAGCTGTACCCAAAATGCATAATATTCTTTCTGTGTACTCATTTCTTTAAAGAGGATTCAAAGCCCCAAAGACCAAACGTTTTGTTAAGATTACTTTTTGTTCTACATTGATATTTTCTAAAGGGTGTTCCTGAACTAAGGTGCATAAATTGAACTTATAAAGAGGAATCCTGTTTCTTTATTATGGATTGCAATGACAGCTAAGGTTAAATACTATGGGCTGTGTGGCCAGTATCACATATTTGTCATCTTGGGGTATATCACTTAACTGTAAATATCCCAGACCTTTGTTTAATAGAAAGGTGCATTGTTTTCCATCAGTTTTATGAAATGTAAAGTGTAATTGGGTCAGCTTAGTCTAAACTAGCTTTTTCTCAAAATGTATTTCAAGTTACAGGTTCAAATTCTGTTTGATTTTGATTCAATAATTTAGCAATTCAAATACAAATTTAAATGTGTGACCAAAGTTTTATGAAAAACTCTTTCTTCAAATCAGACTTACACATCTTGTTTCCCTTTCTTTTTCCTGTCTTTCCCTAAATTCATTTTATTTACAGCTTCCAGCTGACCTTACCAAGATGCATCTCACCGACAATCCTCATCCTCAGGTGATGCATGTCCCTTCGAGCCAGTCAGGATGTAGCATTGCCAGTGACTCTGGGAGCAGCAGCCTGTCTGATATTTATCAGGTAAGACTCCTTTGGTTTCATAGTTTTCCTTCCTTGATGTTAAAACTATCAACAAGATCACACAAGGCTCACCACTCCCACAGACATAGAAATTCAACAAGCTTCTTGCAAAGCTCTTCTTGTTTTTTTTTTTCACATCTTTCTGTACTACCAAGTGTGCTGTGACTTTGAAAAGTAACATCTGTTGATTCATGGGATCATTTTCCTTTCTGAAATGGAACAAATCTCTTGAAATCAGCCTGGTGTTTCCAGTACCGTCCTCGATTATTTGTCTTTATTGCTAATGGCAGATGTTCAGTTCTGCAAAGAAAAGCGTGGTAATAAACCCACTTTGCACTAATTGACTGTGGAAATTCTAGTGTGGCTTTCTGACAGTAGAAGCTGGCTGAAAGTCAGAGATAGCTTCATTTGTTTACTGATAATACACTTTATAAGTTACCTGTCTCATGTCAAATCGCAGAGCTCGTTTCATGGGTGTTTATGTTCTGGTTGATGAGGGGACTCAGCTTGGGTTTGTGTGGATCAGTAATTTCACAGCTTTTCCACTTCCAGGTTGCAATCTGACCACAGTACAGAGTGTACAGCAGTTTTAAGCATGGTGTAGGTATAACTTGATTTTAGACACCTGCTCCTTTTTCCTAGGTCCTGCCTAGATATTATTTCTATACTGGAAACAGATTAATGATATCTATTTATAGTGATGTATTGCTTAGGGAACTTGAAAAATAAGACATTAAAGCAAAAATTATTTTAGAACATTAAAAGTGTCTCTTTTGCCCTATTTAATCTACAACCTTACTACTTCCTTAGATTTGTTTGCTGCCAGCTACATCAGGAGTAGCTGGCATCCCTGAGAGAGCCTCTCCAAGATGCTCCATGAATTCTCTTATTTCTGAGAGACTCTGCTGGAAGATGGTGTTTTGTATCTTGATTATTTTTACCTTTTAAAAAATTTTCTGAATCAAAACTACATCAGAATTGATGTTAGGTTAGGGTTAGGATTGAGAGAGTCAAAGAGCCTACAGCTTCAGGAATGCTGGGGCTGGAAAAGGCCTGCCAAGGTGATTGCTGCAGGGCCACAGCATTGCTGCTCCCACATTTTCTGATGTGGACCAGCTGTGGTGATGGGGATCTCAGCCCCAAGAACATGCTGCCCCTAGGGCTGGAGATAGGTTGAGAGTGTCACAGATCTTACAGCTGCATGGACACTGGCACTTAAAACACACGAGGCCATCACAGCAGAGTGTTTGAGTTGCCTGCCTGAGTAGTTTGGAGAGGTTGCTGTAAGTGAAAAGTACTTAAAATATACTATTGATAACAAAGATACCACTCCAGCAATGATATCTTGTAATAAGTGAATACTCTTTATCATGTGTGATTAATTACCTTATGTCTACTCATCTGTAAATGACGAAAGAGCATAATTGCTAAACAAATAAAAGCTATATAAGTAGAAGAAATGATAGAGTAACGTATTTATATGCACTATAGCAAATAAAATGTGGTGCTAGCTATTTTGTACACTAAGGAATAATTAATGTGAAAATGACTGAAGATTTTGTGTTAATTTTTTTGGAGTTAGGACTTTCCAGGTAAGAATTTCCTTTTTGGTAACACTCACCTGTCTGGTTTTGCATCCTGAGGAAATTAGGACATCTGTTAAGAGAATTTCTGGGTGGCCAGGTTGATGCCAAGGCAGGTCACCACTGTCAGATTTGAGTTAAATCTTGAAAGATAATTTTACAACCATGTATGATCAGAGCTATAGTGACAATAACTGTGAAAGATAGCACTTTCATCAAATCAGGTGTTTGGTAAGCTTTGGGTGAAGACATCCTACAGACATGTCATGAGTGGGGGAAATCCTTAACAACCCTAAGTGATTTTCTCCTCTTTATCTTTTTAGTGATTTTTTTAATATCTCATTCTGATCTGCCTAATGTGTAAATAGTAACCTATTAAAAGATTTATTTTATGTGCATTTATGTGTTTTATGGGTTATACTGCAGTACCTGTAACAGTTAGTATTGGAGAATTCTCTTGCTGTTTGTCAAAAATCTCTAAGTGATCACTGGATACTGCTTAGTAATAGATAGATGTTGTATAATAATGCCATTGCACAATATTTAACACATTATATTGCATCTACACATCAGTGCAGACAGATTTTGAAGTCACAAACAAGAAAAGTGATTTCCCCCAATAGTCATCATATTATGAAGGTAGAGAGTATATTTTAAATGTAATAAAGCTACATTTGGTGTGATGTATTGACTCAATAATGGAAAGCATTTTTGGTACAACAAAATACAGCTTTTCATGGAAAAGTATTTGGAAACTGATGCTTTGCTTTTGTAGTCAGCTTCATATGTATCATGCCAAGCTTCACATGTCAAAACTCTTTAGGAATATCATTAGTGTCACTAAAATTCTGAATACTTTGGATTAATGGAGCCTTGAAATGACCTTTTGAATTAATGATATCTTAACATTAATTTTTGCAGTAAATAGTACAAGCATCATTCCAGAATCAGAAAATATGAGTAGAATGGTAGAACCAAAGAATGAAACCATGTTTTATTAAGATATGTCAAGATTTTCTCTTCATCTGTGTACATTGCATTCATTGATAGTGTTGAAATGAGGTTTCACTTGTTACAGCTGTGTTTCAGTCCAGAATAAAGCCCATTTCCAGTTAAACAGGAAATGATGAACATAAAGCTTAAGGTGAGATCAGAAGAACATTCTTGCCTGTAAGCTCTGCTGTGGAGACATTGTGTTAAATCCTGAGTTAGTTGCAAAAAGTGATGAAAATTTGTTTTTCTCTTTTGTCTTGTTGCTATTCACTGTTGGAGATTTCATATTGTTTCAGAGAGTGTTTTGGTGTCTGAAACATGGACACCAAAATGTCCAAATGTGTGTATTGTAAATTCCAGCTTGCTTGGAATTCTGCAGAGCAGTTCTCTTTCTGTTGCGCTGCAGACCTTTTTTAATTAATGAAAGAAAAAGTAAGTTGTTCCCTACGATTTTTAAAGTAACTTCTTTCTTGAGGGGGATTTAATTTTTTTTTTTTATTCTTTCAACCTCTTTCTGAAAGTATATTTAATTTCAGAACTATGGTCTTCAGCTGAAAGTAGGGGAAGCTGGTTGGTTGTGCATGCAGCAGTTGAAATGCAGGCTTGTGCAGCTGCTTTGACCTGTTACAGGGGTGGTCAGGGAAAAAGAATTCAACAGGTATTACACAGGGAAAACTTTCTTTCTTTGCCCTTTTATGGTACAGGGTCTACAGTGCCCAGCCAGAGTCACACAGGGAATCCAGGTTGTCTCTCTAGATGTGATTGGACAGGGTCTCACTATAACTCTCAGAAATGATGTTCTTGTATCAATACCTGGGAATCATCTTCTCTTAGTGACCAACCAGTTTTTTTCCTACCTGTTTATTTCTGTGAGTACTGTGCTGAAAGTTTCTCTCTCCTTCCACTTCTTTCAAAATCCTTCATTTATCACTGTGGGAGTATGTACTCTTTGTGGGCAGCAACATCATTGTCCAGCAGTAATTCCAATTGCGGTTAAGGCTTTGATATTAAAATGGATTATAATATAAAATATTTATCAAGGATGTATATTTCAATAGATACCTGTGTGTCATGGACCTGATCCTGGAAATCCATATTTGTGTGAGATTTGAGGATTGCACCTTCTGCTTTCATTTTGTACATCATTAGTTCATAAATGTTTATGTTAGGAATGATTTTTATATTCGATAATGGAAACAGCTGGAGCATCATGGTTGGGAAGAGCACCTACTTCTGCAGATGGCTTCATGAGCAAAATCCTTCCTGTTCCTTCCAGCACTGCCTGACCTGCCAGCATTCTGTCAACCATCTGCATGGAATCTTTGAAAAACAGTTGGAGGACCTGCTCCTATTTCATAGTTTGATCAAAAGAGAACTTATTTATCAAGAAAGGAGGTAGTTTGTCTATTTTCTATACAGGATATAAAAAATCCTGTGGAACCTGTAGCCTCAGTTTTTCTGGTTTAGCATGAGCCTGTCAAAGTGAGGATTGGTGCTGCTGTTTGTCTTAGCATGGAGAAGTTGGTATAAATTGTGACTATTTAGATGAAGAAATGCTAGAAAAGTCCACGAATAAAATGCTGTACTGATCATGTGCTGCTGAGACTCTCCAAGTACAATTTGCACTTGGGCTTAATTCCAAAACTGTTAATGTGAGCTACAGAAGCCAGTAAAGTGATGTAATGTAAAATAGATTTAACTCTCTCCGTATTGTTACCCTTCTCTGAAAGAAATATATATATATTTTTAATTGTTTAAGCTTTATTTATTAGGTTTGCTGGCTAATTACCAAAATGAGGACAAACTCTACAGCCCAAGGTTATATCTAAACCCCAGTATTTTTTTTTCTGGTGTAGGAAGACAAAGCTGTTCCTCTGTGCAGGTATTGGGGCTCACATCAGCATGGAGTGCGTAGGGGGATGAAGACAGTGAAATCTGGTGTGATTAAATCACTTAAAATGATTATTGTTTTATGTCAGGCCATAAAAGCAGGAGAGCAGTGACCAAGTAAAGACCTTCTGGTTAAAATGAAGCACAAGAATGAAATGCATACAGTGGAATCAGGGGCACGTGTCTTGGGAGGAGTATAGGAGCACTGCCCAGATGTGTAGGGTTGGGATCAGGAACAGCAAGGCTCAGTTGGAGCTGGATTTGGAAAGGGATGTGACAAAAACCAGAAGGGCTTCTACAGGTACATTAGTCAGAAAAAGAAAGCAAACAAACAAAAAAAACCAGATTGAAATTGTGCTTCACTCCCCAACTAAATAAGGCAAGAGAACTGATGACATGGAGAAGGCTGAGGCACTCAGCAGTTCTTGTCTCAGTTTTCACAGGCTGCTCTTCCCACATCTCTCCACTCCCTGTTCATCAAGGCAGGGAGGGGGGGAACAAAATCCTTCCTGTGGGAAGAGAAGGTCGTGTTTGAGACCACCTGAGGGTCTGAACATACACAAGTCCATGGGACCCAAGGCAAAGCACTGGAGGGTCCTGAGGGACTGGGCTGATGGAACTGGGCAGGCACTCTCCATCTGGCAGTTGTGGCAGTCATGGGAAGCCCCCAGAGACTGGAGAAAAGGGAGTAAGACCTCAGGGATACCTTATAGCATCCTGTCAGTACTTCAAACAGATTTATTAGAAAGCCTTTTTACCATGTCCTGTAGTCACAAGGACAAGGGACAGTGGCTTTAAACTGAAAAAGATGGATTTATCTTGGATGTAGGGAAGAAAATCTTGCCTGTGAGGGTTTTGAGACACTGGTACAGGTTGTCCAGAGAAGCTGTGCTCTGCCCCATTGCAGTGTTCAAATTCATCCTGTATTGTGGATGTTTTGTAAACATACAGGGTACTTGATGCCTTAGTTCAGTGTTTTTGTAAAATCTCAAGGATTTCTTCAAAGTGAAAGTGAGTGTTGTAAATATGCTCATTTAAAAACAAACTCTATTTTCTGCAAGTTTCTATATAATTGCTATATACTTTTCAGTGACACATCTTGTTCAAATTTCTGAATTTAAGCAGAAAAATGATTTGCATTCTGGCTTAAGCTTTAAAAAAAGTGACTGAGCAACTACTCTGTAGAAACTGAGAATTTGAAACTTTTTTTTCCCCTTCCATCTGTTTGGAAATTTATTTTCATGCCATTACATCATTTAAACTGTACAGAAGGAATTACTGCAAATGATTCCTATGTGACTCTTTTTGTTGCTGGTATTTTGTTCTCTTTCACTGTTGTCTTGTGTGTCTGCTCAGTGTGATGTCTGTGTTGCTTTCTATTGCTGATAGTAGAAATGGGTCCACAGGCATTGGGTAAACAATGGTCTTGCTAAACTATATTGCTATTTTGTTAATACTCTAGACTCAAACTGTGAAATAGCAACATCACATGAATTCACAAGAAAGAGAGAATAAATGCTGTAAAATGAGGATCTAGTAGATTTCAGAATGTGTTTTCTCAGTGTTCAGAAAGGGAGCTGTTAGAGATTATAGTTAGACTTGTTGGTCACATAATTTGATTTTTTTCAAATTAGCTACCACAGACCATAAATCATTGAACTGAGGATATTGAGCTCTCTGTCTGATTGATGTTTTCTGTGTAGGCTACAGAAAGTGAGATGGGAGATGTTGATTTAACGGGTCTTCCGGAAGCACCTGTAGACTCTGAAGATGAAGAAGAGGAGGAGGATGAAGATATTGACAGAACATCTGATCCACTTCTAGGGCGAGATGTTGTCCGAGAGTGCCTTGAGAAAGAGCCTGCAGATAAAACTGATGATGACATTGGTGAGGAGAAAAAACACAGTAGTAAAATTTACATAAGGCTACTTCATATAACATCTGTAAGAGAAGCATAACCAAAAACTGTTTAATGAGTTAATTTTCAATATATATCTTAATAATTGAATGATGTCTCACTTGGCTCTGTACTTGTATGATCTTTACTCATAGTTGAATGATGTCTTCTCTTTCCATCTGAGGGAGTATTTGTTCTGAGAATCCAAGTATTTTGAACAGCAGTCTCTCTAATGTACAAGATGTGGGGTTTTACAGTCATTGTTTGTGTTGATGTAATGGCACAGGTAGCAAGGTAATTCTGACTGCCTAGAACTGTTGAATTAGTTATTAAATAGCAAAGAGAACATATTATTACTGAGTACAGGTGTACTTGACTGTAAACTGCAAAACAGTTAAAATGAAGAAAATTTACTGCAGTGTTTGACTAGAAGTTGGCAGGAATTTCAATAGCAAAATTTGCTTTCTGCTGTACTTCAGATTGCATCTCTGAAGACTGGAAAATAATTTCATGCTCCTGTCTAGCTTATAATTACTGTACGTAGGGGTATTTTTAATTTTTCTAAATGTTTGAAACTGAAGTGTTTTTACCCAGAGCTAGACTGCTGCCATGAGAGTCAATCAGAACACCAGCAAGGCTGTGGAGCCGAGTTCTGGCTGTTGATGACAAAGTGCACACTGGGCTCTTTTAGCCACAGGCACTAATAGGGAGTATGACACAACTGAACAATTTTTGATTGAATTTAACTGGAATTTTATAGACTTGTAGAGAGTAGGAATCCAAGGAAACCCTGGGCCTTGCAGTCATCATACCAATATTTCCTTTCTCCAACAGAACAATTATTGGAATTCATGCATCAGCTCCCTGCCTTTGCGAACATGACCATGTCTGTGAGGAGAGAACTGTGCTCAGTGATGATATTTGAAGTTGTAGAGCAAGCAGGAGCCATCATACTTGAAGACGGCCAGGAAGTAAGTCCCTGATTCCAGAGGAGGCATTAAATCAGTCAGTAGTCAGGCTCTGATAGGTGCCCTGAAACACTGTCATGAAATCTCTCTTCCTGCTTGGATCAAGACATCTGGAATGGCATTTGCTGTTCATCCCTCCAACCAGGGATGAGGTAGACTCATCTCTGGTAGTGACTAAATGGGTACTCAGGTAAAGAATGTTCATTCTCACTAAATGGTACAAATCTATCGTAGCAGTTAGCCTACTTATTAAGAAAGCAATCTATTCATCAGCATTTCTCCCTCCAGAATCAGTTCTGAAGGGAATGAAGAAAGCTGAAAACATTCCTGTTTCAGTCCCTATCTCTTGCCTTACAGTGCAGTTTTGATTAATTAAACATTGCAGAGAGGTGATAACAAACTGGAACATACAAAAATTAGCCTTTCTGAGATTAGAGTGTGCAGAAGTTGTTGAATTAGCTTCACTTTTTATATATATATATATTTTTTTTTTCTTCCTTTAGCTTGATTCTTGGTATGTTATTTTAAACGGCACAGTAGAAATCAGCTATCCTGATGGGAAGAGTGAGAGTCTCTGTATGGGAAATAGTTTTGGGATTACTCCCTCTCTGGAGAAACAGTACATGAATGGAGTGGTCAGAACCAAAGTAGATGATTGTCAGGTAAGGTTGCAATTCTGTGTAACTACCTCTTATTCGTAAGCCTCTAATAAAAGAAAACAGATTGGAATGGGTCCAGAGAAGGCTGCAATAGTGATCTGAGAACTGGAGCCCCTCTGATGTGGAGGCAGACTGGGAGAGTTGGGGTTATTCAGCGTGGAGATGGAGATACTTTAATATTTTAGATACTTTAATCACTGTTGTTGTCCCTGGGGACAGTTTGTGTGTATAGCCCAGCAAGACTACTGGAGGATTCTGAACCATGTGGAAAAAAACACTCATAAAGTGGAGGAAGAAGGAGAAATTGTGATGGTAAAGGAGCACAGGGAGCTGGATCGCAGTGGAACCAGAAAAGGACACATAGTTATCAAGGTGCATTTATTTCTATGCTTTCCATTAATTTATTAAACTTTTATTTATTAGTAAATAGATAAAATTTCAGTTTGAACCTAGTATAAATATTCAGTTTTGTCTGTGTCAACTCAAAAAACTACTTCCATTTCCATTTAATAAAGTTACATACATTGTAACCTGTTCAACACACACTGAGTTTTGTATTGGGAGCACCCTTTGGGGTCTTTGTGACATTTTTTTTCTAATCTGAAAAAGGTACTTAAACTGCTTACTAAAAAATAAAATGAAGGGAAGTTACTAATTGTTTTAGCCAGGTGTTACCTATGCAAAATGTCAGGGCTGAGAGAAGCAGGAGGATTGATTTAAACGTGTTGGTGCATTTTCTCCTGAGTTGGCCATAACTGAACTTTCTAAAGAGATTATACTGTTCATGTGGCTTTATATTGAATTACTTTTTAGGGAAAGTTAGTGATGAGAGATACCAGTTATTTTTTTCATTTCCTTTTTTAAGGCAACACCCGAGAGACTCATCATGCACTTAATAGAGGAGCATTCTATTGTGGATCCAACCTACATTGAAGATTTTCTTTTAACATACAGAACATTTCTAACAAGTCCCTTGGAAGTTGGAAATAAACTCCTGGAATGGTTCACAGTGGACAGCCTCAGGGATAAGGTTGGTTGAGTCTAAGAGATTAATATTTTTGGTGAAAATATATTTAAATTAATCCTTTTTTCTATTGCTAATAAACTAGGATAAATAAAAACAGGTTCCACTCTGTGTGCACATTCATGAAAATCCTTGATAGTCTGGAACTTAAATCATGTTAACTTGTTGATTCTTAGCAAATGTTTTTATGTGTTCAAGCCTTGAGCTGAGGAAGTCCAACATACTAATTTTACTAAAATTACTAAATACCAAAATTTCTTAGAAGAAAGCTTTTTATTATCACAACTAGAGCTTTCTTTAAAAAAATCATTAGGGTGCTTTGAAAGGTAATTTTCATGAACAGTGTGAGGAAGGCTTAGCTGAAGGTGGATTTATGCACCAGTAATTACTGGGTGATGTAGCCAGTGTCTTTTAGGTATAAAAATACTTGGGTTTTTAAATTTTTAATTTGCTCCCACAAATATGGGGAAAGAGAAGATGATTATAACTGTAAATGTCTTTTTTCCTATCAGATACAGTAATCTGTTTTACATTCTTCTTCCATGTCCAGGTATTCCTCTGTATTTATAGATTAAAGTTTATAGGAGAAGAATCGCGGGTACTTTTATTTATATATGTGTATACATAATTTATTTTGTTTTTACAGGTTACCAGAGTAGTGTTACTGTGGGTGAACAATCATTTTAATGACTTTGAAGGTGATCCTGCCATGACTCGATTCCTGGAAGAATTTGAAAAGAACTTGGAAGATACGGTAGGAGCAAAAAAGAATGAGTGTCACGTTTTCTGGTACTACATATTTCAATTTCCAAGTTTTACAGGTGCCTAACAGCTGTAGTCTCTGAGTGCAACAGTTAACAGGTGGCTTTTAACATTGGACATATTTGTTCTTAAGTATAAATTAAAATACAAAGGCCATATAAAAGACATAATACTTGTGTCACTCACTTAGGAGTTTTTTGCATTTCTGCAAAAGAGGACAAGGTTTATTTAGTAAGATCTGAAAATCTGCAATCAAAATTCTGTTTTCTGGCACTTGGGGTATTTTTCATAACTGTTTTTCTACTTCTGATAAAACAAACATTGCACTGTATTTTGTGTCTTCTGTCTTACAGAAAATGAAAGGCCATCTCAGATTGCTGAATATTGCCTGTGCTGCCAAAGCAAAATGGAGACAAATCACCCTGCAAAAACCTTCCAGAGATTCTCCCCTGTTTTTCAGCCTTCTTGGAGGCAGTGACAAGGGGTTTGGTATTTTTGTAGAGACTGTGGAGATAGGCAGTAAAGCAGCAGAAGCTGGACTTAAACGTGGTGACCAGGTAAAAACAATTATGTTAATTTAAAATATTCTGTTTCCCCCACCTCCTGATTGTTCCCAACAGAAATGTTTTGCTGTGTACACACTGGCAAGTGTGGGAGTGCCACAGCTCAGCTTCTATTTATATCAGTTAAATGGGTTTCTATTAAATAGTTTCCAACATATGTAAAATATTTAAATATTCCAAAAACAAAATGGGAAAAGAAACCAAGTTACAGTTATTTTTTGAAACCTTCTGATTGGAGATATGTTTACATTGAAACCATCAGATTGTTTTGTGGGATTGATTCTCACCTGATGTGTTTGATCCCAGCTCACTGAGGCAGATCAGAAGTGACAGGTGACACTCAGTGAAAATCCAGCTTTTCAGGTGATACTACTTCTGTGGTTCATGATCCTCCATTTTTGATACATTGCAAGAATGTCATGTTACCATAGAAAATAAACTTATTTAAAGCATCTTTCAAGTAAAAATTGAAGTCTTCGCCTATTTACAGGATATAACTTCTCTGATATGATGAAAATAGTTATTTTACATGGAATGTTTTCATTTTGTAGCTGCTGTAAAGATATGGTAATTTCTGTGAAATCTTAACTGTGCCTGTATTATCACCTTTGTATTTGTAAGTCTGTCAGACAGATGTTCTCCTAATAGTCAAATTTTTATTTCTTGAAGATAATGGAAGTAAATGGACAGAATTTTGAGAACATTACCTTCGTAAAAGCTCTGGAAATCTTAAAGAATAACACACATCTCTCCATTACTGTAAAAACAAACATTTTTGGTGAGTAGACTTTATGGATGATATATTTTTATGTGTGAAGGAAAAACTCCACTCCTTCTGACTTTATAAGTGCAATAGGGTTCCACCTTTTTTCCAATTTGCTCTTGAGGTGAGAAGGGGTGCAGAAGTCCCCTCGTTGTGCCTCTCTTTGCTTGGATAAGTTCTCCTGTGCCAAGGGCTGCATGTTGGGTGGCACAGAGCCAGCACAGGCAGCTCTTCAGCTCCCTGAGAAATCCTCAGATGACTCTTCAGGCTGATTTAGTGTCCCTCCATGCAATGGGGCTGGAACAAAGCCAAGGGATCTGGACCAAAAATATTTTTGCCAAGAAACAGAAAAAATGTAAGACTGTGATTTTGTAAAACTTTTTTTAATGGCTGTAGGAATGAGAGGATAAAATACCTTTATAATTGAAAAGGGGGTATAAAAAGTGGCATGGCATATAAATGTTGGCTTTTAATTGTCATCATGAATATAAACACCTAAATACCTCTTTAAAATCTCAGTCAAGTCATCTGTTCTTTTTCCATAATCTTGTTCAGGCAACAGAATAACAAAAGCTGCAGAAAGAAGGAGACTGTGCACAGGATAGCTCCTTCCTCCGTAGTTGTATCTATATTTCTGATGGTTTTTGTTTCCTATTTCCTTCCTCCAGTTACCTGCCCTTGCTCACTATTGATTTTCTCTTCAATTTTTGTACTATGTTTATCACTCTGCAGCTGAAAAGGTTCAAGCCCTTAGCAGTTGCTTAATAGCATAATACAGAAAAATCTTGAAACAACCAGAGTCACTGGTGGTCCAGACTAATGTGAAATTACATGAAATGAAGCATCAGTATAACTGAGGAAGTAACAGGTTGTTCATTTGCTTTATAAATGTGAGCAACATATATTTCTAAGTGGGTTCTAGTCTCCTCCTGCTAGCTGATAGAATTTCAAGGTGATTTCTCTGATAAATTTTAATGAATTAATATCTTGAGGCTTTTTTCAGCAGTGATACTTATCCTGACTTTTTGAGTGTTAAGTGTCTGGTACTGACTGAGCAATTCCTGTTGTTCTATTCAAATCTATACTGGGAAAGCTTGTAGCTTTAGCTTTTATTATACCACTGAAATGTACCATTTAATTGGATTTTCTTTTGGATTTTTTTACAGAAAATCTTGGTTGCCTTGCTCAAAGGGACAATATGAGTAATTTGCTTTCTTTTCAGTACAGCATTCTTCCAGTATCATCATATTTTCAATGGAAAATACTTAATTTCTGACTTGAAAGATCTTCAAAAGATTTTTAAAGGATCTTTACAGAAGTAATTGATGTTGAGAAGACAATTCAAACATTTTTTTTTCACCTTATATATGTGGAGAGAAACAGAGCAAACCCCCTATAATTTCCATGGAATTCTAGCTTTGAGAATGTCAGACATTCTACAAACTAGCTTGGTTTCATAAGTGCAATAGGAAATTTGATGCAGCTTCTGTTCAGTAGTGTTAGTAGAAGCAAACAAAGACAGTTTGGGAAAATACCAGTCTGTGTTGCAATTACTCTTGAAGAAGCATGTACACTCCATTACCTAAAAGATGCAAACAAAAAAAGCCAATAAATGTATAGTCCTTTTTGCCCTGAATACAGTGTTTCCTTATTTTCTCTCTGGGACATGGGAAGCAAAAGGTTTGAGGGGAAAATAAGAAGTAATTGTGAAGTTCTGAGTGTGCAAAGGTTACTCACAACACTTGCATCTTCTCTTACAGTGTTTAAGGAGCTGCTCTGCAGGATAGGACAGGAGAAGAATGGAATCCCACATATTCCAAAAATAGCAGAAAAGAAAAACAACCGTTATTCTATCCCAGATATGCCTGGAGATATGGAACAGATGTTTCCCCGTGAAAAAGGAAACAAGAAAATGAAAGCAAACACTGTATCTGGTGGAAGAAATAGAATCAGGAAAATTTTAGACAAGACCCGTTTCAGCATCTTGCCTCCAAAACTGTTCAGGTTTGTCTGACTCTTTTGTCAAAAAGACAAAATCCTATTCCTTATTAGGTTGTGATATTTTAATCATAGAATCATAGGATGGTTGGAAGGGGATTGGGTTGAGAGGGAACTTAAAGATTTTAAAGACTATCCCATTCCAAGTGCTCCCATGGGCAGGGGCACCTTCTCTACACCAGACTGCTCCAAGCCCTGTTCAGCCCTGACGCTTCCAGGGATGGGGCAGCCACAGCTTCTCTGGGCAACCTGTGCCAGGGCCTCCCCACCCTCACAGGGAGGAATTTCTCCCTAGCATCTACCTAAAACCTACCCTCCTTCACCCTCAGGACATGAAGACATACCAGTTGATTAGTGTTTCTAGTCATTATGTTCATGTTGCTTATGTTTTTTTAAAAAATCATAGCATCTGCCCCATGAATGCAGAGCAAGACCAAAATATCTTTTCTCTCCCATTGAATGCTTTCAAATCTTTTTTCCCATCCTTGTTTTGAAAGCCTGTCTACAGCATGTAATTAAAACAGCTGAACACCATTATTTTTCTTATTTTCATTCATCCCAAAATGAATAGGAGGAATTTAATGCAGATAATTGAACCAGACCTGTTTTGCAGTGATGGCAGCATGAGCCAGTCACAGGATGACAGCATCGTGGGGACACGGCAGTGCCGGCACAGCCTCGCCATCATGCCCATTCCAGGCACCCTCTCATCCAGTAGCCCTGACCTGCTGCAGCCCACAACCAGCATTCTGGATTTCTCTAACCCTTCAGGTAAAATGGCAGCTTGAGGTTAATTTACAGGATGGTTAGCAAGGCAGCTGGGTCAGGGGAAAAATTGCAACTGTTATTAGCATCATTAGTGCTGAGTGCAGTTGCCTGTACATCCTGTGGGCCTAACAGGGCCAAACTGGAGATGTACTGAAAATCCACACTGCCTGAATACCTCTTGCCTGTTTTTTTTTAGGTAATATGGGACTTCGTTATTTTTTATTTTTTATAAAGAAATGTATTTTGCCAGTTCTGAGAGCCTTTAAGTTACTGTAATAAATTGGCTGTGGTGGAAGAAGATTGTCTTTGTCTGCCCCTTTCTCCTTTGCCTTCTCTCCTCCGTGCTTTGACTTGTCCATCCTTCCATCTGTCAGTATGTCAGTATATTTCAAGCAGTATTGTGGATAGAATAGGACTGCTGTGGTACCAGCACACTGATGTTCATGTTTCATGTTTTACAAACATTTTGTATATTCAAGGGTATGTTTAAAATACTAAAAGAGGTTTTGAGATACGTGGTCTGGGCTTTCACTAGTTGCCTCACTAGATTCACTAGTTGAATCACTAGATTCCTTGCTTTAGGAATCCAGTTTATGGGGTGGCTGCTTTTATGAATCCTGTTTATGGGGTTTCCTTGTTGCAATATGCAGCTGCCTGTAAACATGTCTTGTCAAGAGTATTTTTTCCTTATTTTAACTGTAAGTTCTGTACCTAGTGACATATTTTGTAAAGTGTTTTGTGACTGTGACTTATGCTTACATAAACTTGCAGATTTCCCCTTTAAAAGGGATGTGCACTGATACATCCTATCAGATGCATAAATACCCATAGCAAAAAATTTTCCTTTTTGCTGCAGTTTCAGATCCTTGCAGTCTTCATGTCAGCTACACGTTTTTCTAAAAATCTTAATTTAATACTGTACAAGTTACTGCTTAATATGAGAGGGTGATAACTAGTTCATCTTGGATAGAATCACAGGATGATTTGGGTTGGAAAGGATCCTTAATGGTCATCTATTCCAACCCCCCTGCCATGGGCAGGACACATTCAGCTGGATCACTTAGCTTTACTTTAAGCTTGCTATAACAAATATGCTGCCATGTTTGAATGTCAGAGAAAAACATATTATTTCTGGCACTGTAAACTTGATAAGTTTTGTAAGCATCTCAATCTTGATTTGGTGTTGATATGTTTTTTTCTTTTTCTCCTGTCTGCAGCTGTTGGGTTTTACTGTAAGTATCCTCATGTAAAGCATCCTGTAGACCTTAATATTGCATGGCTTGCCTGTAAATTTAACACTATCAGACGTTGCACTGGCATAGTTGTTACTGTAGGGCATTGGATAGCCCTGTGCTCTGTCATTTTCCTTAAAACAAATCCATAGATTCCTATACAGGCACTGTGCTGAGATGGAGACCTGCATTTTATTTCCATTTCTGCCCCCAGCACACTGAATGACCTTTGGGAGGTTCCTCTGGTTCTCTGTGGCCTTGCTTTAAGGGGATGGAGTTGTTTATATCTCATTCACAGAACCAAAGTTTCAGAGGATTACAGTTTGAGATTTAGCTTGTTCTTCTGTTGTACTTCATAACTAAAGTTCTGTGCATGCCAACTTGAAATGTTCTTTGTATTGTCAAAATGAGCTGAATAATGCATAAAAAATTTAATTTAATAATTTATGTTTGCCTGCTTAAAAGCAAAGACCATGAAGACAGAAATGTGCCTGTAATTTATGTTTCTTTTGTCTGTCACAAGTTACATTTTTTTGGTTGCATGGTTCTTTTCTTTTTTTTTTTTTTACCTTTCCTTTTTTTCTCCCCAATTAAATTTCAGTTTTCAGTTTTCCACCATTTCCACACATTGAGTGTGTTCTGGTTTTTAGGTACGTTGATACCGAAGTATAGATGTTTCCCTCTTCTGTTTCCTTATTAGCAATTTTATGAGTGCAGGCACTTCTCTAATTATTCAGTATGTCGTTTTCATCACTTTCACTCTGAAATAAGCTGCAAAATACTTACTTCTCCCTTATATTGCTCCTATTCACTTATATATTGAATGTCTTCTATTCAGCTAGACCCCAGCTTCTGATGAGAGTGTTCTGATAACGTGTTAATCATAATCATGAAACTGTTAGAAGAATTAGCTTCAATCAGAAATTCTTAACCCATGTTGTCTTCCATCTTAAAATTTATTTATAACTGATGTTGAGCCTTTCTTTTTTCCCATGGGTGGAACCTTTGGTGCTGAATTGTAGATTACCCGCTTACTTTTCACCTTGAAATTCCTTCTACTCGTGCCCATAACACCTTTAAGTCTTGATGCAAGAAAAAGTAACCCCTTACTTTGAGGTCATTACCCTCAAAGATCTTTGTTGCCTCTTTAAGCAGTGGATTTTGATGGAGTAAAATCAATGTATAGGCACTGGGGGGAGCAGCATCTGAAACAGTGCTCAGAGAGCTGCTGCTGGGGGTGCCTGAAGGATGCTCTGCCCGGCAGGATGATTCCCTGGACCAGTTCCCCTTGGGCAGAGGGACACCTGATCATCACTGGTGTCCAGGGCAGATCACTTGTCTCAATTCACAGATCTGTCACTTACCACTGCATTTTTAAGGGCTGGACAAATAGTGAGAGAAGGGAAGGGCTGTTGGGGAGGCTGTTGCTTTAAAGACAGCCCTTCCTTTCTCTCACTGCAGATCTCTGATGCAGGAGTTGTGGCACATCTGCTTTTGGTGGTGTTTGGGAGAGCTTCAAACTCTGAAGCCTTGGCTGAGGCCTCAGCAATATCCTCCCACCTTCTCGGGTCTGCAGAAAAGTTGTGAAGTTTTAGTCTTCAGACTTCAGGGAAAGGAAAAACTGGCTTTTCTGTGCTTGAAATTACTTTGCATTTTGACTCTTGACATTTTTTTAAAATCGGTTTTATTTTGAAAATCAAGCTTTCTGTGGTAGCTAACAGAGCAAATTATTTGCAGTCTTCATGCTGTGAATTAAACACATGTTTCTGTAGATACTTATTTCCTGCTGTAGGCTGCCTCAGATGGAGCTGTTCTCTAATACATTTATAATACATAAAATGTGCTATAAATCAAGACACCAGCCAAAGAATTAACTACTGGCAGCAGCTTAGTTCCTTCAGGGGAGAGAGCAAGCGTAAAAGCTCACAGCTAGTTCTGGGAGCAACCAAATCTGCTTACCTCTTCATATCCTCAGTGGCTTCCCATCCCTGGGAAGCTTGCCCTGGCATGTGTGTGGATCTGGCTCTCACAGACACAGGAGAGCCAAAGAAGGAATGATGCTGCCAAAGTTTTTAAGACACACTGGGAAGAAGCAGTGCACAGTCTAGTTATGTACCTGGATGTCTTATACTCTGACTGGGGTCATGGGATGGTAGAGTAATTGAGTTGTAGAAGAGCAGAAAGAAGAAGAGTCTTTTTTTTTCCCTTACAAAGAATGAGAAAAACACAGAGTATTTTAAATATTTTTCAGGTCCAGCATGGTTCTTTTCCTCAGAAGCTGGTTGTTTTTGTATCCTGATGATCAAATGTGACAGTAAATCATAGGATCTCAGAATGATTTGGCTTGCAGCGGACCTTAAAAATCATCTAGTTCCACCCCCTACCTTCCACTATACCAGGTGCTCCAAGCCCTATCCAGCCTGGTGTTGACCTCCAGGGATGGAGAGTCCACAGCCTCTCTGGGCAACCTGTGCCATGGCATCACCCCCCTCACAAGGAAGAATTTGTCCCTATTATCCAGTTAAACCTGCCCTCCTTCAGCTTAAGCCAATTCCCCCTTGTTCTATCACATGCCCTTGTGAAACCTCTCCAAGTGACCTTGTGTCTTTTCAAGGGAAGAGTAACTTCACACATTAAAGGTGTTACGCTCTTTTTTTAGATATTCCAGATCAAGTGATACGAGTTTTCAAAGCAGATCAGCAGAGCTGTTACATCATCATCAGCAAAGACACTACAGCAAAGGAGGTGGTGAGTCATGCTGTCCATGAATTCAACCTGACAGGAGCCCCCGAGACCTATTCCCTGTGTGAGGTGTCTGTCAGCCCTGAGGGTGTCATCAAACAGAGGAGGCTCCCAGATCAGTTCTCCAAGCTGGCTGACAGGATTCAGCTCAATGGACGGTAAATATATCTTTTCTTGCTTGGCTTTTATTTGGCTTTCAGGATTGAAACATTTTATGTTGGAAAAGATCTCCATGATAATAAAGCCCAACATAAGGGAGATGTTTTAATTAAAATAGATGGGTGTCTGTTGGTACACAGACACCCATCTATTTTAATTAAATAAGTTTATTAATTTATTATAAGTCCAGCACAAGTTAGTAAATGCCAGTAACTTACACTTCCCTCTCTTCTTTGGGTCACCTTCCTCTTCTGCACCCAAAAATCCCTCCCTAAATCTACAGCAAGTTTGCTTGATGACAGCTAAATTTAGCAGATCAGGATAATGTATATAGTGGCTTACACCTAGAGAAAAAGGTTATATTTGTTGTGACACTTCTCACATGTACTTGAGGATTACAGTATACAATTAATTTCTTTCTCTGTGTCATGCTGCGATAAACTGATACTAACCTGAGATAAATTCTTCTGTTTTCAAGTAAACTGTTCTAAGTGTTTCTGAAATGTTAAGCACTTTGGTTTTATCTGATCCATACCAGAAGAAAGTATATTGAAGTGAAATATTCTGTAGTTGTCTGTGCTAGGCAACTAGCACAGGGAATTTATGAGTAATAAACTTTTGTGTATCTGAAAGTGATTTACCTGGGACCATGAAATGAATTTTTCAAATATATTTTCATTTCCTGAATACTCTGTGCTTAGTGCAAATATTAGTATGCCATACTAAATTTATGGGAAAAAACCCACACTAGATTAGTGTAAGAAATTTAGAATTACATTAACAGGAGATTCTCAAGACTAGTGTGTTTTTTAAATGCTATTTTCACTGCTAAATTCACAAATGGAAAAGTAACAGACCTTTTTCTGAAGGTGAACACTACAGCGTATTACAGGGTACAGTGTAAAAATATTAACAAAGAGTTTTGAAATGTTTGTTTACTTAAGTAATGGTGTTACTTTACATTAACTGAAGTACATAGTTATGTTATATGCTCACAGTGATTGGTATAGTTCAATGTCTCTGTGTTCACAAACTCTGTGAAGAGCGTCTCTGATGTTGTTACTCAATTATTCTTCAGGTATTATCTGAAAAACAATATGGAAACAGAGACCTTATGCTCAGATGAGGATGCTCAAGAGCTACTCCGAGAGAGCCAAATTTCCCTCCTCCAGCTGAGCACCATTGAAGTGGCCACTCAGCTTTCCATGCGGGACTTTGAATTATTCCGAAACATCGAGCCAACAGAATACATTGATGACCTTTACAAGCTGGACTCCAAAACAGGGAATGCTCACCTGAAACAGTTTGAGGATGTCATAAATCAAGAGACCTTCTGGGTTGCCATGGAAATTTTAGCTGAACCCAACCAACTCAAAAGAATGAAGATTATTAAGCATTTCATTAAAATTGCTCTCCACTGTCGAGAATGCAAGAACTTCAATTCCATGTTTGCAGTGATAAGGTAAAATATTTCTAATTTCTCAGATCTGATTGGTGCTGTCACAGGCAATTCTGGTAATCCAGACAGAAAGAAAAGAAATGGGGATATGCTGAGCAGACTATGGTTGGGGCTGGGTGGTTTTCCAAAGCTGTACTGGTCAGAGGTGGATTGTCACTGTAGCCGCTGCACTGTCACCTCAGCTCTGCAGTCCTGTTGAGTTGCTAGGTGTGACAGTCTCTTTTTCACTGGTACCTTGAAGGAAAAGAGAAGATGGGTGCAGAGCATTGTTTGATTGATGAACTGCAGAAATCTGCCTGAGCATTGTGTCATTTTCTGTGACTTTGGCACCCAATTTACCTTCTTTTTGTCATTGTTACTTTTCCAGAGTCATATATGTGATGATAAGATTACTTTATTTCTTTCTTCCATTGTAAGGACTTCCTCAAATCACTCTTGTTTTGGCTTCATTTTTCTTCTCATTCTTTTCTCTGTCATTTGCTTGTTTCTCTATTTTATTTTTTCCCTCTTCAATTGCACATTTAAGATTTCTCTTCTGATTTATACTGAGTGCTGCTGCTTTAACCGCAAGAGTTCAGCATTTCCTGTATTTGCAATTATCTTACTCCCAGCCTCTACTGTAGGGAAAAAAAAGGCACTGTGATTCATCAGACATTTGTGCTGTATTCCAGCAGCATTGTTGAAAACACCATTTTAAGATCTTTTTTTCCCATGTCTAACCAGTTCAAATGTGTTGGCTTGTGGTTAGTCATTAAAGAATTCATGAATTTCTGTGAAGGGTACTGGACAGTCATTGAGACTGTGGTTGCTCATTATGTGGGAATACACACATGGATACTGATTCTAATTTTTATATTCTGCTCCTTAATTTTTCGTGATTTGTTGCAGGTAAGGAAATTACTCTTTCTGCTTCTCAGTTAAGTCTAATCAGGCCATGACTAAAGTGGTCTTTTGTTCAAAAATTAAAAAAAAAAAGCACATAAGTTAGTTTTTGTTTTACTCTTATTTCCAGAAGAATATGTTTTTGTTAGCATATGGCACAGGGATTCTCTTTCTTGTCTTGTCCTACACAGCAGTTTGATGCCATATGTTTCATGAAATAGGAGGATAACGGTCCTAATGTAGGGAAGATAACCGTCCTAACAGCATGGAAAAGAAGTGCTGTGGGCTGGCACGTGTTTGACTTTTTCATGTCAGAGAAGGCTTTGTTTGGCATAGGATGGAGAGAAATTTGTCTAAAAGATAAACCAAATACAAAATAAGTTTCCAGAAAAAATAACAACTGAGATTAGCAAATTCAGTGACAGTGTGGCTCTGGATTTGCTAAGGAATGCTGGAGCACATCAGTTCTGCAAAGGTGAGGACTCTGCAATTATTGCAGGATTTTTTGAGCATAATTGCTGACAAATTATGATAGGGAGGATGGATTTTATTTATTTAATGTTTTTATATAATGGGGTGTTTTTGATAGTTCTGGATATATTTTTACTTAGTGGGAATGAGGGCCCAGTGACAAGTTTTAGCATATCTGCTGCTTCCAGTCCTCAATCTGTCGCTCATGTACAAATATTCTTGTCTGAAGGTCTGAAATCAGAAGATCACAGAATGGTTTGGGTTGGAAGGTACCTTAAAGATAAACTCTTTCCAATCCCCTGCTATTGGCTGGGACACCTTGCACTACACCAGCGTGCTTCAAGCCCCATCTAGCCTGTCCTTGAACACTTCAGGGATGGAGCATTGACAGCCTCTCTGGACAACTTGTGCTGGGGCCTCACAAGGAAGAATTTCTTTCTAAAGTCTTGCCACTTCTGCTTGGGATGAGCTCTGCAAAGTTCTCATTTTCTGTCTAATCATTGGTTCACCTCATGCATTTTTTACCATACTGTGGCATACATTTTTACAGGAAGTGGTTCTTAAATAGATCTCAGTCCTGTGTTACAGAGATTCTATTTGGGCAGTAATTTGGAAATTGTACCTTGAGCAATCCTGGATTTTACAGTCCTGTTGAAAGAGCAGAGGGCTATTGTGATGAACTTGTAGCCTGCTATTCAGCCAGTTTCACAGTTAACCTCGGGAAAACTATTTTTAATCCTTAAAACAACCCCAGCCCTTCACTTCATTCTGAAAGGTAATGATTCTGCTCACAGCTAATAATGAAATGTTTCTGTTTGCAGTGGGTTAAATCTTGCACCAGTGGCTCGTCTCAGAGGCACTTGGGAAAAGTTACCCAGCAAGTATGAAAAGCACCTCAGAGACCTTCAAGATCTTTTTGATCCATCTCGAAACATGGCAAAATATCGCAACATCCTCAGCAGCCAGAGCATGCAGCCTCCAATTATCCCACTTTTCCCTGTTGTCAAGAAAGATATTACATTTCTGCATGAAGGTAATGTCAAACAGAGAAAATAAATGAAGCATTGAATGTACTTCAGACCTTTCTTCAGTGCTTAGTGTGTCAACAGGTGTCTAACAAAGCTGCCACCAGTAGGATGCTTTTGAGGGATCCTTTGTAGGAGTAAAATAAAGTATGAAGAGACTGGTCCTACACAAAAATTAAAAATAAAACACATATTTTTAACATTTTGAAAGCAATGCTGTAATCCTCCTTAGCTGTACTGGTTTAGGGTGGAAGCAAAGGTGAGTGTGCTCTCTGGTAGCTATACTACTTCAAATGTTTTCTCTTACAAAAAAACTTATTGCTGTAATGTTGCCAGGTTTTAATTCCATGTTGTGGCATGCACAGCTCCAGTGATACACCTCCTACTCTTGGTTTCAACATTTTCAGGGGTTTTTGTTTAAATGTTTATACAAAGTCCTGTTCACAACTGGTTGAGATGAACCATTTCCAAATATTCATAATTCTTGGTTGTGATGGTTCAGAATTATTTTAACTTCTTTCGTGATGTGAATGTTGTTAATGTCAATTCTGTATATTATTTTGACATTTTACAAGTAAATTTGGGCATAGTTCACTTATTCCTTCTTCGTCCTCCTAGTACTTGTTACTTTAGAAATAGATTAACAAAATAATATCGGGTACTCCAAGTGGGCCTGATTCCATTGGTGTTTTGCAGGAGCATCCTGTTTTCTTGCTGTTTAGATTAAAAAAAATTGTGTTGATTGTGGGGCAAGGAGGCAAGAAGGGTAACAGGGGAAGAACTAGAGGCACAGTGTCTGCTCAGAATTTATTTTTTTTGCTTATGTGTGTATTGCAATTATGCAGGCAACGATTCTAAAGTGGATGGCCTGGTAAATTTCGAGAAACTCCGGATGATTGCCAAAGAAATTCGCCAAGTTGTCCGAATGACCTCGGCGAACATGGATCCAGCTGTGATGTTCAGACAAAGGTGTGCAATGGGAAGGGCAGTGGCACTGAAGGGGTCTCAGTGTGGGGAGATGTGGGTCTCTGTGTACATCAGCACATTGGTGTTTCATTGTGTACCTCATCATTGACATCTACCATCAAACCATGTCCTTTATCAAATGATGGCAAAACAGTTGATGCTTCCCAGACCTGCTTTGAATGACTAATAAACCAATTTATTACCTTTAAAAAACAAAGAAGAGTAAGTTCTAATTTTAATGATACATATTCCTGCCAAATAAAATGTTAGTGTCAATATAGTTTTGAGAGAGGTATAATATTATGGAGTACAATATTTAGATATGAGAGACATATAAAAAACACCTAAATCACTGATGTATAGATTTGAAATGTTTCAAAACAGAACCCTACTGATAATACATTAAATTCAAACTGAAATTTTTTTATTTGTTCTAAGCACAGCTTGTTCCACCTACATAAAATGTTTGATATGTTCAGGCTTCAGCAGGTGGAGGGTGTTCTCTTGCCTTATTTTTCTTATTTTTTCTCTTTTTATCTTGATGCTGAACCAGGCTCAGTGTTAACAAACTGCAGAATAAAAGTAATGTATCTTCTAATCTGGTGCTGATTAGCTCCACATTTAGTGGAAGTGAATAATTTCCTGCATCTGTTTTCTTCCCACTGGCTGAGCTAAAAGCATCATTGTTGTGTCCATACAGGGTTCTGATCCTGTAGGTGTCTATGGGATGGGTGGTGGCCTCCCCTCCTTACGCTGTCTGCCTCAAACTAATGGGCCAGACAAGACCCCTCAGAGTGCAGTTTGGGTGGGACTTGGGGACAAAGTCATGTCTGGTGCTGAATAGACACATGGTTCTGACTTCAGAAAATGTCAAAATACTGTCTTGAGCTGCCTGTTCCTCTGCACCACGGCAGAGTAGAGATCTCTGAACACCCTGGAAGGAGTAGTCCAGGTAGGAGACTCAGTGCACAGTTTTTGGGTGAGGTGTGCTTCATCCACCCGAAATTCCAGCCACCTGTGCAGTTGTGATTGTCTCTGAAGTGAGAATTCAGTTCACAGTTCCATCTGTGCAGTGGAAGGAAATAGGGCATGCAAGGATAAGGGAGCATTTATAAGAGCATAGAGGTTTGGTTCCCTGTGGTAGTCCAGTGGTCAGGATTCACAGAGGATCATCAGTTCTGCCTGGTCTTTGTTTGCAAGGCTGGCTATCAGGAAAGATGTTTATTTTTTATTATATTTTTTTAAATACAGGCATTTAAAGCCAGTCTGGATTGGGCTCTGAGCAGCCTGCTCTAATGGAAGCTGTCCCTACCCATGGCAGGGGCTGGAAGGGGATGAACTTTAAGGTCCCTCCAAACACAAACTGTTCTCTAATTTTGTGACTCTAAAAATGGCCCAGTCTGAGCCAAAAATAACAGATGCTTGTTAATGTTATTTAAAGATGGGTTTGTTTCACAGTGGAGATTTACCTTTATACACTTGGATTTGAATTCGTAAGATTTCATTTTTAGCATAAAATTATAAAGTCAGCTACTGAGAAGTTGTGATTGCTTTTCAGAAACTTTGGCATTCACAGCTGAAATTAGCCTTTACATAGATTTCCCAGATAGCCCATGCACTTCCTTTGACCTCATGAAGTCTAATCATTAGGTAAATTTAGTATTAAATAGCCACTTTTAGTAGGTTTTTCAGAATTACAGAATGCATTTTAATGCCTGTAATTTAAATTACACACACTGCCATAAACTGCTTAGGCATCTAATATTAGAGATAGTGCCAAAGATTAAAAGAAAATAATTCCATGTTTTCATGTCATTTATATTAATTTTCATTGTCTCTCACGTTTGATCTATCAGTTTGTGTTATGAAGCACCAAATAAATGCTTTTGAAGATGAAAAATCAACAAGAAAGGATGTGTATTATTGGTAACATGAGACTTGCTCACAAGTTCATTACCAATTACAGAAAGCATCTAGGCTTTCAAGGTGTGTTTGGCAACTGGCTTGTTTTCCAGCCAACAATCAAGAGAAAACAGTATCATAAAATTGAATATTGATAGTGACAGTTTCTCATACACTTTCACCAGGCCTAATGCAAAGAATAAATTAATTTAATCCCATTTTCTCTAATATGAATGAGTTGCACTCCATCAAATTTTAATTTGACTTACAGAAAATAAAATAAATTAATGCAAGTTTGATTTTTTCATCTCATAGGTTAAACAAAAAACTGATAGATATTAAAGTATTTGTCAAGTCTTACCCTTGCATTTCAGGAAAACATTGTGTTATTGTTTGAGAAGAATTTGGCTGTATAGAGATTTTTCTTTTCTGTTCTTTCCTGTCTACATCTTTCTTCCTGACTCTCAACTGTTTTTATTTTTTTCCTGTGCTTTTCTGTTCAAATACATGCTTCAATGTATATGGCTCTTGCTTACAGGAAGAAGAGGTGGAGAAGTTTGGGGTAAGTGTAGAGCTGAATGCAACTAAGATAAATAAAGATTATGCAACTCTTAACATACTGCATCCTCCTCGTTAGTGCATGCATCTGAAATACAGCATGCATTTTATTAACCCTGCAATACATGTTTTTTTGAAAACAGGAGTAAGGGTTACAGCCAACATTTTAATGCAGCTACAAGAATTCTGAGTTGCTTTTGTGTAGTAGATAAGTTGTTTGAGTTTTGGCTTTGTGCATTAAAAAAAAAACAAACCCACCGTGCAGTTATGTTGGAAGGCAAACTATTTTGGGAAGTAAATGAAATTAGTAACTTGACTTTTAACATGTTACAGAAAACTTGAATCCATTCTGCATTTTCAACTACAAGGATACTTTGAATTATGGTAATGATGTAATTTCCTCCCTGAAGTTTGTGTTCAGACAACCTTCAAAGTATTTATTTTTAGTGTATATTTGAAATGTATCTCACATTTCCTGCACCAGAATCCTCATTGATACCACTGGGAGTGATGGTTGTGTGAGGAATGGATCATTAAATGACTGAAGTTGAGAGTTCTGATGTTGGCCAGGGAAATCCCTGCCTGCTCCAGGGCAGTGATTTTAAGACTGCCATTGTAGCCATATTTTATGTGTTATGTGGATTTTTGCCCATAAAGTATTACCTGTGTGCCTTTGCATAGCAGCAGTGGGGACAGTGACAGGACTTTGGCTGGTCAAACTGGGGTTAGCAGGTTTGGAATCTGGTCCCTGATAGTGCTGTGGTGCTCAATAATCAACTGCTCACAAGGCAGCTCATGGGGAGAAATAGCCAGGACCCATGGAGCTACTGTAAATTTCTGACCCTTGGAATTGCTGTGAACACAAGGGAATAAGGAAAAATAATTGTTAAAGGAAATATAATTAAATTGCCTTAAAAAAGTCAAATCCAGGCTTGAAAGGAAAAAAATATCCCAGTCTGTACATAAACAATAAAATATTTTTATCATTAAAACCAAACATAAATTCCTGACCATTGTAGAATGGCTTTTATCCTTCAAGAGACATGAGTGTCCCCTTTGTTTAAATAGCTGTGAACACTCCATCATGCCTTTTGCTACTCCTTGTCTCTAATAACATTACTTTTTTATTTAATTAAGCTATAAATTGCTGTCAGTTTTTAAGCTTATATATTCTCTCAGAATGATTTATTTAATGTATTTGAAGATATTGCAGTCAGCTGTTTTCCAACATTTATTTTCTAAGCTCAGTGTACTTGATTCCTTGGATTTTCTCTAACAACATGTTGCATTCTGACTCATGTGGCCATTATGGCTCTTCTGTGCCTGATGTTGTTTATTCTGCCACTTGTGATTCTGTAAACACACAAGATCTTGATAAATGTTTTCATGTAGCTTTAAAAATATTCATCTGAATATTTAAAAATCCCCACACAAACCCAGCGTTGAACAACTTTGATATTTTCCATTAGAATTTACATGTGATCTCCATTTACTTAAAAATGCATCAGAACTGGTGTGGCTGTAGGATTTTTGGCAGTTGAAACAGAGGTGACTGTTTAAACTATACCCAAACCTGTTGTTTGGTCACTCTTTCAGTGTGAATAAGAGTGACTGTCAGGGAGAGCAACTGATGTGCTTTAAAAATTACAGTATTACTTATTTTTGCTTCATTTACTGATAAATTCGAGAGCTCAAAATTAGGAATATTGAGGAGCATCCTCTTTCATTGATTAAAGTCTGTATAAGTCTGTGTATATGGTGCCTTCCTCACCTTTCTTGGGATACATTTTTTTAATGAGCTGCTCTTCTGTGAATATTTTTAATTAATTTAAGAAAGTTAAGTGTGTAATTGGATGCACTTTGTACATTTAACATAATTTGCCCCTTGTTATGAGAAGCTCAGTTTTCTAGGAGGATTGCAGTGGTCACTCACTTCTGTACTCAGCTAAGTGCAAGAAGTTCCTGTGTAAACCTGATGTACACAGTGGGTACCCACTTCCTTAAACCAACAAAATTACCAAGTTTGTCTACTTTTAGAATCTACAGTTGAATTCATAGAGCTGTTAAGGTTGGAAAAGACCTTTGATACAATGAAATCCAACCATCAACCCAACACCACCACCACGTTGACCACTAAACCATGTCCTCACGTTCCTTAAACAAGTGTTTTTTGAACAGTTCCAGGGATGCTGACCCCACCACTGCCTTGGGCAGGGTGTTCCAGGTCTTGACAACCCCTTCCTGAAGAAGTTTTTTTCTAATGTCCAATTTAAACCCCTCCTGGCACAACTTGAGGCCATTTATTCTCGTCAGCTGCAGATCTTGCAGCTCAGGTCTGCGGTTCATTAGCAGAACTAAATGAGTTCCACATGCACTGTTGCCCCTTGTTCTTCCCAGCTCCACATTTCCATATGCAGTCCTTTTCTAGACTCAAATCACTGCTCTCAAAACCCAAATACGTTAAGACAAGTGTTTTAATGCTGTTCATCTTTGTTAACTCATTTGCATCAGCATGCACTAGCCCTAACTGGAGATTATTGGTATTAATCTGCTTTGGCCTATGCTACTGTAGCTCTTTGTTGCTGTTGAGAACTGAACCTTTACTGCTTTGATGTTTTCTCTTGTAGATCTCTAAGCCAGGGCAGCATGAACTCGAACATGCTGGATGTGCAGGGAGGTGCTCACAAGAAACGTGCCCGCCGCAGCTCGCTCCTGAATGCCAAGAAGCTCTATGAGGATGCACAGATGGCGAGGAAAGTGAAGCAGTACCTGTCCAACCTCAGTGTAGAGACAGATGAAGAAAAGATCCAAATATTGTCACTTCAGTGTGAGCCTGCATACAGCACTTGTAAGTACAGTGAGCTAGAACAGCAGCCTGAACTATGGCATTTATAAAAAAGGTTCCTTCTCTACAAACACTCTTTAAAAATTTTCCTCCCAGGAGAAAATACTGTAGTAAGTGTTGTTTTGTCAGTTCATGTACTTAGAGCTTCAGGAAGACATCATATGTGTTCATGCTTTGGTTGAGCTCAAAAAAATTCTGTGATGTTTTTTGTTTTGACCTTTAGTTCCTAAAGCTGTGTGTTTCTATCAGTCTGGCAGGAGATTCAATAGCACAGCGGCTCTTTTGGTGCCCCGCTGTCCTTGCACAGAATTAGGAGGGATAAAAGTAGTGTTTACCATATGAAATGAGTCAAAATTAATATAGAAACTGCAATGGATTACACCTTAGAATAAATGAAGATTGTTTGAGAAGTTAGGTCATTATTGTCTGATGAGTTTGACGTGGCTTGACAGTCACAAATTGAGGACTACCTCAGGACAGCTCTCATAATTTGAGCTCTTGTCAAGCAAACTGTTGTCTGACCTACTGTCTTACACAGTTCAGTTAATTCTTATTTAGAAATGAGAAATTATAATTGGGTTTTATTTAGATACTCTAGCAGTTTTCACTTTCTTGAAAGGCAGATTTGTTTCAAAATAGATGAGTAACAGCCATGCTAAACAAACTAATGTTTCCTGCTTCTCTTTTGACCAAATATAGCATTTTAAGGCTTTTTTTGTCTTCAAATACTTTGTCTCTGATGAGATAAGTTCAAAGCATGACTAGCAGAGATAGCATCTTGAAGATAAAATTCGAAGTTCTTCCCATTATCCAGTACTAAGAATTCAAATCCCTGTTATTCCCTAAGATGCTGTCTTACACAGAATTTCTTCTAGTGTTTACTTTTGAATAGCACTGAAGGAGGAAGCCTGGAAATCACCATATTTAACTCCCTTCTAAAAAACATTAAATCCTTCATGTTTGAACTCTTGATCTGTGTACAATCATTACAGGTACCAGGCCCAAGAGAAAAACATAAATGGTATCAGATTGTTTTTTATTTGTTTTAAAAATAATAAATTAAAACTTTATTTGCACAGTGCTAGCCATAGATATTTGTAAGTAAAAATAGGAAATATATACTGACTGTTCTACTTCATGTAGTTAAGCAAATCAAGTCCATATTTTCTTAAACATCAGAAAGGAAAATGAAGTTTAAGTAGATACACAAGTAAATATGTAGTTAGCATATTATTAAAAGATTAGCATATTATTAAAAGTACCATTTTAAAAACTAGGGATAAAGCCTTAAACCCCAAAACCCACAGGTATTTGGTCCAGTTGAGATTATACTTGTTACAGAGCTGGGAGAAAGAATAGAGGAATAATGAGTAGCATGAGGGAGCTTGACAGCCCCTGGTGGTTTTAAATCTGGTGGAGGAAGAGCACTGACCTGTCCCAGGGATGTCCCTCCACACTTGGTTGGATTAACCCCATTTCAGGAGTTCAGCTCCCATTTCTTACCTCAGTAATAAGCTTCTGCCCTTGCTTTTGGTAGGAATGAGCAGCAGTGACAATGCAATCCAGAGTTTTCCAGCAGAATATTAAGAGAAATAGGATGGCCTTAACTTCAGTCTGTGAATTGCTGTGTGATTAAAGCAGAAGCTGAAGCACTGCCCTGTGCTGTAAATCACTTGTGCCACCTAGTGAAACATTTGATGCTGCTTGCAAAACCACCTGATTTTGAAGGAGGTGCTGTTATGCAATTGAACCTTGCATGCAAACATGTAAAATACAGGCTTGAGGTAGGAATAAACAGCATTTCTTGATCTCTTGATTAAGTGCCTCTATGGCACTTTCAAGAATTTAAGGGTTTTTTTTAAAGCTCTTTCACACATCATCTTCAGTGTGATGAGATTGTAGTGTTTGGACTAGAAATGGTTTAAAATACAGCTTATTTTTATACAGTGGTTCCTTTGTTTGGATGGTTGTACTACAATAATCCTGCAGTTGAAAGTGGTAGATATTTATATGCAGTTTTTCCTTAACAGTGACAAAAAATTTAAGTGAGAGAAGAGGAGGGAAATCCTCTGAAATGTCTCCAGTGCCCATGAGATCAATTGGCCAAACCACGAAAGCCCATCAGCATCAACAAAACAGAATGAGTCAAGTTCTTCAGGTCCCAACTGTGAATTTGTACCCCAGCAGGAAAAAGGGACTGACAAAGGATCATGTCACATTCAGTGAGTATCTTCAGTTCACTTGGCTGGGGAGGTTTAAAGATGTAAGCAAACAGGAGGGAGGAGCTCTTTTGTAGCTGGGTGGTTTATGTAAGATACCATTGTGCTTCATTAAAGGAATTCATTTTAAAACATCTGGTGCATATTGCTGTGTTTTAAGAGACCATGCTTAATCATTTACAGAGTCATAACTGCAGAGTTAATGGTGACATGCTGTCTCCAAATATGCTCTTGCTTCATGAAGACTAATATATTTGGATACAATCATTGAAACAAATCACAGACATTTAATATTTTAACCTCTGGGACACCATTTTAACGTTATTATGGCCAAATGGAGCAACATATATTATTAGTTGGCTCCTAATGAACATAAATTTTTTTGTCTCTAAATTTACTGGTTGCAAAGCAGTATATTCTTTATTAGATTTTGTCCTATTTATGTAAGTGTTGTATCATTTGAAAGCTGCAATTCTGGGTTATTAAACAAAGTTAGATGTAGTCACTAACTGATATGAAATTATTTTATAGTATATTGAGCATCAGCATAATTTAAAATAGCTTCAGAAAACAGTTTATCACAGCATGTAAGACAATTGTTTCCAGTTAGTATTTATTTCAGTTCTCCTCTGAAAAGCCTGTGCAGTTTGACATGTTCCAGAAACTTTTCTCAGAGGTGTTTCTTCATTCATGTGTGGTGGTCCATGCTGATATAACAAGTTATTGAGAACTTGAAATAACTCCTTAGCACTGAGGAGTTATCCTCTGCAGGATGGTCTAATAGTGAGTAAGAAATACCAAACCATGTGTGGGACACTGGTTTTGCTAAACTAGTCCATGAGTGTTGATTTGAAAACTCCTACTTGTGAAGATCCTGAACTGAGCTGGTGGCCCTGACACACATGGTTTTTAACACAGTCCCAACAATGCTATGGGCAGGGATTTCCTCCAAGGTTTATACTGCACACACATTTATTTTTTTTTTTACATAGTCCTTTTGCCAAAACCACAATGAATGTATCCACTGCAGTATTTCCTGTTGGGATATGGATGTTTCAACACAATGCAGATGAACAGCCAGCAGTAGCAGTGGCCACAGCTGATCTGATCTAAATTTAAATAGAGACTGCCTCCACATGCAGAATTCTCTGAGCATCTGTTCCTCTCCTTGCTGAATATTCTGATTGTACAACATGGTGCTTATTTCTAGTTTAAACAGAAATCAGTAATTTAAAAGAGGAATAACATGCAGTAACTGATGACATTGTTTTCATAGGTACAGGCTCTCCACAGAAGTCATTAAGCTTGTCTGAGGAAGTAAGTACTAAGAAACAAACAGATGACACTATGTCCATGGCATCTTCTTTGCACTCCAGCCCACCTGCTTCTCCTCAGGGCTCCCCACGCAAAGGTACGTGTGTGGCAGCATCAGTCCCAGGAAATGGAGCCTAAGCCAGGGTGTGCAGTGGCAGGAATAGTTGTTGGTAATAACATGTAAGAGAAATAGTAGTTAAGAATATTCATGTCAAGAATAGAATCATGTCTTTCTATGAATAGACATTATTTTCTATTTGTATATTTTGGACCTTTAAGTCACTTAGTATTTCAAAAAAGGCAACACTTGTCTCCTTAAAATACTGCCTAAGTGCTTTTGGCAGAATTCCCAATAGATCTGAAGTACTGCCACCCACCATCACGCCAGTTCAGATTTAGGTGGCCACTTAAATAAATGGGATTTGCAAACCTGGGAATTTCTTGAAGATGACAGTGTTGGGCAGAAACTGCAGCTATTGAGACAACTTTTGGTCTTACCAAAAGGTAGCTGGAATACCAGGTGATTAGGTAAAGCTTGAGATGGAATGATATCACAGTTCTCCAGAACAGGTGGTTTAGGTTGCTGCAGAAGTAGTAGGATCCATCTAACATCTTGAGTCTCTGTTCATGTTTTTTGTTCTTGTGTACAGGGCTTTGTATACATCCCTGTCTCTCATGATGCCCTGAGAATCCCTTTATTTTTGATGTCTTCATCTTAAAAGACCTGCATCACTTCATCATTAGTCAACTTGGGATGGAAATTCATTTGAAATCTCTTAGCACCACTCAGTAGCCAGCCTGGGTGGTCAGTGTTGGATGGCATAAGGCCTCTCTCCCTCCCTCCCTCCCTTCTGTGCTGCTTTGACTCACTGACAGCCCAAAGCCACTTCATTGGCATGACATGGCACGGCACGGTGACCTCCTGCATCTTCTCACCCTTCTCAGTGGGAGATCAGGCTGCTCCATCCACTTCTGCCTTCACAAGATCCTGTTCCCTTTAGGAGAATGCTACTTATTTTACTTAAACACAGCACATGTATAAAAAGCCAAAATACTTGGGCTGCCAAATCTTGCTCCACTGAGCATGGCTTATGTTATTTTTGTTAACTTTTACCTGGTTCTTTGAAAACAATGTTTTGTTTCTTGGGGATTGTTTCATTAATTCAGCTTGATTTCAGCACTGACCTCATTTGATTGAGGTGATCTGTACTTTGTTGTATGTGTTGTGCTAACAGCTCATTGATCTAAAATTAGGTGCTTCACAGACAGCTGAAAGACATAATTTTAGGCATGAACACATTCCACTTAGATTTAATTTTCTTTTGAGCTATACTCAAGTGATACACAAATAGGATTGAAGAAAAAAGGAATTTCAATTAGGATGTTGTTTTTGTTGTTACTTACCATCTATCAACATCTGTCTGTGTCTACTTCATTGTAGTTGGCAACATCCAAAGGTCTGGTAACTGCAGTCAGATGAATCTCTCTGGCTCTTCCTCATCACTGGCCAGTGAAACCAGCAACAAGAACAGTGGACAGCGCAGCTATGGAATAGGTGGGGCATATTTACAAAAGCAAATTCGGATGATTTGCCAAGCTGGAGAGAGTTCTGAGAAAAGTGACATTGAGAAAGAGAGTAGAAAGGCAGAAGATGAGCATGAACCTACAAAAATAAAGGGATTCTGGTTTAGAAGACTTAGGGAAAGAAGCTTCTCCAGGGAAAGAACAGCTTTTACTGCAAAAAGGGAAGCAGAGCCCACTGAAGCCTTAGAAAGCAGTGAAAACCAAAAGGACAAGGACATTGATACTCTGAGTACAGCAAGTATCTGTAGCAACAGCAGTGTGTACACATCCTACTGCCTATGCACAAGGCCTAGAAGACGGAGGAAGACTATATAATGTATTTTTAGAAGGAAGACTGATGTCCGTGTTACATCCGATATCCTGAGTTTATCTAAGTTATTTCAGCATTATCCATTGACATGTTTAAGATGTTTAATGTGCTTCCCTTCCAGATGTTTGTGTCAGTTCATTATAGCTAATCACCCTTACAGTGCAGTGAAGACAATAATGTGAAGTTTAGAAAATCAAGGAACAGGTACAGTGTCAGTTCAGTTACTTAGTGTGTCACAAATGCCAATGAAACAGTAAGTTCCTGCAACATTTGTAAATTAAACAGTACCTGATATTGTGTCAATGGAATGTTCACTTCCAGCATTTGTGCCTATTCCATTGATCACATCTTCTGCTGTCCTTTTCAGCCCAGCACATCCTTATATTTAGTCTGTTCATACATATGTGCTGTAACTTTATTGCTCAGCTTTCAGATAGTGTTATTAATTTCTTTGATGAAGAGGAGCCCCTTTGTTCTCCAGATAGTTAGAACACTGTGAGGACATTTCTTACTACAGTACAGTTGTGTCAATTTAAAGAGTCCCTTAAAAAATATAAAGAATATGAAATACTAGTTATTGACAAATTAAAGGAAACTGAAATTTAATCTTAAAAAGAGTGCCTTTAAGTACATTTTAAGGTTCAGTTCTATAGTTTGATAATATTGATATTTACTGCTCTTATTTGCTCTTAAAATCTTACAGCAATAGTCAAAGTTAAGCTGTGAAATCTCGAATTACAAGCTTTATACCCAGTGGCTGTATGCCAGTGTCTCCACTGTATCATCATGCCATACTGTTTCATCTCTCTATTGTTTATGCACTTAAGGGCATTGGTCTTCTGTATTAGGTTGTGTGTATCATTGGATTTTACACTGCCTTGTCATTTCACTTCTTCACATAATCAATGTGTGTCAGTCCCACTAAAAGGCACATGTGCAGAAATGTAGGGGGAAAAAAGCTTGGCTGAGGCGTTAGATATATAAGGGTGTATACCTTATTCATGTCTGAAAGAAATTATTTGAGGGTAAGCCAAGCATAAAAAAAAAAAAGAAAGAAAGAAAAAAATGTATTTTACATTTTGCTCTGAATCTGGTGGGGTCTTCAGTTTTTCCCCTTCTGTGGGAACAACAGTAGAGTCTGGTCCAACTCCTCCCAAGGTTGTACTTCCTGCTTTTGCTTCCCTCTCTGTTAGTTTTGGAGCACATAAAAATGAAATGGATTATATGGCTAATCCCTGAGTGCTAATAACTGTCTTTTACCTTAGTTAGATCTCCTCCTCCTCCACTGCCAGAATCTTTTTTGAGTCTTGCATGGCAGGGGGATAGTGGGAAGTGTGCTGTGTTTATACTGAAGGAGTCAGCACTTGCAGAATTGGAAAGGCCTGATATGCCAGCCCAGTACTGATGCAGTATGCTGCTGATTCTGGTTGCATAGGTTAAAGCTGCTGCTCTGGAGAGTAGTGGAGTTGCAGGTGGCTTATTGGTGTCCCTGGACTTGCATTAGTAAATAACTGCTAGATGCTGCTAGGTGCTAAAAGCATAGTACCCTAAAATCCTGAGTGGACTGATTGTATGCAAACAGGGTTTGGTTGGTTTTCTTCTAAATATCCTCACTGTAATGTGTGTATCAATACTTCGTTGTCATATGTTGATCAAGATATCCTCTCTCCTCTCTCTCCTCTTTCTCTCCTCTTTCTCTCCTCTTTCTCTCCTCTTTCTCTCCTCTTTCTCTCCTCTTTCTCTCCTCTTTCTCTCCTCTTTCTCTCC
>NC_031782.1:10171669-10206407 GCF_001522545.3 Parus major | reverse complement strand
TCTCTCCCCTCCTCAGGCTATGCCCTCATACCTTCCACTAAATCTGACAACTTCTCGGACTCCAGTCACAGTGAGATTTCATCCCGGTCCAGCATCGTGAGCAACTGCTCTGTGGACTCCATGTCAGCAGCACTGCAGGACGAGAGGAGTTTGTCCCAGTCCCTCATTGTGGTGGATTCAGGCGGGGCAGAGAGAAAGGAGCATCCTCAGGCACTGACAGATTACACTCAGCCCTGCCCTGGGTAAGATGCAGCTGCTTCTGGTGGGGCTTGGTGTTCTGGTGTCAGAAGGGGTAAGGAAGCTTTGGCCAGGACAGTTGTGCACTCCTTTGTGGTTATTATGCTTTTTTCTGGAAGCTGGGACACTGGCTGCTGTGTGTGAGCCTGTTTCCATAAGAAGCTTACAGTATTATTTGGGGAGACAACAGCTTGTTCCCGCTGGTGGGGTTTGGCTGGATATTTCTTGCAGGAGACTGGAAGCTTGTTAGAAGCCAGGATGATGCTTAGCAAATTAGTGCCATGGTGAGAGAGAGCAAAAGAGCAACAGGATATTATCAATTCTCTGAGTCAGCAGTGCCAGTCACTTAACATGCTCTAATGTGATTTGTAAGGATTTTTCTAATTATCATTTGTTACTTAGGCAGACTGGCAGCATTCTGCTATTGTCTTTCTGACAGTTTCCATACAAAAGGTCTTGTTACTTTAGTGCAGTGAGAATTTCTGCTGAAATGATGCTTTGAACTGGAAGTTTTTTGATTTTTCTTGCTAGAAGTTGCACCTTGATCCACAGGATCAAGGATGTCTCCTAATATCTCTTGGGATAGATAGCATTGTCTATCCTCAGTTGTCATGGATTTAGCTTAAATGAGAGATTCTCCTTACATTTCTATTTTTTTCAATACAAAGAATCATAGAATGCTTTGGGTTGCAGTGGGCCTTAAAGTGCTTCCAACCCCATCCAGCCTGGCCTTGAACATTTCCAGGGATGGAAAGAAATGAGTAATTCTGTTCATTTCACAGGATTAAAATGTGAATTTAAAGATGTGCTTCATCAAAGAAAATAATTCCCTTTCTAGAAGGCACAATACACACTGAATTTAGGTTTTGTGGTTGTTTCTTTAGTTTCAATGGGTTGCAAGGGAAGAGAGTCGGTTTTATCCTAGGATTTACAAGAAAAGGAAGGAAAAACACCCTTGCTTGCACATACCTAAGAAATGTTCCTTGATTTCACAACATGTCAGTAAACTGCTGAGGGAGGGTGTTGAATTTTAATGTTGTGCTGCCCATGCATTTGTTAACACACCCAGAAATAGTTTGGAGACTTGAATAATGTCTAGCAATCCTATCTGCATGTATTCTAAGTTCATACAAACCTAACTTTATTTTTCCCCACTTAATTATGCATTTAGAGCGATTAGAGCTTTCAGCAGAAAAAAATTTCTTTTTTCTTAAATAAGAAATTTTGGAATTTGTTTTTCACAATCTGTCCCTCCATATTGTTCCCACAAATGTTACTTAGCCAAATATTTCCAAATGTTCTTGAAATTCAGCTGCTTCTACTCTGTCTAAATAACATGATGTTGCTGCCAGTGAAAGGGTTGGATTTTATTCTAAATATTTATTTTTATTTTAGTTTATAAATGTAAAGAAAAAGGTGGTAGCAGACTAAATGTAAGAAGTAATTTACTCCTCTGCTTTCTGTCTGTTGCTGTGATTGGTAGAGAAGAGCTAACGTGGGCCAGACTCAGGGATTGGGGTGCAGCCTGGAAATAAATGTTTCAAACTTCTTACTCCCTTGGGAATAGCTTCCTTGCTGCTGTGTGCACTAATGATTTGGGAGTAACACTGTCTCTTGTCAGTGCCCCCTTGAGCTTGCTGCTTACCTGATACAAACCCAGAGTTGGCTCTGAGTACATTGCTCTTACTGTAAAAGCTTACAAGTGTTTTTTTTTCCCAATTTCTGTCATTTTCCAATGTAGCTGGTCCATCAGTAGGCCTGCTCTGATCAGAGGGATGGCATTCACGTCTTCCATGAGCAGTGAGGAGATCTCCCATGAGCACATCACGGTAGAGGCAGCAGACAGCGGCCGGGGAAGCTGGACTTCATGCTCAAGTAGTTCTCATGACAATTTCCAGAATATCCCAAACCAGAAGAGCTGGGATCTCCTCAGTTCTTACCGTCACACCCAGCTGGATGGACCTATAGCTGAAGTGGATCCCACAAACTGTTACTCTGAGGAGGGTTATTTGTATTCTGAAGCTTTTTCCAAAGCCAACAGGCAGTCGAAAGCCAGCGTGGAGCTCAATCAGTCTCGGCAGAGCTGGGCATCCTCCAGCTCCCTGTCAGACACTTATGAGACAAACTATGGGACAATTAAGCGGAGGGGGCTGGAGAACTCCACAGCAGAGCAGACGGAGGTTTTGGACTCTAAACCAGGTGCTGATACAGCTTACAAAACTGTTACTTCAAGTACAGAAAAAGGCCTGATAGGTAAGCCAAGCCAACAGCTCATGGAAGCTGCTACATCTGTTTTTCATTTTGATACTAAATTGTTAAGAAATGACATCAACTGGTCTGGGGCTGCCTGTCATGTTGAATTCAGCTTCACACGTGGTTGTAATCATAGCACTACACAGTTTTCAAGCCACCTTCTTTTGCATTAGGAATATCAAGATAATAAACAAGTACACTTCCCCATCACTTCATGGGTGTGCAGGAAAACTCTGCAGGAAAATGTCAGGCAGTTCTTTTCTCTAGTATGCTGTTTTGCTTTTTTGAACGGTTTTGGAGGTGTACTTATCACTGTAGATGCTCTTCTGACAAGAGTCAGTGATCCCACACTCCTTATAAATTATATATTATATAATAATATAATTCCCAGGAACCCAGAGGGAAGTGCATGACTGCAGAGTGGTGTGGAGTTCATCTGCCACTCTGGAGCTGGGGCAACTTTCATCCACAGGGCTTTGGCTCTGAAAGCTATTTTGCTGTTTTAAGATGACATTTATTTGATTATACAGCTGCAGTTTGGCTACTTATGAAAGGAGAAAAAATTAAAAATGCTCTTTGAAATATGCATAGTTCTATCAAGCAAGATGTTCTTCCCCTGTCTGAGTTCATTAGCCAAAATTAAAGGAACTGGGTTAGTAGCAAGATAAAACATGGAATGCAAAGCTTTCTAAGACTGTGAGGCAAGGGTGCAGCTGAAATGCAATTTAATTACTGAGTGGATTGCTGGAGGGGTTTGTTATCAAAAGTAATTGCTTGAATAAACATTGCACGTAGGGCAGAGGTCTTGGATTGTGTTCCTCCTTCTTGACTTTGAAAAAGAAATTGTGGTGGAGCCTTGCAGAAGATTTGCTCCCAGCTCATTGCTATGCCTGTGCCCTGTGCTCTGCCCTTGCAGCCTTTCAGAGCTGTTCATAAGTGTCTGAGCTGTATTAGGAGATGGCAGATTCACTGTTCAGTAGATGCTGTCTTTGCTGACAGCACTTTCCCTTCCTTTTAATTCTTTTTCCATTCTGCACCATGTAGCTGTGAGGAGCACTCAGAGTGCTGGAGTTGGGGCATGTTTGTTTGGTCAAGGAAAGATCAGATATGGATGGATATAATTACAGGTTTACAAATGCAAATCCATTAGCTGTTCACCATCACACAGTATGCCAAAGATATCTTCACTTCATTTCACCATTTGTAAAATACTATGAATTGGAACTTGACAAAGGGACACATTATTCTTGCATTACTACAGTAGATTAAAGGTTAGCTCTAGGGAGCCTGAAGCTTTCTCCTTTGAAGTAGAACATACCCACCCTTGTCATTCCTCCTGCAAATCCAACAAAGACTGAAGGTGAGGTGAGGACCCAGCCCTTCCCTATCCCTCCAGGGAAGAGCAGATCCTCTTCACTTCCCCTGTATTTTCACAGAGACCTCATTCAGTGCTAGTTAAATGAAAATAAATCCTGTAATTCAATAATATAAATCTCTGCCTGTGCCCACGTGTATCTGCTAAACCCCAGACTGACTGAATTTGGTTTTGGTTATTTTACTGTCAGCCCAAGCATGAGCTGAGGCCATAAAGTATGAACCAGCTTGTGTTCCTGATACCAAAACCTGGAACCTCACAAGTCTACAACACAATAAGAAACACTCCTTTACTTTTCATCCCTTCACATTCTTCTAAGATAAGAAACTGTTATATTTGTTGAAATAAATTAAACTAATGAACATGCGCTTTTTAAAATGGATCCACAGGAAGAATGCAAATTCACTTAACTAAGAGATTAAAGAAATTACCCTGGGTTTGAAACTCTACTGTTGAAACATGTCCATGGAAAAAAGCCCAGTTTAACATGCACACAAGCCCCAGACCTGGGGTGGGAGGGAGGCAAGGCAACCTAAGAAGAGTTAAATTTTGGGTTGAGAATCTCTGTGACTTGAACTACTGCTGAACAAGGCAGGGAGAAGATGAATTATGAGTCATGGACATTGCAAATAAATATTATCGATTATAGCCTTTTCATGACTTCACAATGCAGCCCTTCCAAAGGCTGTGCCAATAACTGTTCCTAGTTCTTTCTCACTTGTAAACAGAGAACATAGTTTAAGATAAGAGTATAAAATAAAACAAAAACCAAGGGAAAAAAAAAAGTAAGAAATCAAAAGTATGAGTGTGACAAGCCGTTATTCGCTCTGTGAAAATATAAAATAATTAATACAGTCTGCCTCATAGGATCAATTTTATGTGATGCTATTTTCTTCTTCCTGTGGCATAGCCAGATGGTTTCATGTCTTCATACCCATCAGCTGATACGGTGATATTTTATTGTACTGAATTTGTGTTAAGCAACTGACCTCTTTAGGATGATGAAATGGATGTTGGAAGTCAACCAGCAGTTTTTGCTGTCAAACCACCAGCATGCTGCGCAAAGTAACTCTGGGCTGGTTGCCTTAATTCCTTCTGTTTCAGTTTCCCAGCCTGTAACTGTGGCAGCAGACTTGGCTGTGCTGGCTCTCCATCCTGCCAGAGAGCTCCAGGGCATCCCCTGGTGCAGCAGGGCCACAGGAGCAGGGACTGTAATAAAAGGTGTTAATTGCAGTCTGAATACAGACAAGCTTAGAGTCCTCTTTCCACTCAACTGACATCTCACCTAAGGAGTTCCCAGATTCTCTTAATACTCTGACTTCTTAAAATAAATAGAAAATAGAAATGAAGGCATAAATATCTGCTGCTGACATTATAACCAGTGTTTCTGCATTTGCATTTTGTTATCAGTTTCTGTTTTGCCATTGTAACATTTCATGATTTTTTAACGTTTTGTTTCCTTTCTTTTTCTTCTTTAACATTTCCATTGCTTATTTCTTGTGCCCAGTGTACTGTGTCACCTCACCTAAGAAGGACGATAGGTATAGGGAGCCACCGCCCACCCCTCCGGGATATATGGGGATTTCTTTAGCGGACATAAAAGAAGGATCGCCCCACCACCCACACCTCAAACCTCCAGACTATAGTGTGGCAGTGCAGAGGTCAAAAATGCTGCACAGTGACCTCTCTAGACTTGCACCAGCTGCTCTCGGTAGTGACCCGGTGGCCTGTGTCTCCTCGAGGACGCCTCAGTGGTACGGCCGGCAGCCGTCCAGCCCCAGAGTAGCAGACTTGCCTGGCGCAGATAGTGAAGAGGATGGTAGGTGAACACCTGCTTTGGGAGTGGGGCACTTCACAGCGATGTTCTGGGCTTTCTCTTGGGTCATTCTTGGAGATTAAAAGCAGATTAATCTCTAAATACACAGTTCTGTGTCTATGGCTGTATGCACATGTGTGGCTGTGTATGTCATGCATAGCTGTGTGCATGTACATACACGTTTAAAGCAAAGAATAATGCCTTCCCCATAGAAAAAGCATGCTGGCACCAAACAAAGTATATGTAAATAAACAAATATACAAAAATACACGTATGAGATCTCCTAAAGTACAGCTGAGACACTTAAGAGCATGTAGATATTGTTTGGTTTTTTTTTCTTTTTTCTTTAAAATCTGTCTCTTCTTAAACACTGATGAGACACTGACAGGCTACATGTGGAAAAATTCTAGCCTCCCTGGGTTGATTAACTGGTGTCCCAGTGCTTTGGCTGGCATCAGAATGATGGTCTAAAATGAGTGATTTGGATTTGGTGGAGTGAACTTACTTAATTTGTATTTGTGTGTGCTGGCATTGAGCTGCCTTATGCATCAGCAGATATTTCTGGAGACTGAGTTTCAAAGTATTGAACAAAATAATATTGAACTTCTGTTCTTCTGGAGAGTGCATTTGATGAAACCTGTGTTCTGTGCCTAACTTGGCCTGAGAGTGTCTCTTCCAGTTCATTTTTCATATTCTTGTTTGAAGCAACAGCCAGTGCTACCAGGCATGGCATTTGTGGGGTTACCAAAATGTGAGGGGATTTTCTGATAAAGACTGCTCTTACATTGTGTCAAAGCTAACTTCAGGTCAAGGGAATTTCTACTTAATTATCTGCTGATTTGCTTTTAATTTCTGTGCACCAATGTGATCTTCTATACCCTTAGCTGGTGAACTCATTTTTTTATTAGAATGTTGTGATAATTTCCTTCCATTTCAGTCTGATTTAAAATGAGCCTGTATTTAGATTTAAACAACTTCTAATGCAAGATTATTGTATCTTGGCCCTTTAAAATGTGTAAGCAGTAGTTAACATATATATTACTACTGCAGTTCAAGCTTACAGTAAACATAAAGCTGCCTGGCATTAGTTCTGTTGTGCTTTTGATGTAAAAATAAGGAAGTCATTGCTTCAAAAATTTTTAATCAAATTTTTTCTAAGCTGTATTTAACTGTGCACTTTTAGAGGCACCTATTTTGCTATTTTCAAAGTGCTTGGTTAATTTTATTTGGTATAAAATGCCCACTGCATGGAAGTTTGCTGGCTTTTTTCCCAGATCCATAGCTTTTGGCATACTGGGAGCTGCATGCTGATCATTTTTGGAGGATCTGGGATTTTGTGTTTTGCAATCTGTCTTTATCATATGACCATCATGCCTCAGACTGCAGGAGCTGTGGATGCTCCATCCCTGGAAGTGCACAAGTCCAGGCTGGATGGGGCTTGGAGCAACCTGGATGGTGTCACATTCATGTCAATGCCTATGGCATGAAGTTGGAATGAGATGCTTTATAAGGTTCCTTCCAACCCAAACCATTCTGTGGTTGCCTGAGGATTGGATAAATGGTGATGTGGAATGTGTAGTGATCAGTGGTAATAAAGACAGTGAAAACAGGCTGCTGAAGGGGTGAAGTTGGCATAGACTCACTGTGATCACCTCATTGGGTGCTGGTCTGTGCCCTGTGTGCCCGAGGAGGTGGGAACTGGTGGAATAATTGCCTGTTTCTTTATCTTGTTTTACAGAAGATGAACAAGTATCAGCAGTTTAACCCTTGGATTATTTACATAAGCCACTCACAATACAAGGGATGTGGGAGAACGTCTCATGGTTCTGTGAGCGACTGCTGACAACTTGCTGCTACTGACCTCAGACCTTGCCTCTGTCACAGCTGAGATGGAACAGGTTGGATCACCTCTTTGCACATTCCTTCACTCTGCCACCACCACCTAAGAAGCTATTTCTGCCTATGAAATAGGAAATCCTGCTCAAGGAGTGTGCTGACTGCCTGGATACCAACACGGGTACCCAGAGATGGACTTCATGCATTGGGGAGGACCAGTTGTCACCACCACTTGAAACTTGGGAGCATTTTTCTGTATGATACCATTTAATCCTTTAGTAGTTTCCATTGTTGCTATTTTCTACATGACCGTTAGAAGTCTGAGAGTGTTATCTTATGAACTTGAAAAAAAAAATTATATCAAAGTGTCAGCAAAAGCGAAGGATGTTGCTGAAGTATCTGAAAATAATTTATTAATTTAATATTTTTAAATAGGAGTTTCCTTTATGTGTGTTGGGAGTGCTCTGGTTGGCTAATATAAATGTTTAGTCAATGTGAAAGCAAATTGGGTACACATCAACAGTTGTGCTCTCAAAATAAACACAGAAAAGTAGAAACGGGTGCAGAAATTTACAGATTTTAGAGTGAATTTAGATTTAACATGTATAGAGCTCAGTGCTCTGCAGAGCAGTGTCTGTCAAGCCAGCACTCCTGCTGCTCCCCTCCCACATGAACACAGCAAAAACCGCCTGTCCAAGGATTTTTAGAAATTTTTTTAGCTAAGGCAACAGTTGGTGCTCTCCTCCCCTATTAAGGAATGTTTGAAATGTGGAAGCTGCAGCTTATGGGGGAGCATTTGGGGAGATCTGAAGCTTTCCCAGAGGAGTTCTAACCAGGTTTTGCCCTGCAGAGTTCAATATGCAAAGCATATTCTAAAACTCAAAACTCAGCTGTGTGTTGTGGTTTTTAAGATCATCTCACATGTCCTGGCCTTTTCCCAGAGTTGCACAGGGTTTAGTTGCAAAGGTTATATTTTAAAAAAATAATAAAATAATTAGAAATCACCTACATTTCACAATAAAATTTGTGAAACTGAATAATAAATGACACAGTCCTTATAGAAGAGCATAATGCATTCTATGATGGGTTAAAAAACTGTGGTGTTTATCTGGAAAATACAGATGATCTCAAACAAATTTTTTTAAAATCCTACTTAAAAATCCTGATGGCATTGATGTCAGTGAGAGTTTTGACTTGCAGCCAGCCTCTAGTTTGACTATGGTCAAAAGAATTGCTTCTTTGATTTTACTTTTAGCCAGCCAGAGTGCATAAGGGTAGAACTGGAAATGCCTGCTGCAGGTTCTTTTCTTTCTCTTTCTTTCCATTCTTCTGTCTTTCCTTCCATCCTTCCTTCCATATATAACACCCCATTCTAGTGTTAAAATCAGAAATGAATGTGTGAATATATATTTAAACATTTAATTGTAAATCTTTGTTGTGATGTTTACAGCCTAAGCTAGAAAGATGATGTTTGTCATTTTTACAGTGCCTCAAAACTGATTTCTATATCCATAGTTGTGAAGAGCTTTAAGGGTTTGTTTTGTTTTTTTTTTTTAACCTATATGTGTGCAGGGGTGCAAGATGAATGCAACATTTTTGGAAAATGCCACAAGTACCAAAAACAATCCAAAGCCTTTGATGTGCTTTCTTCATAGTAGCTAGGGGCTGATGCAGCCAGGTGGATGTGAATGACCCAGCCTATGTCTGCCTTCAGAGCAGTTCCAGGATTGCCTGGAATGTACCTGTCATGATTGGAACTGAGAAGGTGTAAATGAACAGTGATGCTGAGGAAGAGGATGCCTAATTTATAACTCACTGGTTGGCTGTATGAATTTTTGGCACAAGTATCAGAGAAGAAAATGGTTGAAAAAATATATTAAAATTCACTTGAGGTATGGCATAATAAATGCATTTTGCTTTCTTAAGGCCTTAATGACTAAAAATTAATGTGTCAAAGCAATGCAGGGCAGAGTGAGTGTTTTCAACACATGAAATATTGATAATGGAACTCTTGACCTGATATTCCTGTGGGATAAATGCAGGTCCTGCCATCCCACTGTCAGCTGTACTTGCTTAACTTGTACATGGAAATCAGCAGGCTTTGTGTTCCATCAGAAATCATCTGTGTTTTGCCAGGTGAATGAAACTGTACAGTTCCTTGGCCTTGGGGTGGTGCTGCAGCTTATTCCAGCCTGTTGAACAAAAGCATAGGGGATGGGGGTTACTAAAGTGGCTTTCTTTTACCCCAAAACCCAATAGTGCTGCCTTTGAGGACGCAGGGAAGCCCCAGTATGGAGCAGGGTCGGGGTCTCCTGGCAGTCAGCAAGAGCAGCTGAATAAATCACCCATCCAAACATTGATGGTGTTTGCACATCAACAGCATCCATCTGTTCCACGGGGCTTGGCAGACACTGAAAAGTTCTGGAATGAGTGAAATTCTCACTAATCATATTTTCCTAATAGCCAACACACCTGGTGTACATAAATCATGTATAAAAGATGAACAGATGAGCTACTCCTGCCTCGCACAGTGTGGCTTTTTTGCTGCTCCTTGCTGGGGTTTTTGTTTGTTTGTTTAACTCAACCGATCACATTGATTGGGGCCAATAGCCAAATGTAGAGTGTCTGTGGGTTTGAAGAGGCATTATCCCTTTTTTTTGTAGTTCAGACAAAAGCAATATGGTGATTAGTACCTGTTGTACACTGCTTTGTTGAAGTGATGTCTTCTGGACCACAGATCCCTGATTCTGTACCTCTGCTAAGTTCTTCTAACTCGGGCTCTGATGCTGATAAACAGTTAAGGTGCCTCATGTCATGTTCTTCCACTGCCATACCTGGGTTTGCTCACTTCCTGCTCATTTTTAGCTCCTGACTTGCTGGTGAAAGATGCATTTTAGATTTCTATGATTTAAGTACACAGTGTTTTGTTTTAAATCTTAAACTTCCAAGTAATTCCTGAGAAAGCAGTGTAGTTTGGTAAAATTGAATTGGCCTCTCCAGTTACAGAAAGGGGAAAATGAGTTCTGTGAGCCTCATGTTCATCTCCCAAGTGCACAAAAGAATGGAAAGAGAGTGGCTGTGGATGTTTGCAGTTCACATTTTTGCAGTGTGGACAAATTTTGAGTGTTTGGCAACAATGGGCAGCGTGGGACTTTCCTTGGTCCTCCCTTTTGCCTTTACTCAGATAAGTTTGTAGGTGTTGCCTCACCTTGAGAATCGTGTGTGATTTTTGGGCACCATGATATGAAAAAGACATGAAGCTATTAGAGAGCATCCAAAGGAGGCCACAAGGATGGGGAAGGGTCTGGAGGGGGAAGCCTTGTAAGGAGGGGCTTAGGGCACTTGGTCTGTTCAGCCTGGAGAAAAGGAGATTGAGGGGAGAGAGACCTCATTGCAGTCTGCAACATCCTCCTGAGGGACAGCACTGATGTCTTCACTCTCATGACCAGTGACAGGTCACGGGAGAATGGCCTGAAGCTGTGTCAGTGGAGCTTTAGGTTGAGTATTAGGAAAAAGTATTTCCCCCAGAGGGTTGTTGTGCACTGGAACAGCTCCCCAGGGAAGTGGTCACAGCACCAGCCTGGCAGAGCTCAAGAAGTGTTTGGACAACACTCTAAGGTACAGGGTGGGATTTTTGGGGATGGTGCTGTGCAGGTCCACGAGTTCAGCTTGATGATCCTGATGCATCCCTTCCAGCTCAGCAGATTCTGTAGTGCCAGGTGAGTGATGCTTCACTGCAGAGTGCTCAGAACCCATTGCTTGGCATGGGGTGCAGTGGGGCTGTCTGCACCTGCCAGAGGCAGAGGGTGTCCCCAGGGGCTGAACAGAGCAGTGATGCCACTTGCAGAGGGGCCTGTGGGGCATCAGGGGTGTTCAAAACCTCTTTCATTGCATCCCAAATAATTCTACTGCAGGCAACAGTGGAAATACAGCCCTGTCATTTAAGTTTCTGTAAAACATTAGAATTTTTGAAGGATAAACTTAATCACTGCCTTTGCCATAAGAAAAGAAAAAAGGGATACTCTCTCTTTATAAAAGCTTTACACATTATATTTTAGAACGCTTGTATTGAGGGTAATCTATCTTGAATTCCCAACCCAGCTTTTGCTTCTGTTGTGCTTTTTATTGTTTTATCTTTATTTCTGATATACCTGGAATGCAGTTTAGCTTGGTATTAATTAAATTCTAAATATGTGAGCATATTGGCAAAACTGCACAGATGTAATGATATTCCAATAGCAACTGTACTGCACAAGTCAGTGATTGTAAAGTATTCTGTAACAAGCAATGTTTGTCTCCTATTTTTTGATACCTCTTACACTTATGTCTTTTAGAAAGACAGTGCCTCTGTATGCTTTTTGTATTTTTACTGAGTGATTGTAAATATTTGTTATATTTTTGGTTAAGAGAATGTTTAAAAGTACTGTTTATTATCCAATCTATTAATATGTTGGAATCAATAAACAATCAACATGTATTAATTGTTTTCAGCAGCTGTTTTCTGGCAGCCAGTGCAGGATGGAGCTGAGGTGGGGGGTGATGTTCACCCTGGGATCAGAGAGGAGCCACCACTGAGTGGTTTTGTTGTGTCTTCACAGTGAGGACAATACAGCCAGACATGATATTCAGAGGGCTGGAGCAGCTTTTCTGTGAAAATGGGCTCAGACAGGTGGAGTTGTTCAGACTGAAGAAGAGAAGGATCTGTGGAGACCTTAGAGTCCCTTTCAGTGTAAAAGGGCTCCAAGAGAGCTGGAGAGGGGCTCGACAAGGGACAATGGCTTTAATCTGAAGGAAGGCAGGATTGGTTTTGATTTTAGGAAGAAATTCTTGTCTGTGAGGGTGGTGAGGCCCTGGCACACAGCTGTGGCTGCCCCATCCATGGAACTGTCCAAGGACAGGGCTTAGAGCAACCTGGGACAGTGGAAGGTGCTCCTGCCCATGGCAGGAGGGGTGGGGTTGGACTAGATGACCTTGAAATGTTCCTTCCCACCCAAACCACTCTGTAATTCTCTGATCTTCCTCCTTTCCCTGGGTTCTGTGCCTGCTGCCTCAGCATCAACCCTGAGAGCCCAGAGAGAGCCTGAGGTCCTTGGCTGGTGTGTGGTGCCTCCCAGACCTTCACCCTGTGCACCACACACAGATGGAAGTGTGTGCTGGCACTGAGGGTGGAACAACAGTCAAAAATACTTCTTTTTCCTCCCCCTTATTTTTGCAGAGGGTCTGTGGCCCCCAGCCACCCCAGTGTTGTGGTGCTGAAGGTGGGATGGGCAATGGGAGAGCAGGAGCTGTGCTGGGCCGCCCTGCCCTGGCTGACATGGCCAATTCTGACTGCATTTTCCCTCCATTTGTGTGCTGATCATACAAAAGCTAAGCTATGTGGGAATTTTGTGGGAAAGAACACTTGTGTAATGGGTTCTTTGCTAGCAAGCAGAGTCTGCAGCTTCCCCAAATGCAAATGACATTTTCTTCCCTTCCTCCCTGTGCAGGCCCTTTCCCTGCACTGTACATGGGGATGTGGACATGGGGATGTGGCTGCACCTCTGCTGCAGGTCAGATAAGAGTTGAGTTTTATCTTCACCATCTTACTCACCCCAGTGGTACTTCACAGTTTTAAAACCACAGAATCACAGAATCGTTTGGGTAGGAAGGGACCTTAACCCTCACCCAGTTCCAACCCTCTGCCATGGGCAAGGATGCCTTCCACCAGCCAGGCTGATCAGAGCCCTGTCCAGCCCCACCTTGTTTGCAGAACCTTGTTCAAAACCAGCCTGGTTTTGTTCCTGGGAATCTTTGAATTCCAGCAGTTTCTGGGAAGTGGTAAGGTTTTTCTTTTTTTTTTAATATTTTTTTAAACTTCTGAAAACTTCTGTTCTTTTTAAAGAAGGAGAAGGAGCAGAGCTGCCACAAGAGGCCAGCATTGCCTCTGGTTTAGTGAGCTCCTGTGCAGGCTTTGCAGGGGCTGTGCACGCTGTCGCTGCGATGCTCAAGCCGGTACCCAGCACCTTGGTGGGTGGCACTGGGGACATTCTGGGATTCACCTGTTGCTCTCCAGCCATGGGCTGGCTGCCCTGGGCCCCTTGGAAATGTCTGCACATCACATTGCACTTAGGACTTCACAAGGATATCTGGTACCTGGTCTTGATTTCTCCTTCACGTGCCTGGATGATCCCTTTTCATCCATGGTCGTTATCCTGCCTTGGGGAAGCCATGCCCTTTTCTCCACATCTCTTCATCCACTGTACCAGAGGAAAGCTGTGAAGTATTTCTTCCCATGGCAGAAGCATCAGCAGCTGGTGTGGGAAGGCAGCAAACAGCTCTCAGACTCTGTTGGGAGGTGTAGTGCCAGGATGGCCTGACTGCAGCCAGAAATTCCTTGTGTAAATCAAATGGAGGAGAAGCAGTGTCACTAGTGAACAATCCACATAATGAGGTACTTGGATTTTGGGCTTCTCTCTCATCTCCTCTTTCCAGGTGGTAGAAACCCAGCACACGATGTGCAGCATCACTTCCCATCCTCACATTCCAAGGGAAGACTTGGACCCAAGCATTTGGGTCAGACCTGGTGCTTTTGGAGTGGTGGAAGCTTCTTGCTTTGATGGAGCTTCATATTCCCTGTGCTTGAGGGCTTCTGAAGCTGCACTAAGTGCATCAAATGGGTGCTGACCTAAACTTGAATGTATTCCCTGGGGACACTCAGGCTTTATCTGATTTTCTGCTGAAGAGTCAGTAGCAATCTCATTTTGTTTGGAAGAGTTAACAATTGCTTGTTAGACTGCAGTAGTGCCATGTGTTATTTGCTCAAGGAGAAGTTGAGAATTGTCCCTCCAAAGTAAATATGAAAGGAGAGATGAATTCTCCACAGAAGATTGCTTGCCCAGATGCTGCCTGCTGGAAACATGCTTTCTTTTTGCCATAAGGAAGAAGGCAAGAACTGGACTGGCAGCAGCAGGGTCACAGCCTGAGGTGTCTCCACCACCTGGGGACTTGCCAGGAGGGCTCTAGGCAGGGTCAGTCAGTGTTTGAGCCACTCATCATTTATTAAGAGGGCAAAATGTGCTGGAGAGAACGTGTTTTGAGCACCAGGAGGACTAAAACCTGTCCCTGCACCATTCTTCCCTCTGGGTTGAATTCCTGCACTTTTGAGGATGGTGTAAATGCATTTCTCATCCATCCTTAATTCAGGAGGAGCACTTCAAGTCTGTGGTGTTTGTGCTATGTGCTTGCAGGCTGTGGCATCAGCTCTTGTGGTTTGACCCAGAATTTGCAGGTTTTTTGGCTTTCCTGAAGATCCAGGTCCTGGAAGCACATGATGACATGAACTGATGACATTTTGGTGGAGGGTGGGGGTATGTAAAGAAGCTCTTGTTGCTGTGAAAACCTTGAAAACACAAACTATAAAAAGAACTCTTAAAAAAAAAAGTGTGAAGGAGATGAAGACCCATATTGATTTAACCTGCCCCTGGCTCTCATCAGCACTGAGCTGCTAGCTCCACATACTGAAATCCCACAGCCCATCAACAGAAAAGCTCAAAGTCTTTCTTCAAGATACTGACCTGAAGACTTTTACTTATCTGAGAGAGCCAACACTCCTGGAAATGAAGGAAGAACCAAGTTGTTTGTACAAGATGAATGTTAAATGGGCTCTACAAAGATTTCTGTTCATTCCCCTGAATTTGTCAGAGGGGAATAATGACCAGTGTTGCAGTGCTGCAAGTCAGTCTTGGTTTGGGAGAGAGGGAGAAATATGGTAATAAGTGAAGTTCCAATGTAGATATAGGTGCATTTAACACTTAGGGGTATCAATAAAGATGAAGGTTGTAACTGTAAGTGCAATTTCAAAGCTCACAGTGCAATTTAATATCCTCAAACACCTGTTTTAGGATCAGAGCAGAATAACTGGCTTATTTTTATATCTATCAGTTAAGCACGATCAAGTTTATTATAAATTCAAACTCATTTATGTAAACATGACTTGGGTTGAACAACTCCACAGAGCAATGATCCTGGGGACAGTATGTTTGGAGCAGCAGAACTCCAGTTGTACAGCAGGATGCTGCTACATGGCAAAACTCATGGCTCCAGAGGGAGATGGCCCTTTCAGGAAGGTGACAGTATTTTATTAAGGAAAAATTCCTCCAGGAGTCAAGCCTCAAATAAAAGAAAAATGAAGAGATGCCAAATAGAGCTGAAATATTCTTTTAGTAAAGCCATGGAAATAATCAGTGATATACTAAAATATCTCCTTTAATTCATAAGAAAAGTATGGGGGGAAAATTTATTCAAACTGTTAATCTGAGCAAAGACATCCATTAATAAAGTCAAGGAAATGTTAAAGTAGCTGTGATCCCATGAGATGCTTGAACAGAGAGACAGAAATGAGAGTTAATGAAAACCCTTTGCCCCCAGGGAGAGAAGAAGAAAATCTCTGTTCCCAGAGATGATCACAGAGACAAATAGAGAAAAACCTTTGCCTTTAAATAACTCATCCTTAAAATAATACTCCATGAGTTCATAGCCCATAGACACACCTCTAAAAAAGCTGTGAAAATAAGAAGAAATGCCATTGTGGCAAAATTTTTACCCAGGCAGCTGCTATTTGTAAAAGTGAAAAGCCACATGAAAACTGTTTTTTTAAAATAAAATCTCCATAGCATGACAAAAGAAAACTCCTCTCCCTACAAGAACTGATAAAAAACTACTGTATAGTTAGTACTGTTTTAACATCCCAGGTTTTGTCTCTATCAGTTAAGAAAAAAAAAGTTAAACAAAAGGAAGAAAACTTTCTAGAAGTTTTATCTTAGTTTCTTATTCTTGTGATCCTGTTAATAGAATTTTTTATTCCTTTTAAGTTTCAAACCTATTTTACCCTTCTCCTAATCCATATCTCCCAGTGAAAAATAAGTGTCCTAGTAATTTTAGCCAGCGATAAACCCACCACATTATTTAGTGTGGTGGCAGGGAAACTCAAATTAGCAAATCTAAACCACTACAGGGTTATCAGGGGTTGATGGAGGCTTTCATGACCTGCTTGCCCAGGATTGTGAGCACACCCTGTCTTCATTTTGGTGTAGTGTATTTTGGGGTAAGTACACCACTAATGCTTAGCTGCAATGTGATGGCTCCTCTCCTTTCTCTCATTTTCTTTTCAGTGTTAGTAGTGAAGCTGGTGGAGGGGAAGGTCTCATGGTAGGCTTCTGCTTGGAGGACCAAAGGAGTGATGAAGAACCTGGTATGAGGAAGAAATCCTTCCCTGTGAGGGTGCTGAGCCCTGGCACAGGCTGCCCAGAGAAGCTGTGGCTGCCCCATCCCTGGAAGTGTCCAAAGCCAGGATGGACAAGGGAACAACCTGGGACTGTGGAAGGTGTCCCTGCCCATGGCAAGGGGTAGAATAACATGAATTTTATGAGCTATATATGGGAGGTGCTGTGCAGGTGCCATCCAGTGTGGGTTTCCCAGGCTGCTCCCGCAGGCAAAAAAGGTTTCAGAGGTTTTGGGGAGCAGCAGCACCCTCAGCTCCTCATGGCTGCTGTTCAGGTGGGTTTGTTGTTGGTTTCCCAGATGTGTCATGGTGGGATGCTGGGAACTCTTCTTGCCTCTGCAGCTTTGTGCCTGGGCTTGGCCATTTGCCTTCACTGTCTGCAGAGGGAAGTAATTCAGTTTAGTAGAAGTCACTGTCCATTTTACAGCGGTAGTAATTAAATGTAATTGGAGGTGTGACTTCTAAACAAGGCTGTATGTTTTTTTCAATCAGATGTTTCACATCAAGAAAAACAAATAAATAACCAGGGACATGCAAAAGTGGTGTGTGATGTGAACCTGTGACCTTCCCTGGGCTCCCTTTGTGGTGTCCATTACCAGGGACACGCCTCTGCTCTGGCTTAATTGAACAACCCTGCCACTAATGGGTGAGGGAAAATCTGCTGGTGTTCAAGTACCTTGTTTCATCAGCAAAGGAAGGTTTTAAAAATGAAAGCAGCAGCAGAAGTTAGGCTGTGTTAGTGGCTGGATTCCTGCTGCCTTGTCTCTGGAGGAGACTGTTCCATTGCAGATGTGCTCTCAGTGGGATGAGGAGGATGGTGCTTCATCTCCTGACTTTGCTGTAAAACCTTTGCTATGCTGTAGAGACCTTCCAGACTAAAACAGATACTAAAATTAATTTAATTGTCAGGAAATTATACAGTTTAAAAACCAGGTGGGGTTTTCAGAGGTACAGAAACATGGTCAGTTGGAAATTACCAATTAAAAGACTCAATTTGGTCATGGCTCTTCTCCTCCAGCCTAGGGAAAATATAAACCAAAAGATTTCAGCAGCTGATTCTTCTGTTACCTGTACCCTTTCCTGCCATGCAGAAATGTCACCTGTGGCCTGAGGGAATTGTCCTGTGCTGATGACAGCTCTGGGAAGAGGGATGGCAGCACTGGCACCTGCTCTTGGTGCCTTGGGTTGTTTGAATGCATGAATGTCACCCTGGAAGGTGTGAGCTGGACCCTCATGAGGCATTAAACGTGCAGCAGAGCCCTGAAGCTGTGGGGTGTGTTTTATTTGCAGGATTTATTATTCCATGGGTATACACATCTAGATGTGTCAGCAGAGCCCTGAAGCTGTGGGGTGTGTTTTATTTGCAGGATTTATTATTCCATGGGCAGGGAATGCTCTGTGGCACCATGCCAATCCACAAGGGGCAGTGACACTGCTGGAGAACCCATTGCTGACCAGCAAAGGTGGGGAGGACTAGAAATGTGCTGGGTTTATTTTTTCTTTTAATCTGAATTATTATTTCACAGATGGCTGAACTGGCAGATCAAGAAGTTCAGTGCTGCAGTTTGTGTGCCAGTGGCCAGTGGTTTGGCACCAGGTGTTTACACAAGTAATGCAAACACAAATGACTTGGAGTTGTCATTATATGTTTCATCTAGTCCTGTGAAACAAGCCAAGTGACTGCAGGGGACACCCCACGGTGCCTGTTAACCCAGATCTGCCTGTGGAACCACCACTGACTTTGTTTTTGGGTTAATTCTGCCCTGTGAGCAGCTGTGTGCTGGGCAGGGGTTCCTGCTCTGTCACTGCTGGATTCTGGGACTGTGTGTGAGGAGTGTCAATAGCCAGCCAGGCTTTTCACTGTGCAAATGATTTGTGGCCAGCTTGAATTCTTCAGATCAATAACTCAGTGACAGGCAGCTCGAGCACTTGGAAGTAGCATTAAGCCTGACACCGCTGTTTTGTGTATTGCAAGGGATCGAAGAACACCAGGGCCTGAATTGCAGAGCTCCATCACTGTGTCAGGGCTATAAGCATGAATATGAAGTGCTGTGGAGGAATGTGTGGCCTCTTTGAAAGGTGAAAAGAAAATGCTGAACACTTGGACTTGCCAGCTGCTGGGGAATGGACAGGGGAGCTGGGACCAATTTCCACCAAAGTGCCAAATCTGAGCACTTTGCTCAGCTGGAGGAAGGGCAGGAATATACAGAATGGTTTGTGTTGGAAGGGGCCTTACAGATCAACAAGTTCCAACCACCTGCCATGGGCAGGGACACTTCCAGTCCAACAGGAATTGAGGTTCCTAAACCCCATGAGGAAGAAGCCCTGGATAGAGGATGCAATCTTTGTACATTGCACTATCTGTTGTGAGCAGAGGGGAATTTGCTTCCCTTATGGCCAGGATCCACAGGAAACTCCTTTTCCACTTAGGCTGATAATATTTGTTACACAACAGAATACTGTTTAATCTCTATCTGGGAAATTTTTCATCTCCTGGAAGAAACATCTTTTTTGCTCATGTTCCTGAAATTCATATGTCAAGCACAAAGATCCTGTGGCACAAAGCTGATGTAGAGCTTACAGGGGTGTTCTTCATGATTTTATTACAGGTCTTGTGTTTCATCCAGTGTAGCTGGTTCTTAAATGCTGCTTCTTCTGAAAGATATTTAAATAAATGTAAATTTTGAATGTAATGAAATGCAAATATCTTCAAAGAACAAATGAAATAGCTATACCTGGAATGCCTAAATTATTGTTGCAGCCTAGGGTTCCTCTCCTTCCTTTTGCATTTTAGTTACTCTGATTGCTGTTCTTTTAAAGCTACTGGTGGTTTTAAAGCATCAAATTTTTGTCTTTGGGAAGCAAAGGCCTAGGGAAGAATTTTAATATTGCTTTTGCAAATTGCTGGGAAGTGAAAGTTAAGCAAGATAATCGGGCATTGAGTAGAGCTGGCAGATGACAGTCATTACAGACAGAAAAGTCTGGTGTCACTTGTGAGAAAGTTTAGTGTCGCAGTAGTAAAACCACAAAAAAATCACACTGTTCTTAGAGTCTCTATAGGAAAAACATTTTGGAAGCTGGCTCTGAATGCCAGTGAAGTCTGTGCAAACACTCCTGCTTTTAAAGCCTAAATAAAATCCAAGACAATTGCTAAACTACTCGTAATGTCTCCAAGGTCAGAGGAAACTCCCTGTATGGGATTATCTGTGTAAAAGGAAAAAGAAAACACTCAACCAAAAAGCCAAACTAACCCTGATGCCTGAAGAAAGAGCATAATAAAGCCTGCATTAAAAGGGAAGTTTGTAGTGAAATTGTAATGGAACGTATTTGCTTTCCCAATGGAATGTGTCTTTACCGAGCTCAGCAGTTGAAATGATTATTGAATACGTGTTGACTCGTGTCCTTGTTTTGTCTTCAAGCTCCATCTGAATGTATATCTCTATAATTCAATACATATGTATTTGTTTGACATCTTGCAGCCTTTTAATAGATGTCATTTGCCTGTGAACAAAGGTTTTCCCCATCCCTGTATCAGCAGCCTTTGCTGAATTACCAGGATGCAGCCTTGTCCTGCTCTCGTAGCCCGAGGGGGTTTGTGCAGCTCTCTGGGCTTTTATCACTCATTTGGACTCTGCCCGTGTGTTGTGCACACTGGCACACATGTACAGGTGCAATGGCAAATACACATTGCCCACAGCACCATTTCATAGACCTCCTGATGTCAATGGAAAGTCAATAACTCGAAATCTTAATTGCAGGACATGTCTGGGTCCTGGCTCACAGACAATATTTTCTGTGTCAAATAACTTCAGATATTTGGAACAAAACTCGAATATTGTTTTCTCTATGGCCCTAGGAAAGAAAAATAACATTTTGAGATGCAGTGGTATACAGGAAAGTTAATTTTTTTCTAGAGAAAGAGCTGCAAGGTGGGTCCTTTTCTCAGTACAATGAAACGTACCAAATTTTTCCAGTAAGTCAGCTTTGTAGAATAAAAGGAAAAGCATTAGAGAATTCTCATTTGTGAGACCAGAAAGAAAAGGTGATGTATAGACAAAAATGCTGATTAAAAACTGTATTCATCCTTATGAGAGGAATGTAAAATATGCTGGTGTGGCCTGTTGTGTAACCCTTTTATGTAGTTGATTATTGAGCTAATACTATCGTTAATCAGTCTACAATTGAATGTAGAACTAGCTGAGACTCAAATTCTCTCCCCTGATTTTCAGAGCCCTGCACTAGAATTAATCCTGGCAATTTGTCATACCAGGGCTGGAAATCAGCAGTTTTAAATCCCCCAAAGCTATTTTCTTGCATGGAAGAAGGAGGAGCAGCAGTGCACTTTCAGTTTACAGCTGGAATCTCAGTTAAATGAGACCCCAGGGCAAAACTGTAAGGTGTAAGTATGAATGCAGCTGGGCATGGCAGGGACAACAAATAGCAGAGCCCTGACCTCCAGGATAAACATTTTCCCTTTGCATATGTACTAAATTCAGAATTTCTTGTGGTTTTAAGAAAAAAGGAGACTTTCAGACAGCAATAACCAGAGCTAAATGCAGCTGTTGATGTGGCCAGTGGTTCTGGGCTCTTGACCCTCAGCCATGATGCTGGCAGAGCTGCTCAGACCAAAAGATGGCACTATTTTTCTATTTCACTGCAAAGGAAATACCTCTCTAAATCAGATTCATTCACTGTCAAACCTCTCTCAAAACCACTATTTTTCTGAGGCTTTACATACAGCAAAGTTCATTATTGTGAGAGACAAATTGCTGCCAAAAAAGTCTTCATCTTAAAAATATATATCTATAAACTAATAACACATCATCCTGATGAAAGAGAACACAAGGGAGGACTTCTTCTCAATTATTAATGGCCAGTATTTGTTATATTGTTGTGTTTAGTCCAAGAAACATTGAAAGAGAGAGGCAGCTTTTCAACATGAATGGTACTTCAACTGGCATTTTATAAATTTTACAAAAAAAAAAAAAAAAAGGATTCCTAGAACATTTAAACTCCCTGTTAATATTAAAGAAGGGAAGCTGCAGGCTGTGGGAAAAGAATCAGATGTGGGATCAGATGGCAGTGCTGACAGGAGAGCAAAGCTCAGGGTGCATTCAGGGGGTCCCAGGTCCCAGCACAGCCCTGAGAGTTAAAGCAATTCAGATAATTCAGATATTAGCTGTGACAGACTCCAGCTCTTGCTGCAGGTTAAGGTTCCTGCCCCTCAGGTCACTATAAAAGGCTCCTTCCTCTCAGCAAAAGACAGGAGTCTGCCCCAGAGCTGAACATGGGTCCCACAGCACCTCACCTCTGTTACCCAGCTGGATGAATTATTTAGGGTCAGCATAGGATTTAGACATTCAATCATGGTATGTTATTTGTCACTGATAATACACTTTAACTGCTACTCATCTCCCCAGGGAAAGCATCATGACATGCTGTCTGTCTGGGGCAGGGTCTTCTGAGTGTCTGGGGGGGACTGGGATATCCTGGTTGCCTGGATTCCCTGGAGAAGCAGTTGTGACATAGGATGGATTTCCTCAGCATGGCTGGGATAACCAATGACAGTATTTCTGTCTCATATAAAGTCCCTATAACTGCCTGATACAGCCCAAGAAAATAAAATTTAAAGCAGAAGGGAGTAGCAACACGGGGTTGAGTGATCTGAAGAGACTCCTGTTCCCTGGTGAGGTCATTTAGCCCAGCTGCTTAATTGGAGGTGATAATGCAGCATACACTTCATCTGGCAGTGTCTCTATTGCAGCTTATCAAAGAGGCTGAAAAGCTCAAGAATAGCAGAGCAGCAGACCCCAGCAAAGACAAAGGGATGAGAATAAAGTTCATTTCATTAAGAAAATGCAGGAATAAAGGAATAGAGCTTTTCAGACCAGCCTCATTAAAAGCCTAGGCAAATTAGTGACATTATGGTTTATTAAATATTATTAAGCTAAGGACAAAAACCCTTCCTGCAGAATACTCATAGCAATGGAAAAAAAGACAAACCCAAAACAACCCCCAAAAAAAAAGAAGATAAGAAAAACTGTGTTTTCACTTAAATAATGTCCTGTAATGTAATCCAGAGATCCCTTGGCTTTAGCTTTTAAAACATTAGAACATTTACTAAACATAAATCTGGAATTGAACTGTCCATGTTGAACATTTCAGCCAAACATCTTGGGGGGGGTCTCATAAGTGCAGAGAAACACCAGGCAGTGAAAATATTTTTCCAAGAGTCCATTTGTGGGAAAGAGTGTCACAGATTTTTCTTTCTCCTTTATTTTTTTTCTTGAAAGCTGATTTGCAGTGGTGCATATGCAAGTGCATGCATATTGATTCTATTAATTAAAATTAAGAATGTACAAATCTGCCTCTGTGGAGACAGTGGGATAGGGAGAGGGAAGGTTAATCACACTGAGCATGTCCTGCTTTCCATGCTCAGGATTCTCCACACCCCAGTGCTGTGTCACCCCTGACTGGGATGCAGAGCTCCTTCTGCCCATCTTCTGTCTCTAGACTGGCACACATTGTGAGGAAGAGCAAAGATCCCTTGAGCAGCTGACTGCAATGCAAACTAGGAGCTGTTTGGCACAGACCCTGGACTTGGGCACAAACTCATTGGCAGCAATTAGAAAGGGCAGAAAGGTTTTGAGTTGCAGATGCAGACTACTGGGCACAGAGGGAAGGGATCAAATCTGTTGTGAAATAAATGAGATTAATACATGTGAAATTTCATTCTTTTTAGCTGATTCTGACTGACAATGCCCACTGATGTGCTGGAGTGGAAAGATAGTGGAGGATTTATGGTTTGTTGCTACACAAACTGATAAAGGAACCATGAGTAAATAGTGATTATTGTTATGTTTACCACACAAGAACATAATTTCTGCTGAAGACTTGGATAGGCTTTTCTTAGAGCTGACTCACACATGAAGCTGCAGTGGGATTTTCAGCTCTTGTGGCCCACATGAAGCTGCTGTGAGATTTTCAGGTCTTGTGCCCCACTGGAGTCACCTGTGCAGGAGAGGAAGTCTGTGCTGGCTGGTAGGAGTGTGAAGCAGTAGGACAAAGATGATGAAAAATAAAGCCAAAGTTCTGCTCCATCTTGACTGGCTAAAAGCTCTCTGCATGTCTGAGTGAAGTGAAAGGAGTCCCAGTGTTTGGTCAAGAGATTAACATGTCATCAAACCACAGAACACATTAAAGGAGCAAACTGATCTTCTGAGCAGCCTGAAGGTGTCCTGCCTACAGCAGGAGGGTTGGAATGAGGTGGTCTTTAGGTCCCTTCCAAACAAAACCATTCTGTGATCCTGTGAGTGAAGTACCTGCTGTAGCTGATGATTTGTGTGTGCAGTGTGCATCTTCAAGGGTTTCTGTTTTTCAGGGGTAGTGGCCTCTGTGCTCAGCTCCTGTAGAGAAGGTAAAACTGGATGACTCTGCTGGATATGGGCCACACTCATGTTTTCCCACTTTGTCCCCAAGCCATGTGGTCAGAGGACCAGCTGGACACACAGACTGTGCTGGACATGAGCACACAGCCAAGGGAAGGGGCTGGAATGAGACAGAATGTACAAAGCCCAAATCAGTTCAGTGACAAAAATAGCCTCGCTCGCATTAATTTAAAATCCCATGAGGTGCTTGTCTTCATTTTTAGGCACCTAAATACTTCTGCAAATCTCCCTCTTAATGCTGCATGAGCTGGGGACTGATCTGGCACATCAAACCAGCTAAAACAGGAGTTCCTAGATCTGAGCAGTTTCTAAAATGAGAAGCAGAACTTCTCAAACATATGCTGAGGTCAAAATTTCTGATGCTAGTGAGAAAGTAATTTCTGGAGATATGCAGATTTTTTATTTTTAAATGTATTTTTAAGGGTTTTTGTTGTGGTTGTTTTTTCATTTATGCTAAAGCAAGAGGCAGAAGATATTTCTATCAGCAGCAACACATTGGGAATTGTTTGGGTCAAATAATTTTGCCCTTTTGTTAAATGTTGCTTTAGGAATATTATCACATCCATTGGTTATATTAGCAATCTGTTTATCCAGGTAATGGAGAGTCAAATGTAGCTTGCCAGCTTCTCAGGAAGACAGAGTGGAGAGTGTTTATATGATCCTGCACAGAAATTATTTATTTTGATAAGATATTACAGAAATCCAAAAGAGAGATTGGACATGTAGCTGTAAAATACCTGTCACTGTGAGATAATGCCCACTTTCTGTCCCTGATGGGCTGCCTGTTGGTAATACCAATTCAGATAGGTGGCTTGGCTAGATGGATCACTGTATCCAAGAGGCACCATGCCCAGATCCTGATACCCTTCTATGCTGTCCCTGGGGTTGTGAGGATGCTTGAGTGGGTGCAAAGGCTTGCTTGAGTGGTTCAGGGCCTTGCTACCTCCTTATTTCTAAGGGGTGAAAGGAGAGGCTGATTTTTTCTTGTCTTGATCAGCATTGCAGTGGCTTTGCTCAGAGGTCTGAGCAGGTTGGAGCCTGCTGGGCCACAGAGTTGGTTGTTCTTAGCCCAGGTCATCCCCACCTTGGCATCTCCACTTTGGGGAGTGCAGCAGCAGTGCTGAGGGAGCTCTGCACTTTGCTTGTTTCTGAGTATTTTGAATGTTGCTGGAAGCAATGTAAAATGTGATATTAAGTTTGTACCCCCCCAAAAAAATCTCCCTAAGAATGAAAAACTGCCCAGAAACTGCTGTCAAAACAGCACTGTTACAATGCCACTTCTGCAATTACAGGGGTTGTGCATGCATGACTGATGAGACTTTTACATAGAAATAAGAAAAAGGTCTTTTAAAATACAATTTACTTTTACTTCATGATTTTGTGGAACCAGCATGATGCACCACAAAGATATCCCTATGCTCAAGTATGAAAATGTTTGAACGTTTATTTTTATCTACAAGTAGTGCCTTGAGCAATTCTTCAGAATATTCAGAATTGACTAGAATTATATTAGTCACATTTTTATTATAAAGACAGCAATTTATGCAGGTGATTTAGAAGGTTTTGATTTTCATCTCTGAAGAGCTGAAGGGTCAAAACACAAATTAGAGTAGCTCATGGCAGTGCTGAACATCCAGGCTACATAAGTACTAATAATTGTGTTTTAGTAAACCCTTAAACAGTGTTGTGTGGAGTGAAGAGTCTGTAAAGCTGGAAAATGAGGACATGAAGTAACTGATAGTATGGAGGAATTAATAAATAGTAATTAATAAATAATAAAATATTCATTATTTTAAAACTCATCCTGGGAGTGGGTGAGTCACAATGTGCCCTCACAACTGATCATTAAAGCAGAGACATCATCACTTTTTGCAGCTTTTTCTGAAGGAGTCAAACCAGCTTTTTACTCCTTGGAAGATAAAATGTCCTACATATTTTAAGAGTTACTGATTGGAAAGAACTTCAAATGGTTTGGGATTTTTTTTTGTTTTTGCAAGGAACTTCATATGAAAGGTACTGAATATCATAAACTTGATCATTATTCTGCACACCACTGTGTAAAAAGTGCAAATTACCTTTTTTCTGGTGTGAAACAGGCTATACTTGCCAGTCATACCTGCTGACTCCTGAGACTGAACCTGGAGATCCCTGCCCATAATAAAAATATTAATAAATAATAATTATTAAAACAATAATATTATTAATATTACTATTATTAATAATAATAATCCCAAAAGAGAGGTGTTACAGGTAAGCATGCATTTCTTGCACTGTATGGAATGGCAAAAAGACTTGATAGCCTTAAACATTACTTTTTTGGTTTTTTTCCAAGGCACAGGCTTGAAAATAACAGTTTTTTAGAATCATAGAATGGTTTGGATTGGAAGGAACCTTGAACAGCATCTCATTCCAGCCTCCTGCCATGGGCAGGGACACTTTCCACTAGACCAGGTTGCTCTAAACCCCATTCCATGAGCCCTTATACTCCTTTGGGGTGTTCTCTTCGGGCACCACTGACACAAACTTGTAAAGACAAGGACATCTCAAAAGCACAGATTGCTTACTGAGAGTATTGGATTGCTGGGTAACCATTTGCTTAGGGCAATTACCACTAATTATTTAACAGAATTGGGAAAGCAGAAAAATAATCCATAAAGGGTACTAGGGACACATTACTGTGTGATAATGAGATTTTACAAGATAGACAAAAATTACTCAGTTCTAAATGTACCTGTAGATGTACAAAAAGAGATACAGATTTTTGTTACTTGTGATATTATGAAAAAAACTCTACATACTGCCTTGTGTTGAGCATAAGAAGAGGTTTTGGCTGATATTTATTTATGGAGGAAGACCTGTTGCAGTGTGGTTTTTGCTAATGGTATGTTCTGTTATTGCCCAAGTTGATGGTTTGGTCCAACTGAGACCCTCCCACCCCATGTTGCCAATCTACCCTGAGTCTCCTGTCAATCTGTCTTAGGCCTACCACATGATTGGAATTCCACTTCAGAAATCCCCTAAATTTAGATATTTGATTAGTCCATGTGACCCAACTTTCCCCCCACCTCCCTCACTGGATGATGATTTTGTGAACCCTGCCTTTTCCCCTCCCCAGGATATCTCTGATCAGCTGATGCTTTGTACCCTCCCTTTGAACCACCTCCCTATTTCAGCTGCTGCACGCTCACATTTTCTGTCTTTTGCCCCCAAGATTCCCCAGAGCAATAAATCCTCTGTTATCCCATGCAAAAGAGACCTCCCTCTGTCCTTGTGTCCTCAGAGCACAGACTGACAGCCAAAAGCCACAGAGTGAGTGCTCCAGTCACACCTTGGGTCATCCTGCTCTGGGCTGTGACCCACTCCTGGAGCAGGTGAAGTAATAGAGCCAGGTGAGACAGAAATGATAGAGCCAGATAAAAGAGAAGTGATAGAGCCAGATAAAACAGAAATGATAGAGCCAGGTAAGACAGAAGTGATAGAGCCAGATAAAACAGAAATGATAGAGCCAGGTAAGACAGAAGTGACAGAGACAGATAAAACAGAAATGATAGAGCCAGATAAAACAGAAGTGATAGAGCCAGGTGAGACAGAAGTGATAGAGCCAGATAAGATAGAAGTGATAGAGCCAGAGCTCCAGCTTGATGCAATAAAGACCTTCATGATAATTTAGAAAGTAAGTAAAGTGCATCTAATTTTATTCCCCCACATACATACATGAGATTCTGTCTAAGCTAAAATTAACAGAGTGTTTTTTTTGTCTAGACCATCTGTAGATGTAATTTTATCTTGCAGAGTACATGCACACCCAATTGTAGCATATAATGACTCGAGCCTCTTGCCTTCTCTTAGGGGCAGGAAGGAGAAAATGCTCCACTTCACATCTATGGGTTGGATTTTCTCTCTCTCTTGGTCAGGGTTTTTGTTTCTACCCCAGCTACCTTCCTTGCTAAATGACCTGAAGTCAGGCTTATGGGGGTTGTGACTTTTATTGTTCCTGCCCTTTTCAGCTGTAAAAGGAGTGTAATGAAACCCATTTAGATTGCATGGCTGCTGTGAAGATTATTAAATTAAAAGTGGTTTTGGACTGTCAGTTGAAAGAATGTCCAGGTATTGACTGGTATTACTTCTGCTCTTTACTCAATTTCTGCAATCAATTAAGATGCCAGATGTATTTGGGGGAGAGTTTGATCACATGAAGCTGCAAGAGGAGTGGCTGAGCTGGCCCAACACAAGCCATACCCAGTTTGTAGCTCTGCCTCAGCCCTGCAAGCCCACAGGAGTGGCTGAGTTGTGACCCCCACACCACACCTCGAGTCCTGCTTGTGCTTTGCCTGGTGGTTCTCCAAGGGCTTGTTGGAGCTGTGGGTCACTGCTGGGCTCTGCTGTTCCCCATTCCCAGGGAGGGCTGTCATCTCCCACTGCCCCACTCTCTTACCCATGGACATGGTGAGACCCACTTTATTGTTTTTACAGCTTCTTGCTGCACAGCTGGTACCATTTGCAGAGACAAGCAAAGTGAGAATGGGTTATTTTGCTCTTAGAGCAAACCATGGGTTACTGATTGCTTTCTTGTATGTCATTCCAGCTTTCCCAGAATCATGGAATGGCTTTCTATTGGAAGTGCCTTCAAGATTGTGCAGCTCCAAGCCCCCTGCCAAGGGCACTAAAACCTTCCACTAGACCTGATTGTTCAGAGTTCCTACCCGCAGAGAAGCAGGAGACTCTAGTAGTAGTAATAATAATAATAATAATAATAATAATGACAATGTAATGTTTTCTGCTGAACAGCATCCTAATTGCTTTCAAAAATTTCTTAACAAGCATTAAGTACGGCTTCTTTGAAACATGTTTTTATAATTGGGATTTTCATTCCAACAGTTCACTTTGTTGGAATCCATTAGGAGAACAGGAAAAATCTCCTGGTTTAGTCCTGTTGGTAGTGAAGGGAATGAAGGCAGAGGATTGCAATGTGTGAGGGAAACTGATCCCTGGAGAAGTGTTTGTTTTTTGCCAAGATAGAAAATACACTGTGGGATGAGGTGTCTGTGGGCACTGCTCCCATATGTACAGACATTTTGCATGAAGCTGGCCAAACTTTGTTTACTGAGCACTGCTTTTAATGCAGTTATGGATCTCAACTGCTGTGCATCAGTGTTGGACAAAACCATCTAATAATGATGATAATCTTATATTCATTACCAACAAGTCTTCCATTTGAATGGACCCCCATGGTGTCCAAGACCTTTGATTGAATTGAAGTCATAATATTGTCATGTGAATCATCTTTGCAGCTTGTGCTTTGGATAGCTTGAGTTGCAGTGAAGGCACATGGCCTGTTTGGAGTGACAGTGACACCACCTCAAGGTGGAAAACAAAGGAAAAAGGAGCTGGCCTAAACAAGGGGTATCTCTTCTGTGACTATTAACTAAGTATATTGTTGGCTTAATTGAGAAATCCTTGGTAGAGCGATTTAACCATATAAATTTGATTTCATTTTTTGAAAACTGGGGGTTTAAAAATCCTATACTTAGAGATTTAATTCAATTACTTGATAGCAGGTGTTTCCTAGGTAGCACAGTCATATTCCATTGATAGTCAGCATGTTGTCAGAATGCTGCTACTTCCTTCAGAAGTTCATGCAAAACAGCTACGTTACCAAAATTAAGAAAACACAAAAGTTTTCGGGGATTTGACTTAGCTCCCTGAGAATGAGACTCTGAAATGCTTTTTATAACCTCCTGCTTCACTCTTCATATTGACTCACATCATTATGCAAATGCTATAAATTGCAATAAAATCAATTAAAGGGCTATTGAGTCTCATAAAAATATGTACCCATTAGTTTTCTGCTGAGCCTGTATTCCTGCTCTGCTTGCTTTTGGCCAAGGCAGAGAGGAGTGCACAGGTGACCAACATCTTGCTCACATCCTGTGAGCTGAGAATGCACAGCTGGGGAGGGGGCTTGGGCTGGGTGCCAGGGAGTCTGGAGAGGGATGTTTAAAAAAGGCATGGAGTGATGAGACAAGGGGGAATGGCTGCAAACTGAGATGTTTAGGTTTAGATTGGATATTAGGAAGAAATTCTTCCCTGTAAATGTTGAGACCCTGGCACAGGTTGCCGAGAGAAGCTGTGTTTGCCCCATCCATCCCTGGAAAGGTTCAGAGCCGTGCTGGGGGGCCTAGAGCAACATGGTTCAGTGAAAATTGTCCCTGCCCATGGCAGGGGGTTGGAACTGGGTGAGCTTTAATGTGCTTTCCAACCTAAATCAGACTGTGATTCTGTGATTTTCAGCCCTGCTCCAAAATCTGACCATGCAATCTCTCCTCTTCTAACCCTGAAACTGCACCCCAAAGAAAGGCCCTGCAACACCTGCCTGCAGGCTGCAAGTCAAGCTGTTAGGAGACATAACTGGATAGAAAATGTGAATTAAGAAGTAAGTCTTTAATATTTGTGTTTTCTGAATAATTGTATTCTAACAGTTCTTATGGGTTTGTTCTGTTCCCTTCAATGTAGTACCTTTGTCACAGAAGGCTCTGATTAATTTCTTAGTATTTTAGGTTTTGATTTTTCTTTCATAATTCTAGGGAAAGCTCTACCCAGAAAAAAAGAGGGCTCTGCAGGATGCTGTGCAGTGTCTGGGTTTTACACTGCTTTGGGGAGAGCTCCTGTAGCTAAAAACTTCACTGCCAAGCTGGGAAGGCTAAAGCCTTTTCCTGCAGACCACAAGGACTACATCACAACAACACAAAAGTGATGCAGCAAATCACTGCAGTGCTCTGCAGTGCAGATCTGGTGCCATTTTTCTGTGCAAATAAGGTTTGCATGGACCTAGTTGGTACCTGAGCTCAACAATACCCCCAGGCAAACTCTTCTATTCAGTCTTGCTGTGTAAAGAAAGGAAGTCTGCTTTGTCCCATCATTTTGAAAATATAGAGGTCATGATACATTAGGAAATACCATGCAAAAAGGCAATAAAAATTAGATGAAGGGAGATTTATGTAAAATATGTCTGTGCCTCTAACCCAAGAACCAAGAACCAAGTAATGTAATTCTCAGAGTGCTACTTTAAAGGAATTTTACTTGAACAGGAGTTAATGCAAAACTGGCGTATCTGCATTGTTGTATACAACCTTATCTTATTTGGATTTAACAAGACCTTAATGTGAATGTCCAAGGCCTGACCTATCTGAAGGGTAGCTTAGGAGAAAGTACAATTGCACTATAAATAATTCACTTTGGTGCCTTGGCTGCCATCCACTACAGCCCTTTTGATACCCCATAAACTCAAATGTACCATGCTATTTCTATCCATTTCAAACTGCTCTCCCAGGGAAAGGAAATGGAATAGCACCATCAGACCATATGCTGTGGAAACTGGGGAGCACATGAAATTACAGAGGTAGCAACATGCTGGATTTTTCTGGTTGTTAAGTTCATGTGGATAAAACACAGCTCATTCCTGCACCTCTGTGTGATAATCACTGAGAAAGTTTTAATACCACAACTTCTTTGTGGGATGCAATATCATGAGGAATAAGGAAGGAGAATTCTCCCTGGGTGTTTTGGTGAACAAAGTGGGCCAGTGCTTGTCCTTCCTCACCTACTGCTGAAACAAGCAGAAAAGGAGGCAGTCCTGCCTGATGGGCAGCTATCCTTGGCACAATAATTTAGGCATGATTCTTTCTGAAATCCTAGTGTTTCAGATCTGTCAGAAGTTTATGGGCATGGTGAATGCTTCAGATGAAAGACACAGCTCTCTTTAAAGCATTGTATTGTCCTTGCATATCCCACATGGTCACGTTCTCTGACAAAATTCTGGAGATGTTAGACCCAGCTCAGTTAGTGTTATGGAAAGAGAAGGGAGAGCTCAAGCCCTGAGCTGGTGTTTGCATCAGAATCCCTTATCCATCTACATTTGGATTTAGTTAAAAAAGGGGAGCTCATCACAGCCCATCTGCAGAGTCACAAAGTTATTACCATGACCTGCTTTCTCCTTGCTCTTTCCCTCCTTCCCTCCCTAGAGGTTAGTGAATGGATTTTGGGCTTATGCTGATGTGAGAGGACTCTGGCTTGTGGGCACCTTGGATTTACTGATAAGGAATCTCAAGTGAGTTTTCCCCAGGTTATGGAATACATGGCACCTCTAAGGCCATTGTCCCATCTGACAGGAGACCTGGAATCCCCACTCTGCCTTGTACAAGCCTCCATTAAGCAGTGTAAAATCAGTCTATTTATAACTCATTTTAGGGTCTAAATCTCAGGATGAAGTTGAAATGACTAGAGCTTCCTGGAAGGAAGCCAGGATTTGTCTTGCCCTTTTCTTTTTCCTCTGAAAGAATAAAACCCTCAATTAGGACAGAAACAGTAAGGTAGAGTGGGGTGGGGGGAAGAAACAAGCTAGAGCTGGAGGGATTGAGGCTGCTCCTGGGCCACCACCTCTTTTTGAAGGTTTTACAGGTTGCCTTGGGCCTGGCATGGAGGGGACAGATGTCTTGAAAGATGATTTTGGGATTTGATAATCCAAACCCCTTTCTAATCAATCCTGGTATTCCCACTCCCAATTGTATAATGGCCTTCCTTCTCTTAGTGCTAAGTTAGCTATTTTTTTCCCAATTTCTCCTGTTATTAATTATTGCTAAAATGAGCTGTGAGAGCAGAACTCCAGGTGTGTTGTTTGATGGCAAATTCCAGGTTAAGCTGAAAGCAATTTCCAAACTGAAGGAGCTTCCAAATACAGCAGTGACTCAGTTTCTTGGGTCTGCAGTAATTTCAGTTTAGTTTTTCACTGCAGACTGTTTTCCTCAGCTGATTTTCTAACCAGGCTCTGCACTCCAAACCCTAAAAATCACATTTTACACCACAAGACCCCTCCTCTCTCCACTGCAGCACTTGCATTTAGTGCAATTCTCTCTGGAGTTACTCATTTGCCTTGGTTATTATTGAATAAAACCTTCTTTCACCACCAGCTCCTTCTGCTTCGTTCTGTCAGCAGTGGAATCCAATGTTTGTGAGGTAATTGCAGCTTCTGTGACCTGGGATGTGAAAAAGGCAGTGGCAACAGTGTGGGATGAAACTAAGAGCGTGCATTGGGCACTGAGAAGGGAAAATGTACCTGTTTACAGACAGTCAACAAAGAAAGGACAAACATGAAAAAATTGGGGGTTTAATAGTGTGGTAGTGGGAGCAATATGGAGGTGAGTCTCTGTCCTCTGCTGCAGGTTCAGGCTGAGCTCCACCAGGGTCCCAGCACCTCCCTGGCTGGTGGCATGTCAGAGGCCACCAAGGACATCTCAGCTTTGAGTGGCTGACCCTGTTAATGTCCACATCAGTTAGCTCACCTTGAGAGACTGATGCTTCTAAAGGAAAGCAGACCCTGGGATGACTGGCATCCCTATAAGGGACTTGTGAATTTTGCAAAGTACTCTACCCTGCTTCTGACAACAGCATCACTTTTTATCACTTTGCTTGCTTTAGTGTAGCTCTCCTATAAGTTTTGGGGTCAAATGGGCCTCAAATGTCCCCTGACCCAAAGTGCTTTTCCTTCACTTTGTGTCACAAGCTGTTAATGTCACATCCTTCTGTTGCAAAGTGATAAATCACTGCTGCCTTCTGACCATGGAGACATTGGAAGGCATGATTAATATCTTGTTGCTGGCTGGCAGCAGGGTTTTGGCACATTGAAGGAAGCAAGCTTTGTAATGGGTTAATGTCCCCTTGTTCATAAGTTTAACATTAAACACACACTTAATAAATTTGTTTTCTTAAAGTGGGACCTGCAGCGAGTGACTGAGAGCTGAACTTTTCTAGGCTCTCAGCTTTCACTGACTCTTTCTATAATGCTGTGGAAAGTAATTTTAATGTCTCCAGGATGTAAGTTTACCCAGCTGTAAAATTTGGTATTATAAGGCTTGCTTACTTTACAGCTGAGGTTTAATTCAATAATGTTTGTTGTGAGTGTCAGATCTCATCTAGGAAGTATAATAGGAAAGGTGTTATAAATGGGCAGCATGAAGGGATGTCCATTAGCAAAGTCATTGTTATAAGAAAAATCTTGCTGGAACAGAACACAGAAATCAAACAGTAGCTGACAAAATCAGATAATGATCTTGCCTGTAAAATGTAACCTTTCAGGTAATGAGATGAAGGTGTTAGGAAGGGAATTGATGTGTCAGAATGTTGGGGGTTGGGTGTCCTTCCTTTTGTTCCTTCTCACCTGAGGTTTTTTTTGCCCATTAGTTTTGGGGTAAACCTGACTGATGGTACTTATTGGGTGCTTGAGAAACACAGGGAGTTTAGGTGGGCACAGGGGGGAGGGCAGGGGTAGCTGGGGGCTGGCTGGTTTCTTGGGCTGGAGAGGGAGACACGGTCTGAGAACTGCTGTGGATGGGAGAGGGGAATTCACCATCACCCAGACGGAGCTGCTGCTTCTCCTTCTCCCCTCTCCACTGATGGGCCTCGCACCCCCTGTCCTGCCGGGACGTGTGGCAGTGCCAGGCACCGCCACAGAGCTGCTG
>NC_031782.1:10114006-10171579 GCF_001522545.3 Parus major | reverse complement strand
ATCCCTGCTGATCCACCTCAGGCACCAGCCCAGGATCTCAGCTCATCCCTGCTGTTCCAGCTGAGTGTTCCTCAGAGCCCTGCAGGAGCACCGGCACTGACTGCCCGAGGGCTTTGTGAGGCAGAGCCTCTCCTCCATCCCTTCCCATCTCACCCAGAAGGCTGTCACGGGCTCCCTGCCTCTGTTCTGTTGGTAATGCCAAAGTTATTGTTGTTTGTGTGCCTCGTTATACATGTATATATAGGATATGTTATAGGAATAACGTTATACTGTTGTTCCTATTCCCAGATCTATCAAGGGGCCTGAGAGCCTCTTGATTTCAAAAGTAATTTGGAGGGAGGGGTCTACATTTTTATTCCAAGGGAGGCTTTTGCCCTCCTTAGCAGACACCTGTCTTCCAAACCAAGACACAGAATGCAAACCATCACTAACTGCCTGGAACTGGTCTGCATGCCCAACACAGCCCCCATCCCACCACCATCGCTGTTGGGACGTACCTGCCTGGCACCTGCCCAGCCCTTTGCCCTCTGCACTTCTCCAGGTGAAGGTGGCAGGAAGAGTTTGCAGGGTGAAACAGAAACCACCTGTTGGGTTGGGAAATCTGCCTGCTGCACACTTATGTAGACCACAAAAACACCAATGAGAGCAATACACTTGTTTTAGCTCAGCTGCCCTCCGGCAGCTTTGTTATGCTTAGCAGCCCTGTTGAGCAGTATATGTAGTTTGTTTTAAGTGCACATTTATCATCTTCATGGGTGATTTATAATATGAAACACATTCAGAGAATAAGAAATGTGGTTTGTCCTGCCATAAAGGTTTTTGTTTGTTTTTGTGTTCTAAGTGCCTGTTCACTGCAGAACGGATCACGGGGGGGTTTGTGAGAGGTGATGTTTTGCTGAAGGCTGTTGGTTTTTATTAAACAATTCTGTGTTATGTTCAAGGCTGGAGGACAGCCAAGCTGGGCACTGTCTTGGCTGGCACATGGAAAAATTTTTTGCATCAAGGTGCCCAAAGTCCAAAAAGTGGGAGTGTGGAACTGGTGCATGTGCAAGCCAATGTGTCTCCTCAGGACTGCTGCCTGCAGAAGCAAAAGCTCTATCAAATGCTTTAACCAAAGAAGTTCCATCTCTAATTTGGGCAACAATTACCTTTCAGGGCATGGAAACCCTGAGACCAGATAGGTCTTTCTTATCCTCCAACACTTAATGACTTTCCTGTCTTAGGTGTTTTCTTTGTTTCCTGGTTTCACAAACAGAATTGCCTTAGTCCAGGTGAGTATTTTAGATTTATTTGTGAACCATGTGGTGTTCAAATCTCTTGGTGGGAGTTGTAGTAATGTCCAGAAGCTGTAGATGTTTAAATTATAATGATCAGATCTGTCAGACAGTCTGGAAAAGGTGCTCCCAGAGAAAAACATCCTTCTGGTTCTGCTTTTCCAATGAAACTCAACAGCTACTTGCACTTATTGTATATTACAGTCATTTTTTTAGTTTTATATTTCATGCTTCTACTTCATAGCTCTTTGTTAATAGTGTTAGGAAAATGTGGCCCACTTCTCAAAAATTAAGGGCTTCTAAGGGCTTCAATTAAATCTGACTTTCTAAAAGAATTTCTTCTACTAAGGGTCACATCCTCTGCTTTTCTTTCTCAGCCTCTCCAGAGTGGAGAGATCTGCTGGGAAAGAACTGCACCACTGACTTTGATAGTTGTCATGTTACTTTTATAAGTGTCTCCTCTGTATATTAATCTTCCTGTTGCATGTTGACACAAGCCAGGGACTCGGTGCCTGGGATGGAGGGAGGAGTTCCTCTGTGCCTGCCTTTGCACAGGGCTGTGATGGGGACATTGCAGAGACTCCTAAAGCTGCTGGCCAGGGACATACTGAGTGCTGGGCTCAAATATGCCTGACAGATCCTGTGTAAATGCCCTTCAGCCAAGCCTCCCTCTCACACACAGTGGGTAGGATAGAAGATGGTAAGTGGATAAGAGAACGACAGGCTAAATAAGCAGACAAACATAACAAGTTTAAATTCAGCCAGGGTTCAGATTTCAATCTGAGACCACAATGCATTTCATTGCAATAAAGGGCAAGGGATAGGACAGGTCTCATCTCTTTCACAAGTGTAGCACACTGGACATGGAGATCAGTCAGCAGCCCCTCTGTGTGTCAGGAAAGGGCTGGGCCCTTTAGTGACACAGAGCAAGACCCAGAGCAAGACCCAGAACTGAGCTGTGGATACAGGCACCTGGCACATGTGAAACCTGCCCTCTGGGGATGGTGCTGATCCCTGAACGAGGAGCTTCAGCTGTGTCCAGAGGCAGAAAGCAAATGGGAATGCCTGGCTATGCCAGAGGCATGGTGTCTAGCCAGAGTCATTTGCAAGAGATGGCTTAAAATTGAAGATGAATCAAAGGTCTTGGAGCTCAGGAATGGCCTGAATAATGTTGCTGATAAAGGGAACACGACAGAGCTCTGACCAACAATTCCTTATGCTGTTTCTCCCAACACATTGATTCTACTCTGGCAATCTGTTTAAAGGTGCTGCTGCTTTTCGTGCTTTTTTCCTCATTTATTTTGAATGTTGCCTAATGTTTATCTCACTATCCAACTGACCTTTCACTTTTGCTCTTTGTCTTCAGACAATCTCTGGATTCACTTTGTCCTTGGCGAGTGGTGTTGGAGAGCTCACGTGTGCCTCCCAGTCTGTCTGTGCTGTTCATCCTGTTCCATGGGAGCACTGAAGAGTCTTCAGCTGCCAGCCTGGCTCTTTCCTCTTCCCAGCCTGTCAGGGACCAGCAATGCCCATGAGCAGGTTGTCAGAGGTGAAACACAAACTTTTATGCACTCTCTGTAAGTGTTAATGAACCTTGCAAAGCAAAAGCTCAGTGAAGTATATCAAGCCCCAGCTGTTTTCCCAGGGGAAGATAACCTGGCAGAAATAGCATTGCTATCTGCAGAAATTTTCTTCCATTTCTAAGGCTGGTCTGGATATAGAGGAGGTGCTTGTAGAGGGAGATGCTTGCAAAGGGGTTACTACCCCTGGTGCACTAGGTTCCTTCCAACATGGTGATGTTTCCTTTTAAAAATGTCTTCTTTACTCTCTTTTTCTTATTTTTCTTTTAAACCCCTGTTCCTAGTCACTGCCCTCTATCCCCTCCAGTATTCTTTCTGATGTCCAGGAGGAGAACCCAGTGTTACCCACCCCAGAGGGGCATACTCACAGAAACACAGAGTGGGTCAGGTTGGAAGGGACCACAGTGGATCACCTGGTTCAACCTCCCTGCTCAGGCAGGGCCTCCCCGGGCACACAACACAGGATTGCAGCCAGATGGTTCTGCAGTATCTCCAGTGAGGGTGAGTCCCCAGCCACTCTTCCCACAGTCAGATTTTGGAACCAGTTTATGAGTCTTTACTGGGCACAATCAGGTTTCCAGCAGTGTATCTCAGCTTTTTTCTGGATTTGCCATCTCATTGAACAGCAAGAGGTTTTATTATTTAATATTATTCAATTTCTGTTAAATAAACAGTTTTTCCCCACTTTTCTCCAAGGAAATCTTTTCCCCAAACCAGCTGGGGGAGGGACAGCTTGAATTTGTTTCCTGGAGGTGCCCCAGTCAGAAGTTCTCTCCCAGATTTGCCCTAAAGCAGGACACACTGCTAGCCTGGCTGCTTGCAGCTCTCTTGGTGAATATCTGTTGTGAAAGTTAAGATGGACATCTTTATTTGAGTTAAGTACAGGGAAGAGGCAGGGTTATGCTCTTATAAACTACCCACTAGTTCAACTGTTGAAACAAAAAATTTCCTTGATTCACTCTAATAATTAAGACAACAGGAAGCCCTTTAGTTCTTAGAGGAAAAAAATGTTCCAGCTTTATATAAAATATTTTTAGCATCACAAAAGATCCACTATCTTCAGTTGTTTCTTTACAGTTATGAAATGTCACCGTTGCAATTTTTACATTGGTTATTTCTACAGAAATAGAAGATATTTATTTCTGGTTCTGTTTTGTTTTAGTAAATTGCAAGTTGTGATTTAAGTTTCTGCATTCAGGTTTATTTCTGTCTCCCATTGGGATAATATAATCAACAATAACTACTATTGCTTTCATTTTTAAGAGAGGATTGATTTACCAGCTCACCTATATATCCTGCATGAGGTTACATTAAATACATATTTTAAATACATGTTTTGATAGTTCCTTTTTTTTTTCTTTAACAGCAAAACAATATTGTTTTGTACAAGAACCAAAGATGAGAAATCCCAAAGGTGTATTTCTTATTATACAAATTCCCAGGCAATAAATGAATGTGTATCCTTTAAGTGAGGATGAATTCTAATCTTTTTTCTGCAGATGAAGTACTAGTCATAAGACTGAAAAAGGCATCTATGTCCTTCATCTTATGACATCTTATGTAATATCTGACTGGGGATCACTAGATGGACTTCAACACATCTTGGATGGATTTGATGGGCCATATGTTTAAGATTTGCTCATGGAGCCATATGTTGAAAACTTCCCCAAATGCTGCTACTTCTTATTTTTAGGCTGTTTATAAGTTTTAAGAAAATGACAGTCTAATGGTGTCACCCTTGAAACTGTGCCAAACATGTTGTAGTCAGCTACTTCACAGTGACCCTGAGGAAATGGAAAATGTAGGAGTAAATGTTAGGGAAGCACAGAGAAAAGCCAGGCAAGTGACTACAGGGAGGAAAATGAAGTGTTTGGAAGGTGCTGTGATTATTATCTTTCTCTTTTCTTGGTAATGATTGTGCAAAAATTTTAATTCAGAAAGGGAGGATATTATAATTGATAACCAAACTGTAATCTCTCTGTATAAAATGTTGCAGATCATCAGCATTACAACTCTTTCCATATGCACACCACTATAATTTTATATTGTCATCTTTAGGGTTTGTTCATGTTCTTGCATGAATTAAGTCTCTTTCTGTAGAAATTATTAGATTCTTTTAAGGTTATCACTTTCCTTTTGAACAAAGCAGATTTGAGTTGAAACTCAGAAATTATCAGTTGTCATTTCCAAAGTGGCATTCACTGGTGATCCATGCTGGACCAATTTCAAGACAAACAGGTAAACAGGTGATAGGAGCTCCCTCCCACACCTGCATGTGCTTGCAGTGGCTGTTGAAGCTGAATGAATAATGCAAAAAAGTGTGTCTTTTCTTCTCCATTTCCTGCTCAAGAGTACAATATATGCTCACACTGGGTGAGAAATCCCATTTTCCCCTCTTTGTGCAAGTATTGAGCAACTTACACTGAAACTGAAAGTCAGCAACACAAAAGTGTGCAAAGGAAATCACTTTTCTGAACCCAAACATATTAGGATATGAACCATGGCATGTAAAATGTCTAATCCCTCTATCAGTGCTGAGTCTTTAGTCCAAATGGTAAGTGGAAATTCTGTGTGCAGAATTTAGACTGAGGACTTGAATCTGATAGGGGATTATCTATCTGATATGACAAAGAGAAATACCCAGTGTTGCTAGGGTTAACAGTTAGAAAAACTTTCTGGAGGGAGATTTAAAAGCTCATGCTTCTGTATCTAAATAAGTATTTGCCCAGGTCTGGGGCAAGCAAACACAGAATCAGAAAATGGTTTGGGTTAGAAAAGACCTTAAGATTTATCTCATTCCAATGCCCTACCATGGGCAGAAACACCTTCCCCTAGACCAGGTTGCTCCATGTCCAGCCTGGCCTTGGACACTTCCATGGATCCACAGGCAGTCACAGCTTCTCTGGGCACCCTGTGCCGGGGCCTCACTGCCCTCACAGGGAAGGATTCCTTCCAAATCTCTAATCTAACAGTGCCCTCTGTCACTGTTATTTGCCCCTTGTCCTGCCACTGCAGGCCCTTAACAAACTTCAATACAGAACTGACACAGCACCTGGCTAATGGCTCTGGTTCAAGTGGGATATCAACTGCAACGCTGATTAAACGAGGTTTAATACAAGAATCAGTTAATAGTTAAGTGTACAGTGCTCTCTGTGCCCTCCACCCCAACACCAGAGAATCAACACTCTGCTTTTGTGTCTGTCTGACTAAAGCAGCCTGAAGGTAATTTTTCAGGAGTGAGTTAGAGCCACCACAGCACAATTAGCACACTGACTCAACATATCAAGGCCTCCAATGTGTAAAATATCTTGCAGTTTTTCTTCCAGTATCAAAGTTAATGTCAAATTACATTTTTTTGAAGCCTAAGCACGTTTCAAGCACTCTCCATCAGACTGATACATCTGAACAAACAGAGAAAATTAATTTATAGAGCTGTTAGGCAGAAATTTTTGGAAAACATAAAACATGATTGTGGTGGTTTCACATTGATTGACATTTGGGGAAATCTAAACCACTACAGTGATTTATCTGCTATTTTCTATAGCAGAGTGAAGCTTTACATGTTGTCTGTTGTACTGCTTTGTCCTGGCTGTCCCCAGGGCTCCCTGGGACTTGGCTGCTCCAGGATCTGACTGCCCAGTTCTGGCAAAATTGGGAAGAAATTTACTTTTAAATTCAAGTCATAATTTATAATACCCTTAGGCAATCCTAGGAGGCTTTGGGGACTCTTCTGGGGTTAGCAGCTTTAAAAAGCCCAGCATCAAATTATATTCCATTGAACTCCATTAATACCAGTCAAACTATTTAAAGGACAGGTTTTGTTGTTGGTTTAGATTTTTATGCTGTAAAAACACTATTCAGATATCTCTAACAAAGAAAAAAAATGGTTTCAGCTCCTGTTGCAGGAAAATCTGGTATTTCAAGATTCATCCCATGATGAAACTTGGCCCAGTAATGAAGCAGGTCAGTCCAAGTGTCACCATTCAACACATCCAACAACCCAATATCAGTGCTGCTCTCCCTAAAGAGCTGGTTAAAGGTCTGTAGGTCTGAGGGTACCTTTGGAAATGAGGGCTCTGACCATAAGGGCAGAGTGAAAGAAAGAAAGAAGGGGCTGGGACAGGAACCCTCCTTCCTCTTTGCTCTTGTGATGCATGAACCGGCTGGGTGCATGCTATTTTGGGTGAGAATTGTTTAAGATTTGTGCTACTGACCTGAAGGCAATTTTTTCTCAGTCTCAGACCTGAGGGAAAACCCAGTGAGAGAAGTTGTGTTGGGAATTATATAATGGAATAAAGGTGTGTGTATGTATATATATTTATATATATATACATATGCAGCTCCTGAAAATCCTTTTACCTCATGCAGAGTTTGAGAACAGCCCTCCCAGACACGAGCTTTGATTTTATACCTTGGAGAGGCAGCACAGTGCAGGAAAAGCTCAGCTGAACCCAGAAGATATTTTGCAGCAGGTGCTTGCCATGGAGGGTGGGGGAGGCTGTGCAGGTCCCCCCTGCTCATGTGCCATGAGGTTTGTTTGGGCTCTGGGAACTCTGGCCAGATCATATGCTTCCCTGCTTGGTGCCTGGAAATTAAAGCCTTTTCATGTCTCTGGCTCAGTTTACTCAGCCACAGGACTATCTAGTATGTCTTGGATAAGGTTAATGCAGTGCAGCATTCAGGAGGAGCTTCCCAGTACCCTGGGATGAGTGGTGCCACAAAAGTGCCAAGCACTTTCACATAATAAAGTACTTAATAACAAAGTGTGCCTCTCAGAGAAGAAAATCTATGAGGAACTCTGCAGTGGAGTGGGCACTTGGTTTTCTGTTGCTGTCAGTGCTCAGTGAACACCCTGGACAACTGTTTGAAATGAGTGTGGTAACTTCCAGGGACATCAGGCTACTTCCAGGCTACTGTTAACTTCCAAAGCTTCTGTTCCTATAACTTTTGACAGCTTATATCTGTCTCTATTTCTGTCATAATTATCCATCAGGTTTTGTCAAACTGTTCCAATTGCTATAGCAACTCTAATGAAATCTTGCTCTCTAAATAGCCATGCCAATTTTATCAGGTCAGAATCTACCCTTTCCAACTAATTTGCTACCTTTTGAATGCACTTTTTCCTCAGTAGAGAATTTGTAGTGAGAAGGAGCCCAAAATTATTAACCCAAATATTTTTTTCTCTCTTTTCAACTTAGACCAAATGTAGGACTTTTTTTCTTTTTAAAATTATGTGTGTAGTCCACTAATGTTTGTGGAAAGACAAACCCTCTGGAGAAGCAAGCTAAAGCCTGTCTCTTGTTCCTGTGTCCTGGTTTAGGGCAAATTTGGGAGAAAACCTCCAATGGGGCCCCCTCCAGGAAGCAAACCCACGTGTCCCCCCACCAACCCCAACGTGTTTGGGAAGAGATTTCTCTGAGAGAAGTGAAAAAAACCTGTTTATTTAACAGGCACAGCACTACCCAGCACCAATGAACAATACCAGATTACAAAACCTCTCGCTGCTCTGAAGAGATGACAAAATTCAGAGGGTCTCTTTCCTGTGGCTCCCGGTAGTCCACGGGTGCGAGCTCCCGGTGCTCCCCCGAGTCCCCAGTCCAGAGCAGGTTGGATCTGTTCCAAGGAAAGGGAAAGAAAACAGTCCAGGAAGATCTCTCACTTTGGCTAGTTGGAAAGCCAAGGCAATCTGTCCCTTGTCTGTCTGTGCTGTGGTCAAAACCCCATCCAGGGATTCGGAGGGAGCAAGTACAGTCTCTGATAACAGACTTGGTGTTTCTTCTCCACTCACTCACTTTTACTCTCAAATGAAGTTTTAAGGATACAAAACCTATTTCTGGGCTAGGCCGATGCATGAGGATACAATTTAACATCACAGTCACCCCAGGACATCCTGTGATGCTCTTGCTGCCTGATCTGAGGATTTGGATCAAGGCAATGAAAATTCACCATCACTACAATCCAGCACGTGTAAAATTTCTTTGAAATGTCATATAAATACAGGGAGACGATGTAGTGTGTATTTTATGACAAAATTTCTATTTCACTGCAGTAAGACCTGATCCAGCTTGAATTCAAGATCCCAACACGGCAATCTATATTATATTTATATTATATTTCACACCCTGAAGCACTTAGTCACCCCTTTCCTATGGAAATCCAGGACAGAATTTTACAGTACCTTTGTTGGCATGTGAGCAGGTCTATAATTGAATAGTAAAGGTCTCTTTTTACTGCTTTCCTTCTGGAATAATGTCTCCTGTGCAAAAGCAGGATTTTCTTCCATTTTCTGCCAATGAATGAGCTCTTTGCATTGATTAATTTAAAATAATTTGTTGAAGTTTATAGGTTGGAAGGAATAAGATGAAAGTAAAAGATGAGTGCCACGCTCTGCCCTGAGTTTCAGCTGCAGCCAAACAGCATCAATAAAACATTCCACAGCTGGACAGAGATGAAATTATTCTCTTTGGCTGGACAAAGAGTTTTTTTTTGCTAAACGAATGACTGAAGCCATGCCTATCAATGACATCACCTTAATAATAAAACAACCATATTTCACAAGTTTTGAACAGAAAGCAGGGAAATGTGGAATGAATTCAGCGGCTGAAATAGTCGGCCTGATATGTATTAAGGTACTTGGAAAGGGTATTGTGAAACTTCCATTATATCTTCCTACATTTTACATGAGCAGACACCTTTCTCTTGCCTAGCTTCTATATGTTTCTCTGCAAAAGGAAATGAAAAAACTTTTTCCTTGCTATTGGAGAAAAATGGTCAAACACCCTCTGAGACTGCAGCTATGTCCCCAAATCAGAAAACTGACTAATAAACACAATGCTATGAAGTCTGGGCTAAAGTACTATTTTCATTTTGTTTGCAGACCCTCATCAATTTCAGCACTGGAATTTCATTAGGCGTGGAATTTTTGAAGATATTCAAGGGATGGAGTGGAAGCAGAGACCAAAGTTTTGCTAATACACCTGCAAGTTTCATGCTTCACATTTTCCCCTGTTGCTCATGTGCTGTGCTGCCCTGTGGGCCTTTTCCCACATCTCTGGTGGTACTTTGTGTTGATTGTGTGCACTCTGACCCCTGTGCTGGCAGAAGACTCGGCAAAATCATTTGGGAGTGGTGGTTCAGACTGGATATTAGGAAAAATTTCTATACTGAAAGACTGATTAAGCATTGGAACAAGCTCTCCAGGAAAATGGAGGAGTCACCATTCCTACAAGTGTCCAAAAAATGAGTAGAGATGGCAATTTGTGATATGCTTTAGTGGGCAAAGTGGTATTTCGTCAAAGATTGAACTTAATGGTATTGGAGATCCTTTCCAACCTTAATGAGTCTATGATTCACTGACCCAGAGGATGTCATAACCCAAATGTCATCGTCATCCTCCGTAGAATCTTGCCCTGTACTCTCAAATAGGCATGAGGAGTCTGGGAGGAAGGAGTGACACTCAATTTGTAATGGTAAAGCATGATCAGAATGCAGCAGGACTCAATATCAGAAGTAAAGCTGGGCTGGAGAAGCAAGGGGATGTCAGTAACCTGATGGAAACGAGGAATCTCTTGCCTGATGGCAAGAACCCCTCCAGCTGCTGACTTTGATGAAGCTGCCCTTGGTACAGCACTCACCTGGCTGCAGCTGTTTTTAATTTCTTCCACTCTCTGCTGAGATTTCTATCACCCACCCACACATCCTGTATTTAACCAGCACACAGAGCTTTCTTGAGATCAAGATTTGTATTGTTCTGGGGACACACCATGTAAATACCACCCAGCCAAAGTCTGACTCTACTGAAGTGGTGCATTTGTTGGAAGATGGTGCAGGTGAACATATGTATTTTGTAGAAGTCCACACCTTAAGAATTGCCAAAACCATTATAATTTTACATTGCAAACGAAAGGTGAAGGCTGGAGGCAGAGGGGGTCAGATTTCTCTGTGAGACCAGATGCAGAGAGAAAGGTCTGCAGGGAAAAGTCAGGAGGATAATGTCTCAAATCAAAGCAGAGTCTGATTAAAGTGGGAATATTTTGATGTTGGGGTGATTTGAGTATAAGAGATAACAAAAAACTGAAAAATATCTCCAGAAGCAAAGTACAGATTCAAATGAGGATATTTTAGTGACTGGAAAACATGGTCTGCAGTGAAAGACAGGTGTCTGATTCCAATTCCAGGAGGTTGGCAGTGCCCCAGTGATTGGAGTGGTTAAGCCAAACTTTGAAATTCTTCTTAGAAAACCACACTGCCCTAAATACTTTTTTCTCTACACATGTGTTCAATTAGAAATTTGTTCACTAAATATTTTATAATAATCTCTTGTCACCTCAGAGTCTTACAGGAATATGCTAGTACTTGGGAACTTTGCTTCCCTGTGTTAGGGAATTTTGATTCCTTTTGTGAGTTTCCCGAGCTTATTATACATTTAATAAGCTGCTTTGGCTGACTACATCATCTGAAATTTCTGCAGTTAGAAAATGCTGCTCTGCTTTAGCTTCTGCTGATCCTGACAACCAACCTTCTCACATCACTTAAATCACTAATCCCATGAAATAACTCAGTGTCACTCTCTAGAGTACATAAAAAACCCCAAACAAAACCCTCATCTAAAATGTGATGTCAATCACAGAGAACAGTTATACATTAAATTTTATCTACGGGGAAAGAAAAAGCCCAAACCTCTCAATTTCACTCATAAAAATCTCTTTAGTTGTGAGTTTTCAGAAAATGCTGTCTAATTCAATGCATTCATGATGTTAAATTACCATTTTCCTGTAACTCTTCTGTTACCCACAGCCATTAAATCTTCCTCAGCCTATGCCTGCCTCCTCTCAGATGAAGCTGGTACCATTTCTTCCTCTCCAAGACAGAAAGTGATAATTTCTTCCCAGCATTTTATTTTTTTTTTAGAAAAGCACTACAGAGGAATTGAGACATCTCCAGTATTGAGATTACTTGAAAACAAATGTTTTGCTGGCTAAAATAATTCCCTTGGCATTTTCCCTTTGCAAAACCACATTTACATTTCTACTCTTATTTAACTAGAATTTTTTCCACATCCGTTGCAAGAAATTAAGGTTTCATTTTCTGGAAACTGTGTTTCTGGAGACAACTTCTGAAACTAGGAACATTTTCCCAGAAAAGAGGGCTCCACCCTGTACACCCTCTGTCTCTCCAGGAATCCTTTGGGATGTAAAAGTTATCTGGGGGCAAGTTTCTCATCATCCAGACTTCAAGGGACTTGTGTTCAGCCTCTTTTTCCTTCTTAAGCCGGCAGCTGAGCACAGATGTCTGGACTGGCAACAATTCTGAACCCAATTAACCCAATTAATGGCACTGCAGCCCTTCATGAAGTGACGGATTATTGCAAGCAGGCTTGACACAGCCACTCACCCATCCTGTGCCCTTGTGTCCCTGGGAAAGTAAGTGGAGGTAGGAGCAACCAAGTGATTAACTGTTATAATATTGTAAATTAAGCACCAGTAGGAAGTTTACCAGAAAAATAGAACTAATCTTCATCTATTTCTCTGTCCCATGTTTGGCAATATGTTACTATATCACATAAAACAATCTAAATCCAGAATCTGGGCAGCAACTTCAGAAGGAGATGTGAACATGAGGCAAAATGAGAAATTCAGGAGTTGTAACCCTGCCAAGGGGCATTCACTGAAGTGAATGTGTGGCAAATTCAAATCAAACTGCTCAAAATTTTCACTGGATCACCCATTTCTGCATCCCTGTGATGGTGGGTCTCGTGGATTTTAGACCAGGACAGCAAGCTGGAGCAGCCCAGAGCTGTAACCTGTATGGACTAGACAACCTGAGGTGTGCTGACTTGCAAGATTACACTTACAACCTGCTATTGTGATTTGTTTCTCAGCTTCACAAGGACTGCAGAAAGTAGGTGAAAGCCAATTGCTGATTTTTTAGGTAGGTCTTCCTACAATTCCCTCTATCTCCTCTGTCTGGTCAACAACAGCTGCAGCTTATGTGTGTTACTGATAGATCCCTGCAGTTTTACACAAGTGGTTAATATAATTTTCCCCAAATTAACCAGCTCAGGACTCTTGCCACCCTATTCACTTGTTCAATTTCTCCCTGGAATTAAACTACTTTTTTTCTGTGCTGTCACATGAGGCCCATTTTCCTGAGGGTTAACCTGAGCAGTGGAGTGTTGATGGAAATGGCACAGAAAGAAATGTTAAAGCCATATTTCAGAATAGATTTTATGAAAACTACAGATAATATCCTGGCCTGTGTTGTCTATTCAGATAAAATTGAGTGTAATCCTATCCCTAGCACTATACCACTAAATGTATTTAAAGGAAGAGATTTATTTCCCCTCCTATTATCCTTCTTTTCTCCTTTCCTCTTGCACTCCATGCTACTTAGAAGTTCAGAAATGAATAGTTTAACAAGAAACTTCTGCTCTCCCCCTCATCTCTGGGAAATTTCTAGGGTAATGTTCATGTATTTCAATGCTTCCTTCCCTCCACTATTATGATTCAGGACTTCAGGGATCTGTTTTGTAGGCAGCTTTTAAAGGTTACTCCCTTTAGTACCTTAATACCTCTTACTCTAAGGTTTTTCTGCCATTTTTTCTCTTATAAGTCTTCAATTTTTGTTTTAAATGACAAATACCTCTTCTAGCCCTTCTGAAGAGACCTCATTGCTTTTCCCTGCTTTTCCAGCTCTTTGTGTCAACACATCCCATTTTGACCACAACTAACTACAGCAATTATTATAAATTCTTTAGATGTTCTATTAATTTATAGCAATGGGTGCTGGCCATGGTCAAGTAGGTCTTTCTGCATCTTCATCAAAATTCAAGCTGGACCCTATTCTTGGTACTTTGAATAATTTTTTTTTAATAACTGTGAAACTGAACTTTGCCAGGACAATAATGCTCATTATGTAAATTCTAATCCAGAACAGGCAGCATCATATGGATTTTGAGCTGACAATTTTCTCTGATTCTCTGCCTTCAGGACAGCATGATCCACCACTTCCTGCTGAACTGAGATTTCTGTATCACTTATCCCTGTGACAAGGGAAGAATGTAATACATTTAATATTTGAATTCATAAAATTTGAATTGATAATTAGTTGCTTAGTTACATATGTCATGAAGGAAAAGCAGTAATATTGCATGATTTACGTGACTAACTGACAGCTGAAATATTAAGGCTTGAGTATTGACTATGCATGCCGTGTTTACATGAGCTATTATCTACAGGGGGAATGTCAAGAATAAATTCAACATCTTCTCTTGAACATCTTTAAGCAAATAAATTATTAGTCTGAATACTTGGCTGTGTTTCAGGATTAAATCCCTGTCATTGTACACAGGGTAACTCTTGGCTTGAAATTTTCCCACCATGGTGACAGACAGATTCTGCTCTCTAAATTCTGCATATTAGAGTGAGAGTCTGTACAGGGACAAAGTGCTTTAGGAAGGGAAAGGATTAACTATTGAAGTAAAATACCTTCAGTTCCTCAGGAAACAGTGGAAATGCATTTCCTCTGGTATCCTGTACAAAATATCCCTAGGAAAATAGGAGAGGCTTTTCTCCAGAAGAGCAATACTTGGGAAGCTTAAAAAGAAATGCCTTTACCATAACAAATGTACAGCAGCACTTAAAAAGACTTCTCCTTTGGTGTGTCCCTACTGGACCCACACCCTAAACTCCACCCTTGCTCTACCCCATAAAACCCACCACCCTGCCTTTGTTCTGGGCTCCTTGTGGTGTATGTTTGGTTAAATCCTGTGTTGGTGACGCCCCAATAAAGGGATTTCTGAGTTTAACCAAATGGAAACCTGTCTTGTTGATTTCCCATGTTGGTCACTGGTAGCTGCACCCTCCCTGGACACGACTCTGCTGCAGTGTGATGCAGCATGGCATGATGCTCTAGTACAGCTGCTTGCAATGCTGGCAGCCTAGAGAAATATTCATAAGGCACCCTGAGCCTAAAAATGGCTTGGTAACCTAAGGAAGCTCTTCAGCAGCTTCTGTTGAGTGCACAATTTGTTTGACAAATCCCATCTTACTTCCTGTGTGTGAATTATCTACCAAAAAAAAAGTATCTTTTAAAAGCATTGGTTAGCTTTAAATAATTTCTCAGATCTGTATAGATTTTCTCCTGGCTGTTTCATGTCAAGGGAGTTAATGCAGAAGGAATGTGCTGGGCTCCTGGTAACCCCTCATTCCTTGATTGACCATAACCCTTGGAAGCAAAATTTGTTGCATATGTTTGGCTTCAGAAACGTCTTTGCATGAATGCTTCCAAGTTTTCTGGGCAGTTCTGTGGCTGTCTCTGGTACTCTGGGCACCCCAGGCACCCCAGGGACCTGGATCCATCACCCTGGCCCAACTCTGGGACTGTGAGGGGATAGGGAGCCACGAGTCCTCACAGGGGGTGGGGCTGAGAAGGAAAAGTACAAAACTTGGCAATAGTTTTGCTTATATAAGCTCAGCACCAGGTTTGTGCAATCATTTTAAAGCAATATTGATTCTTATCCTGTGTTACACATTTGTATTTAAGCTATTTTAATTAAATTTTATTATATTAAGGGCAACTAACACACAAAAAATGATGATTCAGATAAGCTAGCTGCTTCCATGTGATTTTTACAAGGAGCATTATTGCTGCCACACTGTAGAGGAGTGAAGGGCAGTTACCAAACTGATTAACAACATAAATCTCCATTCCTTTTTACCTCTAATAGCTATTTTTGAAAGCACTACCAGTAAGTATTAGGTTTTAGTTGGCCATTAGGTTGGTGGTTTTGGGTGGTTTTTTTGGTGGCTTTTATTTAATTATATTTATTTTAATTTTTTTTATGCTACAGTTTTTATTTCTGTACTGCTATCCCTGCCCCAGCAGTATTAACTGGTCAGCCACAACTTTATTTTCTCTCATTATGAGCAGGAAGGTAGGTCTGTGACAAAATGCCCATCTGGAAAAACTCTTTAGTACTAAGTCATGGATTCATCCCATGAACACTGTGACATTTCCCTTTCCCTTCCTTCCCCTCTGTCCTTCTCACCACTGTGTCTCTGACCACTCTCTATAACTGAGCTATGAAATAAGGGAAGATTTCTCTTTCCAAGTAAAATGAGATGAAGTGTTCCTCCTTTGAGTCCAGGGAATTGTTACTTTAATATTTTTTTTTTGATATAGCAAATCTGCCCACAACAGAAAGGCACTGCTACAAGCTGCATTTGTGTCCTGGGCCATCTTCTTTAACTCTCTCATTGTGAGGGATCTTTTGTAAGACAACAGGAAAAGTCCATTTTCCCTCTGGAAGGTTTTTCAGCTCTCGAATTGGTGATTTTTTTTCCCCTCATTACCTGTCATAGGCTGTTCATCAGCTCCTGCCTGAATTGCAAAGTGATTTTGAAATGTCTCAGCAACTCACAGACACCATGCCCTTGTACCAGGGGAAATCAGAGAGTATTTACTTCCTCAGATACTTTCCCTCATAATGTAATCATGAAAAAGTGCAGCTTTTCAACAAGGATTTAAAATACTTGTTGACACAGCAAGGAAGGTCTGTTCTGGTTTTTGTCCTGGTGATGCTTAGTGTCCTTAGGGGCTGCTGTATTCCTCAAGAGTCTAAACTTGGAAGATTTTGAAGCTCTTTGTGCTAATAATATTTGTCTTATAATGCTGTATTTAAAAAGGTAAGACTGAAGTGCAGCTGGGGAAGGTTGTACCTGGAAGATTGCTTCTCCTATGCAGAGCAAAATACCGATTGTTCTTTATGATGCAAGGCCGCTTAACTAAAATTTGAAGTGGCATACAGTATTAGATTTTCTCAAGATAAAAATCTCACAGCTTACTTTTTGTGATGTCTTTATTTCAGTAGCATCAGAGCATCAAAATATTACTGCCTGCTGATCATCTGGTAAAAATTATCCAGCATGCCTTGAGTGAGACAAAATTGAGTGCATAAAAATGTTCCTGTTGTCAGTAAATCCTTCCAGTGATGGAGGCACTAATTTGGTTGCTTTAAACCTTGTTTGATTACAGAAAGGCTTTGGCAGCAGACCTGCAAGAACTAATTCAATATGATGCAGAAGACTCACTCACAATATTTTTAGTTAAAACCAATGGGGATCAAGATTTTATCCTTCCAAGTGTGAAGCACCTTATATTATCTGTGGATCCAGTGTGGACTGAACTCACCTTGGGTTTGGTGTCAAAATTATCTGGATATATGAACACACTAGGCCAGCTCAGGGCTGTATGCTGGCACCAGGAGGGGAGAAATGAGACTGCACCAGGACCATGACTGCACATTTTTTTTTACAAGGACATGTAGAGACAGCGCAAGGGGGAATGGCTTCAACCTGACAGAGGAGAGATTAAAGTTAAACATGGAGAAGAAATTCTTGCCTGTGAGGGTGGTGAGGCCCTGGCACAGGCTGCCCTGAGAAGCTGTGGCTGCCCCATCCCTGGAACCAATGCCAGGTTGGGCAGGGCTTGGAGCAACCTGGTCTAATGAAAGATCTCCCTGCCCATGGCAGGGGGGTTGGAACTTAATGAGCTTTAAGGACCCTTCCAACCCAAACCATTCAAGGATTCTATGATTTCCTGAGAAAAAGATATTTTCTCAAGCCTATGGTCGGGAATCAGTTTAAAATATGTCTATTTTCTCACCTCACAGGTGGTTAAGTGTGGCTGAAGAGATGTGGAGATTCCTGTCTGAAAGCTGTTCTCCCTCCTTTGCTGTGGGAGATTTATAACAAAGTTTTGCCCAGAAATTAGTCCTGGTTTAGAACAAATTTGGGAGGAAACTTCCAAAGGGGTCCCTCTAGAAATCAGACTCAAGAGGCCCCTTCCCCCTTGAGTGGAGCTGAGCTGATCACTACCAGAGCTGAAATCATATCTAAAAGAGCTGATCCCTTGAAGCCTCAGGCTGAGCTCACAGGGGTTACCCCTGGCTGGAAATGCCTGTGACCCCTGGGTGGCTGCTCCTTGTGGGACCCCATCTGGGCAGCCTGCAGCAGCCGGGGCCTGGACAGACTCCCAGCAGCAGCCAACAGCAGTCCATGAGAAGGAATTTAGGGGAGCAATTGCTGTTTCTGCAAACAAGCTGCATGCTTTCTCCCCCCTGCTTCTTGCTCAGAACCAGTATTAAAGGTGCAGAACTCAATATCCAGCATAAACAGAACACACTGTTGGGGATACAAGCACCATGTAGTCACCCCAGAGCACACATCCATCTGCCTCATGAACCCTGGACTGAGGGGACTGGCTTGTCCCATCCTGTTTTGTTACAGTGATGTGTAGTGTGAGTATCAGACTGCACACTGACCTAGTGACTGCTAAGATCAGTGTTGAGAAAAGGGGATTTAAAACAGGGATTGCTTGAGCCTTCAGTTAATGTGGGGCTCATGGCTGGAGCCGTGGCTGGAAAGCTCTACAGTGTATCTGTATGTATGTGGAGGATAATGTTCAGAAAGTACAGGAGTGGTATTTTTAAAGGCTTTCTGGAAATTATCATCAAGATGACCAATTCAGAACAATTAGAAAGACCAGTTTAGAACAATTTAGAAAATGCAGCTGATTGTGTTCTATGGCAAGAAATAGAGAGATGCTGTTTTTACTCTGAAGGTGCAAAACTACACTGGGGAAATTGGTTCTCTGCACATGGTGCTGAGGTCTGGATCCACAGTCATGGCACTACCCACAGCTGCAACTGATGATGAACATCCTGTTTGTCAGAAGAAGAGACAAATTGTAGGATTTTTTCAAATCCTCCCAATATATCTGTGAGCATGAATGACACTGTCGTTATCTCACTGGGTGTTAGAAGTGCTACCTTTTTTATATCTGTTGGTTTTCAGTTTGTATCTCTTTATTTGAGCAGAGAAATATTTCTCATGCACCATTCTGCAGAGATAAACCCCTGTTTCTTGTGTGTGTGTGGGTATGAGAGGTACCAGTGTTGCTGGGAGCCTTTGTAATACCTGATTTCTGTCTTTCTGTGAAGAGGTGCCTATTTAAAATCTGAATTAAAATATGCTATGCAGGGAATGACCAGAGGAGAGAACAGACTGGAAGCTCCATCTTGAAGGCTGCACTTCAAGTACTGGAAAGGGAGAAGAAATTGCATCTGTAGTGGTGGGATCCCTGACCTAGTGCTGTTTGGGGAAGGACAGTGATGCCAGGGCTGACACAGTGAGCAGAGCACAGGAGTGGGCAGCCAGCCCCATGGGGAGCTCCAGTTCACAGGCTGTACAAGCCCTGTGGTCAGCCCCCCAGTGACAAAACAGCAGGACTAAAAGAGGAAGCAGATTTAACACCAAATCAAAATATCAGGTGGAGAATTAATCAAGGAAGGAAACCCTCTGGATTTATTTCACTGAGTATAAATTCCACCTAGATGGCATTACTGAGACCAGATCAGGAGATGGGTATGACTGGAATGTTAAAGTAATTTTAAAAATTATTTATTTATCAGGACCTGATTGGGCTGGAGGGGAGGGACAGTGACCCTGGCAAAGATATTGCCCCTTGTTTGAGCTAGGGACAGCTTTGAAGCAAGTGACCTTTTGGCACTAGGGGTGAAAATATAAGAAGATAAAATACAGAACTGGTGTCACAGTACAGCTGGTCTGTATCTGGACAAGATAAATCTGGCTATAACATAAACCCAATTCAGCTAGCCTGGCTCATTCTAGAAAAGAAGTAGAACAAGTCCCTGGGTAAGCAATGACAGGATAGATTTGAACTCAAACAGCCAACCCTGTTTAATTCTGGATGCACTGGCCAGAGACCTGGGCAGTGAGAGATCCCAACCAATTGGCTATCTAAACTGAAATTCAAACCCCTATAAAAGGGGCAGCCATAATAAACTCAGTGCTGTTTGTTGAGGCCCTTGGTGAGTTCTTGTCGTTTCTGTTTCCTACCAACAACCTACATAACACATTGGGTACTTGTTATAGATGCTACCAACCCCAAATCAAACCCTCAGAAGAATCACAAGTGGCTCAGCTTCTCATTTCCTATTGCACAGCCCCTGTCGTGCTACAATCACATGCAGGCCAGTAAAAATTAGAGTCTGTCAGGCTTTTAAATGTCGAATCCCAAGCAAACACAACATTTAGACATTATTTTAGCAGACCTGGAGAATATAATCACCAAACAGAAATGTAGCACTGGCTGAATGAACGTCATTGTGATTTTGCCACTTCCAAGCTGGGTCTTGTGTATTTTTAGGTATAAATCCCATGGCACATGTGTGTGTGCAGGTATCTGCAGAGGATACACACACAGTCACACACACACACAGAGTGCATTGGCACAGCTAGGGTCAAGAAGCCAGTAAAACCTTTTAAAAAAAAAATTGATGTGAAGGAATTTAAACCATTTCAATTACCATTCATGTTCCTTTGGTTTCAAACCTATTAGCAGACACCGGAGAATTAACAATTAGGTGTTCAGAGACTAAAGGATAAGTCAATTTAAGAATAAAGAGGTTGATTTTCCAGGAAAAGATATCAACAGAATCTCATTTAATTAAATTCAAACATTTAATTTTATTAGAGGTAGATTTGCTATGGTACATATCTCTGTTTATCCCTATAAAGGGGCATTAAGGGCATTTTGCCATTAACTCTCTGCAAGGGAGGGCAAAATAGAAAATATAGCACAAGAATATCCTCTAAAAATTCTTATAATTCTTAAATGTTATATTTACAGATTCCAGGAAGATTAGTTAACCATATAGCAACAAGGAATGCCCACCATTACAACTGATGGATATAAACACTTGGGAAAGGGTTCATGCATGTGCTTTGGTTTTATATTAAATATCAGAAGATCAGATGGAGAGAGTATAGGGCAATACTGGGTCTGTGTCCTCCTGTGGGTCACTGAGGTCTGGACACTCTGATATTGCATAGCAAAGAGAAATCCTGGATTTGATCTGATGTGTATATACAGATAGTTTATATAGATACCCATATAGAGTATATACACATAAAAATTGGAATTTATTTGGTGGTGGTGCTACTCCTGTGCTTTCCTGCCCAGTCCCACTTCCCCATGTCCCACTGGTACCTGGGCAAGCTGGGGGGTCACTGCAGCCCTCACCTTCAGCTCAGCCCTCCTTGGTGCTCACAGTCCTCTGAGCTGAGCACTGGGGAATGTTCTCATTCACTAAAAATTGCATTTTTGTGTGATATTTATTTCAGTTGTTTGCTCTTGTTGTCCTTATATTCATTAATGAGAACACAAGGGCCTGTGCACCAGTACTTACTGTGCTGAATCAAATGTGAAATGTAACTTGAAAAGGCTTTCTAATGCTTTATCAATTCTTGAGCTATCTGTTCCTGATTCTGTCTTAAGCTTTAAATATTTGCATTAAGATCCAGATTGCAAGTAACTGGTCTCAGAAGAACATATGAAACAGGAATTTTAAATGGAAATGTGGAATGGAAAATGTCCTATTCTGGAGCTGGGCTTATCTGAGCATGCAGCAAAGATGCAGTTGCCTGCTAAAGCGATGACTCTGCTCAAAGGACATTCAGCAGGGCAAGCTGGATGCTTTTTTTCTGCCTGGAAAATGCAGACTGCCTTCCTTCCATCTTCCTTTCATAATGCATTTTAATCAAGCCACAGAATGGTGAATTTGCAGTCAATCCATGAATCTATAATCTCATCAGAAATTGTTTTTTAAATAGAAACAATTTAATACCTTTGTAAAAATTTATGTCCACTATGTAGCTGGGATTTAATATGGAATGTGTTTTCTGTGCACATGGATGGAAAGTGGATAAATAAAAGATGCTGGAATGATTCAATTTGTTTTTTCCTGGTCATGTGGGGTGTGCTCATTGTTTTGATTGCTGTTCAAGGCAAGCACATTAATGAAGCACCTTCTTTTGCATTCTCCATAGCAAAATCACATTAGTTGAAACAGCTCACACACAAGTGGTGCTGTATCATATATAATGAGGAAATAATTAAAGAACCAGCCATTCCCATCAAAATGTGCCACTGTGAAAGAGGAGCCAATGCTGTTATGGTCTGTGCCCTCTGTTTCCATGTTTCCACCTGTGAGGTGAACAGGCAGAGGGGAGTGACAGTGCTTGTCATCCCTGAACCTCCTGGTGTGACACTGTGTAACCATAAAGCACTGGCACAATCATGGAGCACAGCTGAGGTGAGAGCTGAATGTGAATGTGTTTGATAAACTAATTTGAATGATGGTGTGGACATGTCTGCTTGCAGCAATCAGTGCTGCTGGAATTGTCTGTCTGAGCAGGGCCCCTTGCACCAGCTGAGACAGGATGCCCTGAGGGGCAGGATGGACCAAGCTGAGTTCCCCAGCTTGCATTTGCCATTGTAAAGATTTTAATTTTGTCTATATGACATTTGTGTTCCTGAGGCAATGGCATGAAGCTGTGGCAGGGAAGATTCAGGCTGGATATGAGGGAAACATTCTTCTCCCAGAGGGGAGCTGGGAACTAGAACAGGCTCCCCAGGGCAGTGGTCACAGCACCAAGCCTGACAGAGTTCAAGGAGCAATTGGACAATGCTCTCAGGCACAGGGTGGGCTTCTTAGGGTTCTGTGCTGGGTCAGAGGTTGACTCAACCATCCTTGTGGATCCCTTCCAACTCAGTAGATTCCATGATTCTATGATTTTGTGCATGTCCATATTTCCAATCTCTCCTTTACACCCTGGGGGCATTTTCCAGCAGTCCTGCAGGGATGATCAGTTGCTCCTGTGGATCAGTACTTCTGATGTTTGCAGACATGCAAAAATCAGACATGATCTAAAGCCCAGGAGCTGGGGAGTGAGAGCAGAGGTACCTGCTGTCACACAGCACCCACACTGCAGAGTAATAGGGATTTCTGGGGACTGTGGAAAGGATAGAATGGAAATGGTGAGTTAAAGGTCAATATCAAGGCTGGGAATAAAGGAGAGAAAAATCATGGTAAATAAAAGAACTGCTGACAGCAACGGAAAATGAATAATTTCATACAGCAGCTATTGCTGAAAACTCTTCCAAAGGACTGGTGGAATTACTCATTGTGCTAATTCAAAGTTACCATCCCAAGTCCTGGCGACTGCTGATAAGAGGAAAATCAGCACAACTTGCTGCTACCTGAAAGCACTCCAAAAAGATGTGGAATAGCAAAGAGATGTGGAACATGTGCTGGGGTAATGACATCCTCTGCAGCAGTGGCAGCACTGGGCCAGGGGCAGTGGTTTGGTTTTAAGGTCCAGGCCAGGTGGGGACAGAGTGAGGAGCTCACAAACTTTACTGCCAGCCAGAGACAACTTCATAGAGGAATCTTCAGAAAACCAACTTACAGTCAGTGGTTACAAAATAAACCTTTTAATTTCCACCCACTAAGTCTTTAAAACTGTCATTAAAACAGCTGGTAATCACTGCTGTAATTAGGTCATGCTCTCTACCCTTGAAGACAAGCAGTAAACCTAAAAGAACTAGGGGGAATTTATTTTGGGAGACATTTATAATCATGTAGTTAATAGAATCACAGAATGGTTTGGACTGGACTTCAAGCTTATCTTGTTCCAGTCCCCCTTTTATCTGAAATAAATCATGTCATTTATGACTAACATGAAAGTCTGAGGAAATTTTTTTGAGGTTATGTCACCCTCTCCACATATAATCAAGGATTTATGAAATGAAGCAGGATTTGGGGCAGAGCTTTTTGTTTCATTTCTTCTCCTTGGCTCTCTTTATCCTTTTTCATGCCTCAGCAACCTGTTTTTTATTTAATTTTCTCAGTGCAGTCAAAGATAAAACATCTATGAGAGCCCTGAGAGCAGCTGAAACCTGCACTTGGGTAATGGCATTGAGAGTAAAAGTGTCTAGATTGAGGAGATTTCTCAAAGTTTTACTAGACACATGTGAAAAATACAGCTCCAGAGATGATAAATCAACATTATTGCTTCTGGTTATTATTAATTTAGGTCATTGACCTTTAGAGAGGATGTTGCTGCCTAACATTGGATTTTAGGAGGTTGAGCTACTATTGGGATTAAGGGAGAGGAGACCACGGGGAGACGTCTTAAAGCACAACTTATTACTCTTCTTCTACGTCTCATGAAGGAGTGAGAACATCTTCACCATATTCATCAGAGGTTCGTGGTCAGTGGTCACAAGACCACAGGTTACAATGTCTCTTAAAGGTTAATTAGCCAATAAACTACTGCCACAAAAGGATGTTTCTACTTTCACACCAGTAGTTTTTTTGTCTTATACGTCTTTGCCGCAGCGCGGACTCTCTTAACCAATCATATAATGGCACACAAAACTACTTACTACACCTTAAAACTTCTTATTACCTTTATAACTACTATATCTTAACTTTAAAACCTTAAAACTTTCCACTACCTAGGCTAATGTCTTTCTGTCTAAACCACAAACCCACATTCTTGCTCATGGTCTCTAAATCCAGAAGCTGTGTCTAAGGTCTCAGGTCGAACCCTGTATTCATTTCTGTGTCTGGGCCTGCATACACAAGATTTTGAGAATTTTCTGTGAATTCCTACAAGCTACAATGTGAAAATGGGATTTGGAATGGTGGTATATCACACAGGAATTAATACAGAAGTTTTAAAAGCATCCCTAAGGCACACTGATCTTTCCTCTTTTAAGCAAAAGTCCTCATTCATGGCTAGATCCTGTCATTACTAGACTGATCTACATTTACCTCCCTTTGTTGTCACCTTGTTAAGTGTTCTGCAATGATAATGAAATTGCAGATACTTTCAAAGATAATATTAATTCAAAGATAAAGGATTAATTACTGACAAATAAGCCCAGCACAGTTCTCTTCAGTGTGGAGCAGCTCAGGCTGGCTACCCTGGTTTTCCATGGGGAAGAGAATGTGGTGGTCTGTCCTGAGTCTGCCCACACTGCCTGTGCCGAGCATTGAGACCAAGTTTTCTTGTTTAGAAAATAAGTACTACAAGTTCCTAACCTTTGTATTTTTAAAGTCACTTCTGTTTATGAAGGTCATAACCGTCAGACCAACTACATTTGCATTTTGGCCTAGGAGAAAAAATCTGTACATTTATTTTAATTAAGAGGATTATTTTGTTCTTGTCCAAAACAATGCAGCAAAACATCATAGTTACTCTGAGTGATCATTGGGAGTGTGGCTGCTAATTAGTGCCTGATTTGAGGAACAAAGAATCCACTTGGGAAACATGATAATTACCCACATATTTCTTTGGGTCAGGCAATCATGTTACATCAAACCCTATTTTGGATTTATTATTCCATTTAAATAATTTTTAAATAATTAAAATTGTGTTGTGCATCTAACTGAGCAGATCCAAAGTAAAAAAACATACATCTAAATTATTAACTGAATGGAGCATTGCCCAAAAATATGAATAGTGAAGTACCTTTCTATTTCTGAGGCAAAAAGAAGTAAATATATATTTTCTACATCCCAATTTTTAAGAATAGTTGCTGTTTTCTTTTCCTGTGCCTGAAAATGTGCTAAAATACATGTCCAAGCAGTATTGGAAAAACATCAGTATCTCTACATTGGTGGCTACCTCCACTTCCAAGTATACCTGGAGACAATGGCTGGGTCAGTGACAGCCTTGACTGATGACAGGATTGCACCTGATTTAGTTTATTAATGCCAATATATAAAAAATTATATTAATATCAAAGATGGATGCTTACTGAGTGAGAATTACCAGATGCTTATTGAGTGAGAATTGGCAGATGTCTTCAGTCCCAGAGAGAATCCAGTCACTCTCATGTCACCTCCTAAACCTTAATTCTTAGGATTAAAGTAACATGTAATCTCATTTCTGTGTTTCTAAGGGATGAACAAAAGATGCCTGTGTTAAACTCAACAAAAATCACATTTTGGGGAATAAAAAAGTTACTTCTAGATACTCCAAATCAATCTGACAGCTCACTGCTTTAACCTGACACCAGTAGAATGGCAATAATTTGGAAGGTGTCCCAAATAGAACCTTGTGATAAAATCACCAAGGCTGTGGGTTCAATTTCCATATAGGTCATTCACTTAAGTGTTGGACTTGATTCCAATTCAGAATATTCTTTAATATTCTATGTTATTTTCTTCTCTAATTTTCTCTTCCTCTTCAATATATAGTGAATCATCTGAAGATGTTTTTATAAAATATGTATTTTTTCCCTGGGTATAATCCAATGAGCTGGAAGCACTGATTTTATATTTTTTTTTCATTTAAAATGGTATCAGGAGCGTTTGCAGGAGAGAGCATGTGCCACATCTACTCATTTTTTGAATGCTTCCAGAGATAGTGACTCCACTCCTCCACTTCCCTGCAGAGTCTGTTCCAATGCTTAAGTGCTCTTTCTATGATTGAATTTTTCCTAGTATTCAACCTGAGTAACAGGAAACAAACCAGATGAAACATTAAGTCTGTAAAATGGATATCTATTAGTGGTTTTTCAAACATGGTTATGGGGGGGACACACACAACCCAGGCTGGGCATGGCATCACCCACTGTACCTCCTGTGGTGACAAATCCATCCTGTTTTGAGAAGTCCAGCAGGGCAGAGGGATGGGGTGGAAAGATGAAGACGGCAGGGCATCACTGATACTCACAAGCTGGCTAGTGGATGTCTCCCTGTGCTCCCTGGGGTGATCCACAGGGAAGGCACAACAGAATCCTTCTCCCATTTCAGTATTTTGATGCTTTCTCCCTAGTTTCCAGCACTTCCACTTTTCTGCTGCTCTGCCTCTCCAGGGTTTTTGCTGACAGAACAGAATGCTGGTAGCAAACACATTATTCATTTTGATTGAATGCCTAGTAATTACGTTATATATTTTTTTTCATTTCTCAAATTAAACCTCTTTGCTATTAGGAACAGATGTTAAATTCAGGACTCTTGTTGATTGTTAGTGTGACACACACATGAAATACTTTAAATGAGAAGGCTGATTGAATTTTAAACATACTGATTACACTGGTGGAATTGAAAATAATTGAAACTGGGAATAGCTGAAATGTTTCCAAAAAGAAGAGACAGAGGTGGGGTTTCCTTTTCAAATTCCTGATCACATCAATCATGTGAAATTCTGCAGACTAAATACAAGAATTTACTCTATACTATAATATCAAGCATGAGACTTGCATGGTTGTTATTTCAAAGTGGTAGTAGAATATTTAAAATAAAGCAAAGTCTATTTTCAAATCAAAACTTCAGATGTTACCCATGTGCTTGTAGGAACCGGTCTTTTTTGTTTGTTTTCTCAGCTTATTCAGTAAAATCACATTTCAGGAGATCTGACATTGCTACTAAGGAAGTATTACCCACCATGTAGGCTGAGCTGGCTCTTGCAGTCCTTTTACCTGTAGAGAGACCCAGATCCCTTTCCTAACCTGGAGAAGCTGATGGCTTCACTCTGCAAGGGCTGATGCTGGAAAGAAGTGACTCTGTGGGTCAGCAGGTAAGGGGTGGGGCAGATTAAAAGAGGTCTCTAGGGGTGTGGTGACCCCGAGTGGGGTGAACAGGAGTGAGCCATCGGGGCATGGCACTTCTCTCTCTCTCCTCTCTCTCTTTTCACTCTCACTTCACTCTTTCCTCAGAAGCCATGGCATGGCAGTTTGTGTGGTAAGGCTCAGGCAAGGCAAGCGGGCAGGGTTGCAGGTTATCCCTGCTAGTAAGGTTAGTTTGTTGTTTGCTGTGTTTCTGTTGGTTGGTTGGTTTTTGGGGTTTTTGTTAGGAATGGTTTTTACACGATCAAAAGCTGTAGTTAGTACAAGTGTGTGTCACCAAACAGAGCCCTCCAAAAAGGATGTGTCTGTACAGAGTTTATCAGTGGCTCCAGGGGCCAGTGCAGAAGAGTCCTCCCTGTGGTGTGAACAGCTGAATGATCTCCTTTTGCTGGTAACCAAGCTTAGGGAGGAAGTTGGAAGACTAAGGAGTATGAGGGAAAGTGAAAGGGAAATAGATTGGTGGAGTTCTGCCCTTCCATCTTTAAGGAAGGCCCAGCAGGAGCCAGAGGACTCCCATGCCTCCCGGTATCAGACCATAGGAGGACACCTGGTCGATGAAGGGGAGTGGAGATGGGTCCCTGCTCAGGGAGGTAATAATAAAAGTTCCTCCTGACCCCCATCACCTACCCAGGTGCCACTTCAGAATAGCTGTGAGACCCTGGATGTAGAGAGCCAGATGATTTAGGAGAAAATTATCTGCTCAGTGGGCCTCCCAGTTACGCTTTATCTGTAGGATGGATCACCACCTCTAACATCAAAAAGAAATGAAGGGTTGTTGTTGCAGTGGGTGACTCCTTCTGAGGGGAACAGAGGGCCCCATGTGTCAACCAGACCCATCCCATAGGGGTCTGCTGCCTCCCTGGGGCCTGGGTGTGGGTTATCACTGAGAGACTTTCTGGGCTGACTCAGCCCTGTGATTATTACCCACTGCTGATACTCCAGGCTGGCAGTGATGAGACTGAAGGGAGGAGTGTCAGGGCAATTAAAAGGGACATTAGGCCGCTCAGGGCACAGTGGTAATGAAATTACAGAATTCTCAGTATTTTGTCAAATCAATAGGAACATCAATAAGATTCTACATTGGACTTCTGGAGGGCAGACTTTGGCCTATTTAGGAGATTTATTCAAAGAGTTCCTTTGGAAGCAGCCCTTAAAAACAAAGGTGTCCAGGAAAGGTGGGTGTGCTTCAAAACAGAGATCTTGAGGGCACAGGAACAGACTGTCCCTGTGTGCCAAAAGATGAGTCAATGAGGCAAACATCCAGCCTGGATGGGCAATGAGGTTTTGAAGGAACTTAGAAATAAAAAGAGGGTGTATCTTCTTTGGAAGGAGGGGCAGATCTCTCAGGAAGTATTTAAGGGGGCTGCTAGGGCATGTAGAAAAAAGATTAGGGAGGCCAAAGATCAGTTTCAACTTAAAATGGTGATTTCTGTAAAGGATAATAAAAAAATGTTTTTACAAATATATTAATGGTAAAAGGAGGGGTAAGACCAACCTTTGTTCCTTATTGGATGAGGAAGGGAACTTAGTAACTGCAGATGAGGAGAAGGCACATGTATTTTGCATAAGAAAATAAACATCCCATGATGTATTTATGAGAAAAATGTCTATTTTATTCACAATGGAAAATTTTGCAGTCTGGATATTACATTTTTCAGTCACCCTATTGCTTTGATGCCTTTCTGCTGGACCAGTGAAAACTCTGGAGTGTTCTTTGGGACTGACATTTGGATTCTGCTCCCACACTTGCCCTCATGTCCCCTGAGGTCTGGCATGAAGTCTGCAATATCAGTTCCACAAATCTATGATATGTGTTTTCCAGCTATTGGAAGCTGCTGAGTGTCTGTAGATCACTTTCCTACATTTGAATTAGCATGTGTCATATGTAGAGTTCTCTAACCTGACTTTGCAGGATTTATAGCATGCAAGGCATGAAAAATCTGAGTTTGGAAAGTAATGCAGTAACAATTGCAATTAACCTCCAGAATCCCCAGGTAACCTTGGGATGTTAAGTTTAAAGCAGGTTGCTTTTAATTAAGTTTAGTGACCAAATGCTGCTTTTTCTAAAACATTTTACTGGCATTTCTTCTGGAACAAATTGCTTTATAGCCTGAATGTTGGTGCCAGCTCTACCCGATGTGACCTAATGCCAAGAGGTAACAACACGGGGAAAGAAAATCCAGATTGAAAAAGCCATTTCTGAGCAGGGAAAACTTTTATTTATGCCAAACCACTTTTGTATATGTGGTTTCCTCTTATGTCTGATATAATTTACAGATTTATAACACTTGCTGGACTTTTTAAAATAAGAAAACTCTCTCTGAGACTGTAAATTGTTGTTGCACTGAGTGATCTTTGACAATCTATTGTCCCTATATGTGCCACATTAAAGCAGCCTGTCACTGATATTAGAGAAAGCCTTCTGACACCCAGTGTCTTCTGGACCTGTCATACTTTATTATGTTCATGATCCATAGAGGAAAGGTTGCTAATAGCAGACAATGACCCACTGGTGGTAATTACTGTGAAAACATTATTCAAGCTGATTATGTTAATGACAGAAGGATGAGGCATTGCCTAAAGAGTTCGTACAGCATTGCCAGAGATGCTTTATTTATTTAACTGATTGATCACTTAAAGGTTTGTAAACTGCCTTCTCTGTATAATAACACTGCATAATCATGTACATACAAATTAAACAATCCAGAGAGCTAAGGCAGAACCGTTGCTGCAGATCTGATTTTTATGTAAAATTTCAAGACTTTTATGGGCTTATTTACATAACAAGTCATGGTCTCCTGGTCATGCTGGTCTCCTTTACCAGCATCAGCTTGATGTGGAGCTGGCTTCAGCTATAAATTTTTATGGTTTGGAGCTAGTGGAACGTAAGAGAATAGTTCACATATTTTAGTAATTTGAAATACATTTTTTATTGAGGAAAACAATGTAATTTTCTTCCAACAGAACGATCTCTTCCCTAAAAATGTGGTGCTTGCACACTTTGCCAGGCAAGGTTATGACTTTTCTCCTTTCCATTAATGCCTGCAGACTGCTCCTCCAGGTGTATTCTCTTTGTCACTGGAAAATCCACTGAAAACCTCTGGGTCTGAGCATCCCTGATCTCCTGGAGCTGGGGGTAAGTATAGCTCACTCTGCTCTCAGACTGGTGAAATCCAGGTAGATAAAAAAACTTTAGATTTTAAACGAGGTGTAGGATTGACATGTCCTCCAGCTGGAAAAGTGCAGTCAGAATATTTCTCAGTAAAAATGGTTCAGAAAAGAGATATTAATAGTTGGACTTGATGATCCTAAAGTTCTTTTCCAAGTGATTTAATGATTTTGTGATCTTGAGGGTCTCAAAGAAAGTTGCTGACAGCAGTCTCTAAACCAGAAATGGCTGAGTTGGTGAAGAAACTGAAGTGGGGAAGCTCTGAGCAAAGCTGGGAGAGTGAGGCAGTGCTGACCCCAAATGGTGTCCAAGGCTTCTCTGCTTCAGGATCAGCCCTCAATTGTCCCTCTAGGCTCAGCCTTCAGGCTCTCAGCTGCCCTCATTATACAGTGACTCCACTTGAAATCAAAGCAATCCCATTTGTATCATCTTAAACTCATCTGATCACAGACAGAGAGCTGTAGAAATAGTTTGATTTTTCATGTTCAGAAGAGGCCATTCCCCATGTAACCTTTATATATGCTTCTTCAGAATTCTACATGTTTTGAATCTATTATTCTGTTTGACACATTTGACAAAATGGCTAAAACTGAACTGTTGCTAGTGGACATGCAGTATGAAGCAAGGGTTCAATCACATCCAGCATTTGAGGTTTATTTCAGGAGGAAAAAGGCTTTATTTCAGGGTTTTAAACCCTTTTTTTAAGGTGTTCCAATACAGGTTAACCTGACTGGTACAAGGAACAACGCCTCCCTTTTCCCATTGGTGGTACAAGAGAAAAACACTCTCAGAACATGTGTCATTATTTTGAGAAACCAAAACCTTGTTTTCACAACAGTCCTTGAGTGAGAAATTCCCAAAAGTCTTTCCCTTGTGAACAGATCAGCCCCTGAGAACCTGAAACTCTCTCAGGTTCAGAAAAGCATGTCCACACGAAACTGATGTGAAGAATTTCCCCTTTCTTTCCTCCCTCCCTGCCCCATCTCATGCAGAAGCATTCCTGTTCTGTCTGCTTTGCAACCCAAGGCAATTTTTGCATCTGCAACCCCTACAGAGCTGCACAGAGAATTCATCACAATACTACACCATTTGACAAATTTTCAAATAACACAGCCAAAACATACATTTATGTCAGCCTGTATTAAATCTCTTCTGCACCTTTTTTAGCTGTTATGACTTTGAACTTCTACAAGAAACAGAAACACAAATCCTTTACAGATGATGCACATAAATAAACCTTTGTTTAAGCGTTCTTTAGAAAAATCAGTGTCATTGCAAAATGTCCCAAGTTGCACTTCTCTCTCATGCCAGAAAAAAAAAGACAAACCAAAGGCTGAAAGAGAAAGAAGGTTTACTACCTAATTTTCCATCTTATTTTAGCTAATACAAAGCAGAATGGGGAAAAAAACCCAAAGCAGAAGTTAACATTTTGCCTCAGTTCTTTCCGCCTTTCCTGCATCTGTGTTAATAAAAAAGCAATCAGATAGACACATGAGTTTTCATGGTTCTCTTTGTTCTACAGACCACAGGGGGCAACATCTGTTTCTCCTGATCCTTTCTCCCCTGTACATGGCTGAGGCTGAGCTGGTGGGAGCACAGCCCAGTTGAGGCCATGCCAATATCTCTGACAGAGCCTGTGCTTGGGTGCATGTCTACATTACTAAAGCCATTCCAGTGCTGTCAGCTACTCTTGAATCAACTGTACCTGATATTGCTATTGGTGACTGAATGTTGCAAATCAGCTTCATTGCTGGCTATGAAAAGGCAGTGATACTGCTCCAGCTTCCCCAACTGGTCCATTGCACAAATACTGACAAAGTCCCTCACTTCAGAAAAGAGTAATTTAAAACCCAGCTGAAATGTTGGCAATTTGAGTATTTCTGAGGAGAGTTTGGTTCTCTGAACATCCCTGTGTGAGCATCACATTCTGATATTCAGAGCACAAATCATATTTCGAAATAAAAATTCAATAGCTCTCCTCAGGACTACTGGTTAAAACTCAGACAGTAGATTAAATATTTACTTGTTCTTTCTCAGGATCCTCTGTCTCAACAGAAGAATTTAAAGAGGTACTAAATGCTGAGGAGCTGCTGGGCAGCAAAAACAGAGCACCCAGGGACAGGGCTGTGGGCACAGGGGTGGTGGTGCTTCCCAGACGAGCCCCACAGGATGCAGATACCATATCCCCTCATCCCTTCTTTGCACTTAGACAGTGCAGACACTGCATAAACCCTTTTTTGGGATTTGACACTACAGACTGGAAGTCCAGAAGATCTGCTAAGAGCTGATACAGCAAAGTGCTGAAGCCTGTATCTAAATTCCCCTTAAAAATCACTGCAATATGAACAGGTGCTCTGCTCACGTGGTATGAGTGTGAATAGGTTTAGGTTTGAGCATGGGGTCATACCTTGGGTTGAAGTGCTTTGAATAAGAGACTGGTTTCCTACAGTTCCTACAGCTAATTTTTATAGGCTTGAGATACAAGCAGTGTGTGGGCACCTGAACTATTAATTTTGGTATTTAGAAATCAAATTAACTGGGATTACAGACTTTCATGCTTCCCCCCATTTATTCTCAAGTAATATCTATGCAACCATTGAATATTTTTTTCTATTTCAATTCATTCAAGACTGATGTGGCCGAAGTAATTCTGTTTTTACTGTTACTGCCAGCTAATATTTCCTTGTATTTTGTTATTCATTGCATTCACTTGGCCTGAAATAGACATTTGATAGTCACATAAACTACTTTTCAAATTCACTTCTGAAGTGCAATAATATTGGGGTGTCTGGTACAATGTCTTCCAGTAGTGTTAGTGCAAATGACAAGATAGATAGTGGTAATAAGGTCAGACTTTCAATGTAACCCACCTGAGTGGTGCTTTTTTGTGTGCCTTGTAAAGATGGATTATAAACACACACAGCAGCATTAAAAAAACAATTTAGATACAATGATCTGATTTCACTCTACTATATAAACTTTATATCTCTCACATCTTTTATTCCACGTACAGTTTCGTTCTCTCTTGAAGGGCTGCTTGCTATAACGATTGAGCAGTGTACTGAAAATCCTGAGATCTGAACTAGGCAGCTCTCTGAGCCTGTGTTTGCAAAAAGACAGGAATTTATTACAGGAGCAGGGGATAACTCTTAGGAGTTTTGCAGGCTTCTTTCTCCTTTGGGAATGGCTGGCTGAAGGTCAGTGGATATGTCAAGAGGTAATATAAGAGAACTTTGGTGGACTTGCTTTGCAACTCATACTTTTTATGTATTCTGTTTCATAAAAAAATCCAACAAAACAAAACAAAACAAAACAGAAAAAGGAACTTCAGTGCAATGTACTTTGGAAGTTAATTGGAGCAGACATTCAAGTCTTAAGTAAATCAGCTCTGTATCATTTGACACACAACATTACTTCGATTAGTATGACTTTCACCATTATCTAGACAGATGAAATGATGTACCATGCTAATCAGAATATTAAAGTGCCACTAGCACTTATATATTATGAATATTTACTCAACAAATGAATGCATGATAAATGAGATTGGTCTAGAAATCTTTCTCAGTAGAGAAGATGTGGATTTTTTCTCCCTCAGGAAAGCCTTTCTTGTGCGTAATCCAGTTATCAAATTTTCAGTGCATCTTAAGATGTTTCCTTCCCCCTGCCCCCAGAGCAGTTTGTGCCACAGCTCAGAGTTTTCTGCACATACAGGAATCATATGCACTATTCTTAATGTTCCATGAGGCTGAAAGCTGTTTTGAAACAGTTATTTTGCATGTATTTCTATACCACTTGACCCAACCACAGATAATGGAGCCAGATCTGGAGTGTGAAGCCCCATATTCAAACCAGTTTTCACAGTCAGAGCATTGTGATCACAGGGTTAGTATGTGGACTGTCTAAAGCTGGGCAAATTCAAGTGCAATATCAGTACAGATGGGTTTATGCTTAGGGCTATGGATACACATCTTCTCCCAAAATGACTCAGGTTCCCTCACCTTGGGACTCTTTCTGGATCACACAGGCAAAGTACAGGTCACCATCTGTGCATAAGGCTCATACTCAGGAACTGAGGTGGCTGCTGTCCCTCAGAGTGTTTGCAGTTGTAAGCTTTCTGTGAGTTTTTCTTGGTTCGGTTTTCTGGGGAAGTGGTGTATTTTACTCAGAGAAGCTGTGGGTACCTTTAATCTTCTTGGAAGGAAGACATTGGCACAAAGCTGAAGGTGCTGACACAAACCATCCATACACTCAGTGACCCTCACTGGGACTTGCCCCAGAGTCTACAAAGAAGAAAAGGGGATTGTAAGAGCCCCTGATGGCAGTGAAAGTTCAGGTAAAAAATTCTTCCCAATTAACCTGCCATGGACCTTCCAGCAGTTTGACACACAGCAAAGACATGGATGATGCAGCCCCATGCTCCTGCTGGGTGCTGTCCCTCTTTCCCACTATTATTATCAAACTCCTGCCCATTAATCCTCTCTTGTTGAGTTCCTCTTAACCTGGAGAAGTCAGCTGTAGAGCCCCAAGGGCCAATGAGAAAAATTTTCATCCCTCCACCCTGGAAAGGCAGTAACAAGTAATATCTCCCAAGGCTGAGCTCAGAGACGCCTTTCTCTCACAGGTCTTTATGGATCAATGTTAATCTTTTTGGGTTCTGATGTTCTATTGGTTTGCCAAGTTTATGGCACCCTGTTCAGCCCCTGTTTACCATTTATGTACATCCTCTAGAATGTTCTCCCTACCCTGGACCCCCATTGGCCCTATTTTGGTGCATTGCTCTGCCCCTGTTATCCTGTTGGTTCTCCCTGTCCCAAACCCCTCCTATGCACCACTTTTACCTGTTCCCATTGGACCCTCGCCCTCTGAACCAACCCCTCTTACATCATATATAATCCTGGACCCTCAGCTCATCTTTGTCCCTGCACCCCATTTGAAGCCTAATGACACTCCTGGATTTCCATACAAAACCTGTCCCTTTGTCAGTTGTCAGCCCTTTTTGGCAGTGTGCTCCAGGCCCTGAAGTTGCAGGTTGCTCTTAAGGCTGTGTTGTTGCATGCCACAAGAGTCAGCAACTGCAAAATCAAGAAGCAAGTAAGGCTCATTTTCTTGGCATGTGTGATGACCATTGATAGGGTTTGCATGTGTGACTGACATGGTAGATTAATTTATAATAAAAATGCAACTTTCACATAAATGACATCAGGCAATATCTTTAGTGCTGTACTCATCTGCCTGAAGGGCAAATGTGGTTTTCTATTACTGCTAAAATGCACAATAGCACTGCTCGGCTGATTTGGTTTTATTTTTATATTGTGCTGCCAGTTCAGTTAGAAATCTAGGCAAGCTCTGCCAAGGGCAATAAGGCATCCATCTGACAAAAAACATCCTTCTTCCCCATTCAAACCATGAGGACACCTAAGAAATCACTGGTCACTACTGGACAGTGTCATGGTAACTTTGAAAAAGGTGAAGTGCATGGAGTGACGTGCTCCTTAAAACATTCTTTTGCCCAGCTGAAAATGTATTAATTGATCTTTCATAGCACCCTTTGGATCTGGAATAGTAATGTCACACCCATAACACAGTAGATCTTTTTGTAAAGAACATTCCTTTCTGTCACTCCTATTTGCCTAGTTCATGAAGTTTACAAATCTTTGGGAAAACTGCAGTTCTCACATACTCAGTTAAGATACTGAAGAATTTTTAAAAGTCGTATTAACTCCTGTTTTTGCCTGCAGGTTTGGGATGCTCCCTGTAATTGCATCCCTGACAGCAGTGAATACAGGAGGAAGACTGAAGAAGAGGCTGGATTTTTTAGTGTTTGATTTTGTGACCTTAAGGATACTCTTTCAGCACAGCTTCTGCTTTGCCATTCCTTAGGATCAGTGGTGGGGCTGGAGTTCTATTTCCTTTGCCACATGTAGAAGTGACCTAACTTCCATGCTCTGTCTTACCTTTTTTATTTTAGCTGTCTTTCCATGGGACAGGGGCTGAATGCAAGAAGAGTCGAGCACAAGTTGATTCTCTTGCTTGTTATCTCATTGTCTGCAGTACATAAATCTTGGAAAGTGTGCTTTGCATAGAAAAGGATACCAGCTTAATGATACATTTGCTCTAACTATGGCTGGGTGTGCACAGAATCCTAATGCCTGCTGCAGACTCTTCATGGTAACAGATGTTGCTCTCTTTATAAGCAATGCTTATAAAGTAAGTTTATTGCATTAGCTGCCCGTAAGCAGTTTACTCTCTAAAAGATTCATAGAGTAAGTTAAAATTATCTAATTATTTGTTATCTAATTTAATAGAGAAATGGTCTTGATCTTCAGATATTACACATATAATAATAATATATAAAATATGTAATAATAATACTATTATAATGATAATATATATGCAATATATTATAATTATTATAATTACAAGGCAGTATGGCAGAGGTCCCTTTCTGAGCTCTGAGGTGCTACTGAATAAGAAGAGAAAGTTGTACTCAAACACAGACATATCTGGAGATGGGCTGCAACCTGGGAGAACTCACTGGGCTGTGGCTTTTATTTATAGGTATTTTGCTGTCCATCCCTGTCCCTCTGCCTGCTCACCTGTCACCATGCAAAGTCCTGCTGCTTCCAGCAGCCTAGCTGGCCCTGGGGACCCCTTTGCTGTGACATCTCTGATGTGTCCCTTATCACAAGGTCTATCTCCTGCTGAGTCCCTGTGGAGACTTCACAGCACAGAGCAAAAGGAATGCTCCAAAATGAGTCCAGCTTTTGTAAGCTTATCTTATGGCTAAAATTGTGTTTATTTACTAATATTTAACTAATTATTCTCTCCACACATAACAGACCTTTCTGCTTTCAAGCTGAAGAAATGTCACCTCTCTCTGTCTCTCAGCTCCTGGCTCTTGAATTGGGGTGAAGGAGTCTGGGTTCATCACTGGGGTTGCTCCTCAAACCATGATCAATGTTAGGTGAGAGGGGACTTGTTTTGAGGCAGAAAGTCCCACTTGCTTGATGGGGAGAACAAGTGAACCCTCTTGCTATTGTCATGCTAATATGTACATTTTATCCTGTAATTTTGTGAGTCATTATGACAAATGGATCGTGATGATGTCACTCATTTCCCCAAGGATCTCTCAGCTCTCCAGCCAACATGTAGCAAGCTGAAAACAGTATTTCAATATGAAAAATTGCAGGTGTTTTCTGGATGTCATCCAAAGGAAGGAGCATGGATTTCAGGCAGAAATCAAATCAGACCACATGGAACAATCTCCCTGAACACCCCAGACAGTCTACAGATGGCAACCATGACATTAAGAGTCAACCTGTGCACCTGGAAACCATGGCCAGGAGCAGCAGAAGTGTACATTTAAATTAAGTCCTCTATAAAATCTTTTAATTAGAAAGAGCTGAAACAGCAGAAATGCCTTGCCACAGACTTTGGTGCTGTAGGAGAAATAAAGAACATTTTTTGCTGCATGACATGTCCTGCTGGTTAAATGTAATGATAATCCATATAATCTTCGGAGACCCACTTTATTATTTATCTGTCTGTCTATCTATCTATCTATCTATCTATCTATCTATCTATCTAATCTAATCTAATCTATATATTTTATTATTAAACTACAATAATGTCTTTTGCTGGAGTCTACCAGATGAGCATCCTGGAATGGGTCTTTTGAGGTTATGTTAGCAGTAGTTAATATTTGCACTGTCTTTACCAGTTTATTCCATTCTGTACGTGATTTGCTTCAGATGTTGGGGAAGACCTGTATTTTCTCCTTATCCCTCTTCCCATCTAACAACCACATCAATATATCCTTTGCAAGATTATTTTATCTTTGGTTAAGCCTGCTGGATAAATATAATTTATGTAGCCTTCACTTATACTATTTCTGATGATTGAGAAATGAATAATGCAGTTATGTGAGAATCTTACACATGGGTTACCTGTAACTCTAAGTGAATGTGTAAGTGCTATTTGGTCTTGGACTCAGGACTGACATAAACAAAAATTTCCAAAATTGAATATTTGAATGTTTGGGTAAATGCTTGGGTATCCAGCTTTTCTCCACCAAAATGTTGCTACTCATAAAAACCACATGAAAATCTGAAAATGTATATATAAAAAGGCAGAAACATAGCAGGTTTTTATTAGGGGAAAAAAAGACTAAATATTATTTGAATAAGGACTATATATTGAGACACAATATTTCCCCTTTGCTGCTTCTTTTTCTTTGCAGTGACTATGGTTCAAATTCAGTGTTATTTGTGAAAACACTGTCACAAGGTATGTTGGCTTTAATAGAGCACATAAATCCTACATTTGTAGGAGAATAGTTTGTGTTTGGTGTGGCAAAAATAGATGCATGGAAACTGTGGTCCTGGATTTTAATGGACTTTGTTGTTAATAACAACTACTTAATATTTTACTCGTATACTCTTTTGGGTTCATTTAAACAGCAGCTTGTCTAGGCACTGCAGAAAGACATAATATGATAAATTAGGCTAAGTCAAAGAGGAGAGATTATTTTAAATGAATACAAACATTTAATTTGTCTGGACTTTTAATGAATTGAAATGCCAATATTACTAGAGTAGACAGCAATGTATATTCTATTTAATTCAGTAAATTCTATACTAAACTTTCCTTCCTTTTTCCTATTCCTTTTAATGTGTTTATACATCACATTACTGTAGTGAAGCACTCTACTGAAGTGGAGCCAGTTTTCCTGTCCTATGGACCAGCTTTGGGTTTCATACACATACCCTTTCTGGTGACTGATGTGTCTTTGGGATCCCCACATGCTCCTGTAGTGCAGGAGCCCAGGTTTCCTCCTTGTTGCCACAGCTCACGTGCTCCTTCAGCTTCCAGCTCCAGCTCCAGCTCCAGTCAGTCATGAGGTTCATTAAGTCAATATTTTGCTCTGAGATAAAGGACTGCAAACTCCTGAAGATGCCATATTCATTTAATTGATGGTCTGGAAACTGGCAGCCTGGACCCAGGGCTGTGTGACCCATAGCTTTTTCTGACATTGAGTTTTCAGCAAACTCACAGCATGCTCTGGACCATCCCAGCCTTCCCAAGGAGGTGTGAAAAGAAGTGCAAATCTTTCCATCTGTTAATCTCACCCATCAATTGGGAGGTTCTTGGCAATGGTCTGAAGGGTTTCATGAGCAAGTTGTGCTACACAACCAGCATCCATTAGCTGCCTTTCTCCTGCAAAATTACAAATATATTATTTGCCCCTAGTGAACAATAAAAAAAACCCAAAAAAACAATTCTCATTGGCCAGTTTGAGTTAATACCGTTGCCACCACAGCTCCTTACTTATTGGCCAAGGCATGCTTTTCAGTGATATTTACAGCCTGGCTTAATAGTGTGTCTTTTTTCTGTTTGCTGCAGATGATAATTCAGGGGTTTGCTTGGCTGACTCAAAGAAACACTTGGAAACCACAGCTGGTGGGTTTGATTTTATTGCTGCAAGGATCTAAATAAACACAAATTGATTCTGTATCATTGCCTGATGTTGTGTGATGACTTTATCAGCCACCCTCCTGCTTTGGTAACGTTTTTAAGGATGTTTGACACAAACACGGTTATAGTTTCTAAAACCTGTGCTTTATTTAGAGTCATAGAATCACAGAATCATTTAGGTTGAAAAAGACCTCTAAGATCATCCAGTCCAACCATTAACCCAGCACTGCCAAGACTGCTATTAAACCGTGTCCCCCAGGTGCCACATCTGTGTGGTTTTTCAGTCCCTCCAGGGATGGGGCATTCCCAGCTTCTCTGGGCAAGCTGTGCCACTTCCTTGCCAACCTCACAGGTGGTTGCTTCTTTCTAATAGCTAATCTAACCCTGCCCCCTGTTTGTTGGGAGCAATTCTCCCCTGTAGCATGTTAAAGGTCAGCCTGTAGCTGTAACTACAGTAAAGCCAGCACCTTCCCTGCTGCCCTTTTTCCTCCCAAACTTGCCCTCTGCTATGTCTGGAAAACTGATGAGCTGCCAGTGTTGTGTCCTCTGCATGATGGCTGTTACTCCCAGACATTTTTTCCCTGCTAAGTTACCAGAGCTGTCACAGACTGATGTAAGAGCCATAGCTATAGGGCTATGGGGTGTTTGTTAGAGCATCCCAATATCCCTGAGCCCCCTGGGCCTCAAACAGGAGAAAACGAGTGAACTGTGCTTGTTGACCATTGACACAAATTGACTGCTACTTGTGCTGATGTTTTCAGCATAATTCACTGCAGCTTGAACTTGTTGACTATCTGCATAATTTCTCCTTGAATAATTTTACTGCCATATGGGATGCTGCAGACCTTGAGTTGCTGGCTTTGCACACAACCCCTCCATGCATTAACGAGCCTCACTTGATGAGCGGTGAACAGCAACCTCCACATCCCTGGGATGAAGCCCATGATTTCTGCTGATGTGGTTCAAGGAGGGATGGTTTTTTAACCATCAGCCTGTTATGAGAAGCACTCAGGAGTGGTGATGGTCCTGCTGACACAGCCCCTGTGCTCTCACATGAATCTCTGTGGGGATTCAGGGCTCTCCAGACCTTGAGGCAGGGCACACAGAACTGCCTGTGTTGGTGAAAGGAGTTTTTACTCTACAGAGAGGATTTTAGCCTCCAAAGCTGTCAAATTGAGTATTTTCATCAACATTGATCTGAGCTTCTAAAGTAAAATACTGTTCAAGAAAATGAGCCAGCCTAACCTTGTTATACAGGGAAGCTTAAGAAATTTTTCCAAAAGCTCCTGGCCTTTACCACTTAGCCTTAATGCAAAACTTAACCTCCAGCACTATCTGTTGCAGTTAATATTGTTGACAAGCTAGGCTGTCTTTCAGTTCAGATTTCACGTCTTAATTAAATAGAATTTGTTTCAGCAAATAGTGCTTGTCAAAAGTAGGATATTTATGCCTTAGGACTTATTACAAAGATGCTATTAGACATATTGATAATTAACAGTCTGTATCTCAGCTTTACAGTAACTCCATGTAAAGACAGACTAATTCTTCCCAAGCCAAAATGATAAGTTAAATACACAGACATGTCCAGCTAATCTTAGATATAAACCCATAGAGCAGTAGTGCAATGTGCTTGAGAACACTGGGAGCTCACCTAGTTCAACCCTATTGCTTTGAGAAGAAGCTCTGACACCAGAAGGAGCTGGGGAGGGACTGGTGCCTGGTGTGGTGATAGCTGGTTGCACCAGGGGAGGTTTAGATTGGATATTAGGGAAAATTTCTTCATGGGAAGGGTTGTCAAGCCCTGGCACAGGCTGCCCAGGGCAGTGGTGGAGACACCATCCCTGCTGGATTTAACAGAAGTGTAGATGTGGCACTTAGGGACACAGTTTAGTGGTGGCAGGGTGGGGCAATGGTTGGGCTTGATGAACCCAGAAGTTAGAAGTTGCTACCGATGGGGGTTTTTGCCAGTGTGGTCCACATGTGAGGGAAGAAAGGGCAATGCCATGTAAATGCATCCCATTCTTCCAATAAAAATAGAAGTTATGGAAAATTGAATATATGAAAAATAAATTTTGAAAAAATCACATAAAGAATTCTTAGGCTTAAGAAAATGCCTTACCTTGAGAGAATAAAATATACTTAACAAATCATGAAGAAGACAGTGAGTGTATCTAGTGGACTGAAATTATTTAACCGAGAGAAAACACTGAGTAATTTTGGCTGTGGGACAAAGCTGGCGTCCTATGTGCCAATGGTAGAACACCAGAACCAGCCAGCTTCAAAGCTGAAGTTGTGTTTTACACACAGCTGACTGTGCTGAGCAAGCTTGGGAACGGGAGAAGTGCTGAGGGAGCAGGACTGGCTGGCACTTGCTGCCTGAGTCAGTGTGAGGCATCTTCCTGGAGGAATTCAGCTGTGCTTGGCACAGCACATGATGCTGTCTGCACTGGGTTTGATGTGCTGATGGTCTGGAGAAGGAGATGGACCATTACACACCAATCATTAGAAAGAAAGGGATGGGGAGAGGGCTGCCCAGAGGAGTTTTGTTTGCCCCATCAGGGCCAGGCTGGACAGGGTTTGGAACAACTTGATCTAGTGGAAGGTGTCCCTACCCATGGCAAGGGGTTGGAATGAGATGAGCTTTAAGGTCCCTTCCCACCTAAATCATACTATGATTCTATGATAATAAGCCAATAGTTAGTCTCTCTTTGTGGTCCAGCTCTCGAGACATCACCATTTTTGACACTGTATTTTGAAGTAATTATATTGGATTCAATATGAAACTGAGTGAAGTCCAACTCAACACTCCAAATACGGAGGAATATAATACAGCAGCTCATATGGAACCGTCTGCAAAACAGGGCTGATGTCCAGCTGAGGAAAATCCACTGTTAATGCTCAGAACAGTATCAACAGGTACAGGAGGTACAGGCCTGCAGGAGCAGCTGTGCCAAATAAGATGAGGATTAAAACCAGGAAATAAAACTGTTGTTCAAAAACCCCTACCACCCCAAATTCCTAGCCAATGCCTTATTTAAAGAAAAAGAAAAGGGAGATGCCAGCTGGGTTCTCCTGCATGACCCAGCACAGCTCAGGCTTTGCCAGCCCTCAAAGCAAATCCTCTGAAGAAATAATGAACTTTCCTCCACAGAAATTCCAGTTTCTGAAAGCCCATTAACACTGAATTTACTGTAACCTTAAACAAAACATTAAAAACTCTGCAATACTCCTTGCAGTAAACTCTCCAGGTAACTCCAGACCCTGCTCTGCTGTGGCTACAGGTGGTTGCAGTGCCAGCTGTGTTTACACTCTCTTTTAACTGAAGAGTAGCTGAAGTGAACAGGGTTCCTGGGCTGGGTATCTGATGGCACAGGAGTGATGTGGCCATCAGGCCATGCCTGGCATTACCAGTGTGCAACAGTGGGAGAAACCTGTGCTAACCTGGGAACTGCAGCTTCGCTTCTGGAAATGCCAGTGATCTGACCTTTGGAAACTGGGATGCTGCTTGTTTGATTTAGTGCTTGTCTTGTTTACAAGGCACAGCTGGCTCTCTGCTCTTGCTGTGCTCACTCCCTTCATCTGATGGCTTTGGACAAGTGTCAAAGACACCACAGACTACCAAGGGTTAGTGCTGAAATGCTTAACTAAACAAGCCTCTGGGATGTGGCAATTTGCTTGGCAGGAGCACCACACCAGGACTCTGTTCATTTTTCTTTAGTTTTGTTTTCTTCTAAAGTTAGTATTGTGAACTAGAAAAAAAATATTTTTTTTTCCATTTTGTTTTCAGCTACAAGCATTTTGAAAATATGATCCACAATCCCCGTATCTCCTAAACTCATGATGACACATGCAAGATGCAAGAGCCTTTTGTACCACTGAGTTTTTACCTTTTTTCATGATTTTCTGGAGTAAGGGACAAAAAATAATTACAGGGGGAAAAAACCCCAAAGGTAGAGAGCTTCTTCAGTAGACAGTCACTTCTGTGAGGACTGTAAGTCACCTGAGCATCCTGTGCCAAGGCATCGAGAGTTATTAACAGCGGTGTGAAAGCACTGCTACATCTTCTCTCTGGGCTGCATGGTGGTGACCTTTTGCTGCCATGGAGCTGAGCAATGGCCATCAATTCATCTGGTGCAGAGAGTAGATTGGGCCAAGAACTTTACAAGTTGCACTGGTCCTGCCCAAACCATCCTGCTCTGCTTGTACAGGCTGTAAATCTCACCGTACTGTGAAGCCAGAATTGAGGGTATTTTGGCCAATGCATTAAGCTGGTCTGCACAGCCAGCTCTCATTGCATGGGATAAAAAAATTAATGAATAATATTGGGTCTGTATTTGCAGCTCCTTCATCAGATGGTTTTTCCTCCACTAGCAGAGAGGAGCAGTCCATTCCTGGGCTTGCAATGCTTGGCTGGGAATTTTTCAACCCACACACCATCATACCATCTTGTGTATAGAAGGAACATGAGTCTTCCTGGTCTCCAGATGGAGAGATGTCCCTGTTTCATTTCAGTCTACTTCAAAACATTAACAACAGAAAGAACACAAACAAAAATCCCTTTCTGCAGAAGTGGCTGGGGGAAGGGCAGGAGCTGTGCCCATGTCATATCTGAAGTACCTTGTGTTCCAGGTGCACAAAGCAGAAAGGAGGTGTGAAACGTGGATTGTGGATGCTCCATCCCTGGCAGTGTGGTTCAAGGCCAGGTTGGACACGGCTTGGAGCAACCTGGTCTAGTGGAAGGTTTCCCTGCCTATGGCAGGGCTTGGAATGAGATGACCTTAAAGTCTCCTTCAACCCAAACCATTCTCTGATGAGTAACTCTAGAAACTGCTGCTCTGGTACCTGCTGTGGAAGACCATGACTGGCAGAGGTAGGTTGGAGCCTGGCAGGCTGGGGGAAATGAGCTCTAGTGAGCAAATAGCAGAACTGGAAGAGCCATTTGTAAGACTGATCTCTATTTCCCATAACTTAACCACACTATAGGGGCTTTTTTTTTCTTTTTGGCCCATGGGAAAATGTACAAAGCAGTGAGTCAGGTGATTTGTGCTGGTTTCAAATGGGAAACAGAGTGGGAATTGCAATCCAATACAGAAAGCCAGTGCTGCTGCTTGCCTTGCATAGTGCACTTCCTTAAGAAAAGCAGGATTTACCCCCAGGTTTTCTAAGAAAGCAGTTACCAGAGAGTGAGATGGTGACTCAGGGGTACATGGCAGATAGGGAAATCCCAGGGTCTTGGGAGGTCAGTGAAGGGTGACAGCTCTTCCTGTCACCTGACAGATGGTCACAAAGCCTTGTACAGGGAGGGACAAAGGTGGTCTTAGGGAAAAAATACAAAGGCATTATGGCACGCCTATATATCTTATGAATAACCCGGTTATTGCACACAGGTCTCCCCAGCCTCTGTTCCTGTGTTCCTGTTCATTTTGTTGACCTGCTGTAGGATCATACAGGGAATTTGCCATAATCTCCTTAAAGAATTGAGATCTTGACCTGTTTTATTCATTTTACACAGTGCCCAGTGCACTACCAGGCACTCTGACAGCTAAGACCTAATCACCGTATAAATCAAGTAAATAAGTACCTGTCAACAGGTCATCAGGACTGGTGTTCCTCTTGGGCAAAGCTGTGTTCATGGAGGTCAGTGCAGCAAAATGGCCCAAGACCTTCAAGGCTGAGTGTTTTACAATAGTTCCTCACAAAGGCTTTTTTGCAGGGGGGACCAACCCACCCTGCCAGTTCCTATCTCCCACTCATTCTGTAGACAAGCCCACCAAAATATTTTGGTGCTTTTGTTGTTTTTTTTTAGTGGTATAAAAAAATAAAGTATTTAATGATAAGAATATGTTAACCATCACAGATTCCAAATAAAAGGACTTGTGAGTTTTGCTTCCAGTTTTAAAATGGATGGTTTCTGAATAGGCACTTCCATTCAGAAAGTGAAAATACTGAGGGAAATTCTAAGACAAAACAGCATTTCTATCATACTGTTTAACCTCAGTGATGAATGGCAAATGCCATTGTGATCTTGGCACTGGAGTCTTAGTGGCAACCAAGGATTTTTTTTCCCATTCTTCTAGTGTCAGAACATCCTACTGACATGTGAGTGTATAGGATAATGAAAAGGTCATTAATTCAATTTAGATCAATTTTGATTAATCACCATGATTAACTATAAGTTAGTAACTAGGAATTTAGTGTGAATTGGTGGAGAACCAAAAGGATAGGGAAAGAAATTGCCCACAAGGAAATTTAGTCTCTTTTTTACAGTTGAAAGGCAAATATGAGCTGAAACATTTTTTTTGAGTATATATAAAATTTCTGTGTCATAAAAAAAAAAAAAATCAGAGTAACAAATGTGCAGCACTTTAATGTCAGATTTGACTGTCATTGGAACTGCTAACAAGTATTGTGGACAATCTAAATTATACTTCATTTTCTAAGTATGATATATAACCATTAGGATACTTTAGAAAGACACATCACTAGAACTTGGGCTGGAGAGGGAACAAAGGGAACATCTTTGGAAGGTCCAAGTGAGATTTTTTCAAGTGAATGCTATTCCAATACTTTGTGACAAACAGGAAGAGTGAGGTCTGTTATACATCTTTCACAGCCTATATATAAACCAGCCTCAAGAATATTTACCTGAACATATATATACAGATTTGTTTTCTTTTAATATTCTTAGAAAAGTAATATTTGCTTGATCTATGACACAATGAACGTCTCTACAGGGAAAAATTACCATAGGCATAATAAAATACTCAAGAAGTCATAAAAGGTAACACGAGAGCAGTGTTTGGCCTTGGTAAAAGACATTTAGGATGGCTGCAATGTATGGATACAGCTTTGTTCAAGAAAGGAGCTGTGCATATTTAAAGGTACTTACAAAGCTGGTCTTCTCCTTTCTTTGACATGGGATATGTTTCCTAATGGGATGAGTACAAGACCATGGGCACCATGCATCGCTAAAGGAAGGCTATGCTGATCTGTTTCACATGTCTGTGCTGCAATGATGGAAGAGTCTCTTCTAACCCCTATGGCTCATAAATGAAAGGAATGTAGGATTCAGCATATCAGTGTTGAAGGACAATTTCAAGGACTCCATGTTTAATGAATTAATAGGATTCAGCTCCCCTTCTTCATCTGTCAGAACAGATTTTTATAGTCTCTACAGAACTGAAATGGTGTAAAATACCTCAGGTCTACAGCCATGCTAAAATGCTGCTGTTGTGATAAAGTTAAACATTTAAAGCAAAGATTGCCAGTGTTATGTGGTATCCTTCTTGCTTAAAATCCTTCTGTGTGTGCTGTGGAATGGGTGACTTAAGCATCTGTGGAGGGAAATAATTATGACACCACTACCTATGACTGCATGTGTTCAAGGGCAGCTTTTTACAGACTCTGGGCAACAAGGTCCTCAGCAAACCAAGCTGGGTTTTTCCAGAGGCCAGTGGGTGACTCCAATGCTAGTGATATTTACCTGCAGAGAGGTTTCACCCACCTGCAGTCCCCATTTTCCAAGTGATGGTTACAATTGCTTGGGTGGCAAGACTTCTTGCCTGGCTCTGCTGCCACAGCTGCTTTTGCCCTCATCACTTCATGGTGATGGATAGAGAAAGTTAGAAAAATGCAAGTAGAAAAGTTTTTAATATCTTCCAAGTGTGCAAATAAATGGCTGTATGTTTTTATGGGAACTCGTCTGAACTTTCTCAATGTCAGCTGTTGCATTCTTGGATAATTCAGCTGCTTTTACAAGAATGTCTTTGCTCATAACTAAAAGATAATTGACTATAAACAAGTGTACTATAAACAGAAAGAAAAAAAAATACAAAGAAAAATTGTTTCCTGCTTGTTCTGAGAAGAAATAGGCAAATTAAGGCTATGACTAGAAAATGAGTGAGTTTTCTATTAAAAATAATCTCTGTTATTTTAACTGTTATTTTATGAAGAACCAAATGGTTTCAGTTCTCCTAAATATTTAATGAGAGAAACCAATGATTTCTAGAAGTGTTGCTGTTTCCAATGGGAATAACCATAACTAATTCTCTTCTCTGCCCCCCAAAGAGCAGATTTTGCATATTTTTCCCGAACTGACCACACTCATGAGCTGTGGAAAGACTAATGCCACCTTCTCAACAAAACTGTTTACATAAACTCTGACACCTCCCCCGGGCCCCAAATCAGTATTTTCTGGCTTCTACCCAGGCCTGGATGGGTAATGGCCTGGATATTTCATGGCAAATTTCTCAAATACAATCACACAAATATGCACTGAAAGAGGGGGAACTCATCCCATTGCCTTCAGTAGGACTAAGAGCAAAATGAAGTGCAGAAGCAAGCGAGCTGACAGTTACTATTTCTGTGATGCCTCCTTCTGAAATCACATCTGTGAATCCTCTCAAAGCCACCCTGCAAAGAAAACTGATCAGTTTTCATTAAATCACTCTCCTAGGTTTCTCTGAGTTGAAAAGTGCTCTGATGTTTGCTTTCCCTCGTCATCCAAAGGTGAATATTCAGAGGTGAATAATCCTCGCTACTGCCATCTCCCTGCGCTGGGGAGGGGTAGTCAGTGCAGCCAACAGGCAAGGGATAAGGGAAGAAAACTGATGCTTGGACATAACATAAAAGCTCCTCAGTATGGAAAATCAAAATCTGTTTTGATCTACAGAATTACTAAATTTCGTGGCTTGTATGATATCTCAGTGGAGATACTCGCTTCTCAGCATTTTTCTCATAACCACAAATCACACCCACAAATAAAAACTATCCCTTCAAAACCACTTCCTATTAGCAGAGCATACCTTATATTATAAAACTTGCAAGTAGACCAGTGTTGTACCATGAAGCCTATACAGGGTTTTTTTGTCTTTTTTTTTTCCCAGTGTAAAAATATACAATGCTACTGCTCATTTCCTGCAGTGTAAAGGTCCAACTGGTCCTTGCCTGCTGAAGGCTCCACTGCTACTGCCGTTTCATACCTCCCCTACCCAAACCACTGTGTTACCCCTCCTTATACCTGAAACCTCACAGCGTAATGTATTTTGTCTCCCATTTATAACAAACAAAGAATCTTTAGCTGGTGTAACGAGATACTGTCCAAATAATCCACTGTCTTTCATAATTCTGTTGTAGCTGCTCCAGGGCCAGTCTTTGGATGTGATAGGGTCCTTTAAATTCTTCAGTACATTCATTATCCCTGTTGACAGCTCTACAAAAAGCACATCTGTCTGCAGATGTGAAGTAGCATATATATAGTACTGATTGCCTTCAGTGAAAGAGGGCTGAAACGTGACATCAGAAACGTGTATGTTTGTTTTTAGATCATAAATCAGCTTGATTTCCCCTCGGACAGTTAGAGCCTGGACGCCGATCCTGCCGCTGCCTGGGTCGGCACTGACCAGGTAGCGCCCGTCGGGCGACACGTGGGGCGCGCCCGCCACGGCGCCATTGGGGCCGATGACGGCGTCGGTGACGCTGTCGATGATGAGCTGCAGCCCTGCCGAGCGCCTCCTCCTGCACTGCACGAAGTAGTAACCACCCAGGTGTGTGTAGGCCATGGCCTGAGGCACGCAGCTGTAGGCTTTGAGGTCGATGGTCTTGATGTGGGTCACAGTTTCCAGGTCAATCTTGTGAACCGCTTGTTCTGTCTGGTTAAAAATGAAGCCAAACCTGAGACAGAAAACAAGACACTGACATCACCTCTGGAGACATGGTGACATGCCTGAGCAAAGAGAAAAGTCAGCAGAACTGGGAACCTGAAATTCTGCGGGTTTTGGAAGTGTGTGCAATAATACTGTCTCTTGTTGTAAGAAATGTCTTGTTTTAGGGCTTCTAAAACATCCTAGAAGGAGGAATATATTTCAGTTCAAATTAGCAACCTGATCCTGGAAATTTGAATATGTGCTTAGCTTGTTTGAATCTTCAAGAGCCAAAATCTTACATTGGGAAGACCAATTTCTACAGAAATGATATCAAGGTTTGGGTGTTCAGTAGGCTAACACTGACCAGGTTTGTATTTAATCTGTCTGAGATTATGAAATTCAATATATACTCAAGCCTTCAATCTCAAAATAGAAAAGGATTCAAAATAAAGCATATTGCTGCCAGGTTGGGGCCAGAGAGTAACTATATATAATAAATATAGCTGTGTACAATATAATGCATAACCACTGAATGAAGACCATATCCAATCTCATCTGTTAACTGACAGCACCAGAGGGAAGCTGTGGTGTGTGTTTTGTACCATGGTGCCCAGGAACCACTGCAGGAGGTGGCAAGGCTGCAGTGCAGAGCAGACTCTTAAATCCTGCCAGCCCAGGGAAGGTGTAAAACATTTCTTTAGAAACATAACCAGGGTGCCCTGAAGATAAGGGGTCTTTATTTTCTGTCTCAAGACAGGGCAAGGAACAGTGAGCAGAGGATAAATGTTCTGTAAAAGATATATGCTGCAGCACATCTGACCTTTGCTGAAGATAAGAAAAGGTCAAAAATACCAAGAAAGGTTTCTGCTTAATTTGAGGGAGCCCTTAGCAACAGCCTGTTTATGTTCCCCTGGATTCACAGACACTGACTTAAAAAAACTAATTTTACACTGAGTATCTTTTCATCCATTCAATGCAGACAGAGGGAAATGAAGTGAGTGCTTAGTGTTGTATCTCTTCCTCAAAAGATGTAAAATTGCCTTGTGAATGCTGAGGACAATATGCTTCTCTGCAGATAATACATATTTTGCTTGAAACACTAGGTTTATTTCTTTATTCTTAATCTATCTGTCAACGAGACACTCAGCAATAATTTCACTTCTATAGAATGAGCCAGTGTAGTGTGTGATCCCATGAAAATCACTGGGCTAAGCCCTTCATTTCCCCATTATACTCATATCCACTAGAGACTTCAGAAAGTATCTGCAGTGGAAAGTTGTAGTGCACTGCGTGTGTGGAAATTGGATATGACACTTGTATTTCTCCTGGATGAATGCATTTTAAGTACACTTTAAAAAGTGCTTTCCCTTACAGCTTTTTTTTTTTTTTCCTTAATACTTGGCCAAATGCCTGAAAAAGTTAAGAAATGTTTTTTATCATAAACTCCCATTTAAAGAAATGGATCAGGACATATTTTATGTGCCCACAGTTGCAGAAGAGGCTCAGCCCTTGCATGAAATCTGTGATCTGAAATCTCAAAGCAAACCTTGCTCATAGAGAGTTTTTAATAGACAACAGTCTACCCTTGGAACTAATAAAAATGGATAAATTTCTAGATATCCATCTAAAATAGGAGGCAGCTGAAACACATATGCAGGTGTATTTGCATACAAATATTATTTGGCTCATGGAAGAAATTGCTTAAATGTTCACCTTCCTGGGAAATGCTGGTACTGCCATTTATTGTTTCTGAGTGGAGAATTTAGAACATCATCTCAATGAGTCTCATTAGCCTGCAAGCAATTATTTTTCTGTACTGAGGGTGAGAGAGAATGGACAAAGATCTGGCCCTGAACAAATTCAGCAGGAAATCAGGGACAACATTTGCATATGGAAAACTATAGACTATAATCTATATTTATTATTTCAGCCAACTAATCACACTTAAGCAAAAGGACAATTAAACAAACAAAAATGTATAACTGTTCCACCTTGCTGTCTTTGAACCCAATTCTCACCTTCTCAGCTCAGGCTTTAACATTCAGCAGAGTCATCTACCTCCTGGCACTACTATTAGTCATAATGAAATTGTGAAAAAAAACTGGAAATACGAAGTAGAGAGAAATTAAAAATGACAGCCACGAGGCATACATCATTATTTTGTGTTTCAGCAGGCAAAATTATTTATTTTGGAACAGACTCAACATATAATCATTCAAGTGTAACCCCTTCCCTCTCGGTGTTTCCTGCAGGAAACCTAGGGTGAGTGTAAAGAGTTACATTGTGGTTTTTGAGTGTTTAACTAAGTTAAACTATATAGAGGACAGAAGATGGTTAAACAGTTGTTATGTTATAACATGGAGAGAACAGTATAAATTGCTTTGCAGTTATCATCAATTTTGATTATGGTAATGGGAGGCTTCCTGTGCCTGCTGGGAAGCAGCCAGTATTACTCCAGGTTATTAGTATGTTAGTTACACAACCTCATTAACCACTACATCACATTAACATTCAAAATTGATGGTTCATCGAGGTGTTTTATTTATTTTTTTATTTATTTTATGTGCAGCACATACAATTTTTCTGCTCCAGCCAAATCCAGTACTTGAACAAGTTGGAAACAGGTGAAAGAAGCACACCTTATGCTTCAGCAGAGTACACTTCTGCCACTTCAAGCAATATATCCTTGACACGGGTTTCTGCCCAGATCTGTAACAGTTCTGTGGCAAGGAAGGTGATTTTTGGGCCATCAAATTCCTGGCACAAGTAAGCCAGGGCAGTGTGCCATAAGCTGCAGGGAGGGATGGCTGACTAAGGTGAGGTTTGAATGCCTGTGCATGGTCTAAGGGAAGTCCAGGATTGTTTCTTGCTGTTTTATTGATTAGCTGAATAACTACTGGCAATTTCCTCAACCACTTCTCCATTTCATGTGTGAAAATGGGGATAAACATAGTTAAGATTCATGACAAATTCATTCATTCATTCATTCATTCATTCATTCATTCATTCATTCATTCATTCATCCATATCTGTTAAGTGCTTTAAGGTTATGAGAAAAGAGCAGCATGGTCACCATTATTATTCATTAAAATAATTTCTCACCTAACATGATTAATAATAAGATTTGTAGGTGGTATAAAAAAATCATCCACTCCTTCAAAGGGTGTGTGGATAACATGTGGATCCTCCCCAGCACTCGCCTCTGGAATTACCTACAATAAACACACACAAGGTTGAGCACAGGATAAGCACTGAGTAAGGCAGAAAGGTAAACAGAGATTAGAGACATGCACGGTACCAAGTGGCTCTTTCCAGGGTGCAGAAGACTCAATTGATTAATGACTTCAAAACACTGTTTGGTGTAGTTGTCTTGAAAAGGTGTGCTAGCAAATAGTATTTGAGGCTTGACATTTGTAAGATAAGTACACAACTTGACTTTCATAAGTTGTTTACATCCCAAGAAAGAGCAGTCAAGCAGGAACTTGAGCAGTATGACAACACTAGGACCATAATAATTTATCCCTCACTGTCTAAAGTAAACATTTACTTCATGGTAGTATTTATTAATCCCATTTAAATACACAGTGATAATTTACCAATGTGAAGGATCAAACTCACAGCAGTTAATTATCACTTTGAAGGAGAAAAACTGTTCATCTATCAATATAAAGTCCAGGGAGGAGTGCAAAAGCGCCCTTTGGCTGAGCCCTGGTCCTGCCCTCCAGCAAAGCACAGATGTCCATGGACAGGGGAATTTGGCTCCTCCACTGCTCCAGAAAGGAAAATAAAAAATTTTCAAAAATTAAAATATTAAACACTCAAATTGTTTGCTGGGTTTAAGACGACTTTAGTCCATTCATTAGGACCTTCTGCTGCTCTAATCTGCAGCATTTGAATTTATGGCTACATAATTCATTAAAGACATGCTAAATCCCTAAAAGGTTTATTTCAGACAGCTGTTCTGGTCATGCCATTTCAATTTATTCCAATTACATTGCTCAAGAAGGATGCCTACCCTAGCCTAGTGCTTTCAAGAGACCAGACATTTGCTTTCAACAAGCCAGTAATGGCCAAACAACAGCATCCTGTTAGTTGGTTGCACAGGCAGTTTGATAAATCCCTGATTTCCAGAGATTGAGTGGAAATTCAGATCAACCTCTGCAACAGCATCTTCATTAAAAAAAGATATTTCATTGCATGTCTGTAACTGAACATGGCAGGTTTTAAGAAGGAACACTGCCCAATTAGTCACTACCCATCTTTTGGGAAAAAAGGTCAGAAGAAAGAAAGGATATGCTAATGCTGATGCTAATCTCATCTCTTTGTGTGTAACTGCACATCATACAGATAACAGAAAGGACTATCTCAGATCTGGAGCCTTCTAACAAGCTTCCAACTGTGCAGATGGTGTGTTCTCTCTAATAATGACATGATTGTGCCATCTCTCCTTTAATTACAGAAATTCTCACAGCTGGATGGAAGAAATTAAGTCAGAAAGGGTAAAAAGAGCCCATTTTGTCTCCTTATACCTTGTACAGGAAACTCACATCCCCAGGTGAGACAACTTGGTGCTGCTACCCTGGAAACCTTTGGTTTTGATATTTTTTCCTGAAATTGCTCATGATGAGTAGCTGGTCCAGCTACTTTATTATTGACAGTCAGCACTGGACAGAGCATGTGGATGGTAGGAATGGCTCCTCCCATCTTCATGGGGCAGTATCTCCAGCAGAAGCCTTGGGTAGCCCCACAATTAAAGCAGACTCCAATTTGTTGACTTTTAAATCAGAAAGCACAGCTCCCCTTCTTCTCTGACTGCTGGGGAATGCTTTAATGTAGACTTAGGAGCAAACACTTCTGGCAGAAGGAGTATTCACACGACACCTGTTTCCAGAAAGGCTGGGCAGCAAGTGCCAGAAAACAACTACCAGAGAATGGGATGTCTGGATGGATCAAATCAGATCCCTCAATTGGTGCCAACTCTGTCACACAACCTACAGCAGCAGAAAAATGCCCCACTAGATGACATTCTCCATGTTCTCTGTACTGTCAACAGAAGAGTAAATCTGCCAAAATGATCCAGAAGTGGGAGCTAATTAAGTTGTCCAAACTCATGTGCAATGCTGTGTCCCAATGTCTCTGTGGGTCTGGTGGTGTTGAGCATGGAGGAGTTCCAGGATATCACTGGCACCCCTGCTGTGGAATCCCTAATGCCCAGTAACACAATTTGTCCCCAAGTTTTTACTTCTCCTGCTTTGGTTTTATTTTTTCATGCCCTAGAGAACCCCTTTTTGCATTTTACTGTGAGAGAATCAGAATTGTTAAGGATGGGAAACCCTTCTATGATCATTGAATCCAGCTATTTACCCAGCACTGCCAAGCCCACCACTGAACAATGTCCCCAACTTCCACATCTACAGGTCCTTTCAATCCTTCCAGGGACAGTGACTCCACCACTGCCCTTGGCATCCTGTTCCAGGGCTTGAGAAAGTTATTAGTGAAGAAAATTTTCCTAATACCAACTTGCCCTGGCATAACTTTAAGCCATTTCCACTTGTCCTGTCACTTGTTACATGGGAGAAGAGACTGATTTCTATCTGGCTTCGACCTCCCTTCAGGGAATTGTAGAGATGAAAAGATCCCCCCTGAGCTCCCTCATCTGCTCCTTGTCAGACTTTTGCTCCAGACCCTTCCCCAGCTCTGCTGCCCTTCTCTGGACATATCCCAGCACCTCAATGTCTGTCTTGTAGTGAAAACCCAAAACTGAACCCAGGATTTGAGGTGCCTCACCAGTGCTGCAGAGCACATCAGTCTTTTCCTGCTCACAGCAAGCTGCCAGCCCTTGTTGTAAAACTTTATGGCACTTGGCTCTGTCACCAGTCTTAAAACAAAACAGACCTTGGCACAAAGCAGCCCTACTGTCAGCCTGTGGCACAGTCATTGCTCAAAAACAAATTAAATGGCAGGAAAAATATAGGAGGATGGACAGAATAGTGATGAATAAAAGTCGCTGGATATACAAATGAAACAGCAGCTTTATATCCAGACCATTAAATGCTGTTAATTAGCTGCAACCCACCAGCCACCAGTGTGTTACCAGTGATGCTGAGCCCAGGAAGAGCAAAGGATCCAAAATGTAAAGACTTACCTGCAGTGTGGGTGATGATTGCCTCATGTCCCCCCAGCTGAGCACCCACACTTGGTCATGAGACTTGTCGTAATGTAATTTGGTTGGTAATGGGTCCACATCCAGAGACTTAAAAAAAACCCAGAGAGTTATTTACACAGTGACCCAAATGCACATGACAAATACATCAGTTCACTGCAGGCATTCTCATGCACCACTGTTATGTTCACTGTGCAACTTTGCCTTCAAATCAAGGCGGGGGGGGGGATCAGCAGCAGTTGAAAAATTTGGCTGTTTGGTACCATTTTCTGGGTAGACATCACTCCATCTTCCATCTTATGTTGTTACTTATAGCCAGTAGATCAAGGGCCAATTTCTGTCTGAATTATACCCACATCAGCTCATTCTTTCCAAGCTGCTTATAACCCAGGTCAGGCAGCTAAGCCAGGAATTCATCCCAGTGTTATTTTTTACTAGATTTACTGTAAGCTTGGCTGCAGATGCAGCCCTGAGACTGTGATCTACAACCTACAGAGGAGTTCATTCCTGCCAGTGAGGTTATAGAACAGTGACCCCCATGTGATCCCATTGGTGAAAGCAACATAGGCCCAGCTCCTTAGTGATCAGATCTTTGCCCAGCAGATCCACTGGGCAAAGATCTGATTTTTTTGTCCTATATCAAGTCTTTTGCCATCAGCGAATACTGTGTCCACTTTTAAGTACCTGTATGGCTTTTTGAGTCTGGATATCAATTATTATTACTCTGTTCTGCTTTGGTTGTGTCACATAAATGTACTTGTCTCTGACATTGACAGCTGAAGCCCAGAGGCAGGACTGAGTGTCTTCATCTTCCACTCTAGGACAGAGCTCCTCCTGATGGGTTAAAAAAGAAAAGGTTTAATTTTTACAAGTTCAGGGCCTGGAGCAGCAAGAAGCTTAGCCTTTAAAACTGCAGGAAAAATCCCTGGGGATTCCATTAGGATGGTATTTCTCCCCTTTCTTTCCAGGAAAACATGAAATGATTAATTTATCAGGTACAACACTTCAACCTGGCTCTATGCAATAACATAAAACAGCTGGACCTCCTGCAAACTTATATTGAATGTAAATAACCACAGAGTGTATGGATTGATCTTTTGAATCAACACTTGCAGTGCTGTCAGCATCTATTAGCAACAGAAATATCACTCTGTGCTTTGTAAATCACACAGTGATTTATATTAATTGAGTCACTGCTTTATATTTTTCATAAAATCTTCATTTGCTGTGCAGGACAGCATGCTCTAAAACATCTGTGCTCAAGGAAACAGAAGCAAAACAAGCAGGATCCTACAGCTACAGAAACTGCCCCTGTTCAAAAGGAACCATATTCTGATGCTTTGTGCCAAATTCCCTTCACAACTGTCTGATGCCATATTTTATCTCTGATCCTCCACTCACTGAGTCCTGTGCAGAACTGGTACAGCTACCCTGAGTTTGAAGAGCCACTTTTGGTTTCACCTACAACTCTCTGCATGTTTGCTACTCCTCATCGCTCTTCCTTCTGTCAGGATGCTTTATTTGAAAGAGCATTTGTGTAGGACCAGGCTGTGGGGAGGAAATGGGGTAAAATGAAAATGAACACATAAAAATCTCAGTGAGCACAACTGTTGATTTCAGTCCTTGTGTTGGGTAATATTAAATAATGGCCTAACCTACCTAAGGGAAATGTGATTGGAGATGCATCTGAGCTTGTTCAGGGAAAGAGGAGGTACAACAAAAACCAATGTCAACACTGTGTCTGTATTGGAGGAATAGA